>NC_074675.1:38886425-39200413 GCF_029448725.1 Salvelinus fontinalis
AGGGAAATATGTATCTCTAATATGGTCATACATTTGGCAAGAGGGTAGGAAGTGCAGCTCAGTTTCCACCTCATTTTGTGGGCAGTGTGCACATAGCCTGTCTTCTCTTGAGAGCTAGGTCTGCCTACGACGGCCTTTCCCAATAGCAAGGCTATTCTCACTGAGTCTGTACATAGTCAAAGCTTTCCTTTAGTTTGGGTCAGTCACAGTGGTCATGTATTCTGCCACTGTGTACTCTCTGTTTAGGGCCAAATAGCATTCTAGTTTGCTCTGTTTTTTTGTTAATTCTTTCCAATGTGTCAAGTAATTATCTTTTTGTTTTCTCGTGATTTGGTTGGGTCTAATTGTGTTGCTGTCTTGGGGCTCTGTGGGGTCTGTTTGTGTTTGTGAACAGAGCCCCAGGACCAGCATGCTTAAGGGATTATTCTCCAGGTTCATCTCTCTGTAGGTGTGGGCTTTGTTATGGAAGGTTTGGGAATCGCTTCCTTTTAGGTGGTTGTAGAATTTAACAGCTCTTTTCTGGATTTTGATAATTAGCAGGTATCGGCCTAATTCTGTTCTGCATGCATTATTTGGTGTTTTAAGTTGTACACTGAGGATATTTTTGCAGAATTCTGCATTCAGTCTCAATTTGGTGTTTGTCCTATTTTGTGAATTCTTGGTTGGTGAGCGGACCCCAGACGTCACAACCATAAAGGGCAATGGGTTCTATAACTGATTCAAGTATTTTTAGCCAGATCCTAATTGGTATGTCGAATTTTATGTTCCTTTTGATGGCAAAGAAGGCCCTTCTTGCCTTGTCTCTCAGATCGTTCAGAGCTTTGTGGAAGTTACCTGTGGCGCTAATGTTTAGGCCAAGGTATGTATAGTTTTTTGTGTGCTCTAGGGCAACGGTGTCTAGATGGAATTTGTATTTGTGGTCCTGGCGACTGAACCTTTTTTGGAACACCATTATTTTGGTCTTACTGAGATTTACTGTCAGGGCCCAGGTCTGGCAGAATCTGTGCAGAAGATCTTGGTGCTGCTGTAGGCCCTCCTTGGTTGGTGACAGAAGCACCAGATCATCAGCAAACAGTAGATATTTGGCTTCAGATTCTAGTAGGGTGAGGCTGGGTGCTGCAGACTTTTCTACTGCCCTTGCCAATTCGTTGATATATATGTTGAAGAGGGTGGGGCTTAAGCTGCATCCCTGTCTCATGCCATGGCCTTGTGGGAAGAAATGTGTGTGTTTCTTGTCTATTTTAACCTCACACTTGTTGTTTGTGTACATGGATTTTATAATGTCATATGTTTTTCCCCAACACCACTTTCCATCAATTTGTATAGCAGACCCTCATGCCAAATTGAGTCGAAGGCTTTTTTGAAATCAACAAAGCATGAGAAGACTTTGCCTTTGTTTTGGTTTGTTTGTCAATTAGGGTGTGCAGGGTGAATATTTGCCTGTCGTACGATAATTTTGAAAAAAGCCATTTGGCATTTGCTCAGTACATTGTTTTCACTGAGGAAATGTATGAGTGCTGTTAATGATAATGCAGAGGATTTTCCCAAGGTTGCTGTTGATGCATATCCCACGGTAGTTAATGGGGTCAAATTTGTCTCCACTTTTGTGGATTGGGGTGATCAGTCCTTGGTTCCAAATATTGGGGTAGATTCCAGAGCTAAGGATGATGTTAAAGTGATTTATTATAGCCAATTGGAATTTGTTGTCTCTATGTTTTATCATTTCATTGAGGATACCATCAACACCACATGCCTTTTTGGGTTGGAGGGTTTTTAATTTTGTCCCGTAGTTCATTCAAGGTAATTGGAGAATCCAGTGTGTTCTGGTAGTCTTCAATAGTTGATTCTAAGATTTGCATTTGATCATGTATATGTTTTTGCTGTTTGTTCTTTGTTCTTTGTTATAGAGCCAAAAAGATTGGACAAGTGGTTTACCCATACATCTCAATTTTGTATAGATAATTATTTGTGTTGTTGTTAGTTTAGTGTTTTCCAATTTTTCCAGAAGTGGTTAGAGTCTATGGATTCTTCAATTACAATGAGCTGATTTCTGATGTGCTGTTCTTTTTCCGTAATGTATTTGTGAATTGTTTTAGTGATTCACCATAATGAAGGTGTAGACTCAGGTTTTCTGGGTCTCTGTGTTTTTGGTTGGACAGGTTTCTCAATTTCTTTCTTAGGTTTTTGTATTCTACATCAAACCATTTGTCATTGTTGTTCATTTTCTTCAGTTTTCTGTTTGAAAGTTTTAGATTTGATAGCAAAGCTGAGAGGTCAAACAGAAAACTGTTAAGATGTTCTACTGACAAGTTTACACCTTCACTATTACAGTGGAACTATTTGTCCAGGAAGTTGTCTAAAAGGGATTGAATTTGTTGTTGTGCCTAATTGTTTTTTGGTAGGTTTCTGCACTACATTCCTTCCATCTATAACATACCTTAATATTACTCAGTGCCTTTGGCTTTGATGCCTCATGATTGAGTATTGCTCTGTTCAAGGAGACTGTGATTTTGCTGTGGTCTGATAGGGGTGTCAGTGGGCTGACTGTGAACGGTCTGAGAGACTCTGGGTTGAGGTCAGTGATAAAGTAGTCTACAGTACTACTGCCAAGAGATGAACTATAGGTGTACCTACCGTAGGAGTCCCATCGAAGCCTACCATTCACTATGTATATACCCAGCGTGTGACAGAGCTGCAGGAGTTGTGACCAGTCACGGGAAATACTTGTGTTTAGCCGCTGTATGGACACCAGAGTTTAGACACACTGTGTTTGGGAAAAAGTGGACTCCCGTTTGAGTCCATAAGGAGTACTGTCTGTGTCTTGTGTATGTCCTCAGTGGGTGTGGGGGGGTTGTCAGGGGGGCTATCAGGGGTGGCTGACAGGGGGGGGTGCTCAGAGGGGTGAGATCCCCTGGGCTTGGGGTTCTTCATTTATCTGTCGACGTGGTCAGGGTCTGGGGTGGACTGTTCTGCTGTGGTGTCGAGACTTTTGTCAGGAGCTGAGGCGGGCTGTTCTGCTGTTCTATCTCTCTAGTGGGTTGTTCTCTGTCACACGCCATCCCCCTTACGCTCTCCTCCAGCAGTCCAGCAGTCTGATCCTCTCCTATAGTGCTCTGTTCTTCTCCTGTGTGAGTGGGAGAACTTGCACAATTGGTGGCTGACTAAATACTTTTTTGTCCCACTGTATGTATAAAATGTATAATATTAATATTTAAAATTACTGAATCGGGTAATTTTGTATACATTTTTTACATTTGCATCGGGACGCTTCTGGGGGGATTCTGTTAAGATGCCTGCAAAGCCTGAATTCTGGTAGAAGGAAACGGCCCGATGTACTTGGGCCAATTCTGGGCAGTCATGCATTTTGATTCCGGGCTGAGTCCGACACCCGATTCTGGGCTGATTCAATCAGTTCCGGTCCCCTGGAAGAGGGCCGCTTCCTGGCCGATTCCTCATTGCTAGCTGGGAAGGCTCGACAGGTGTCACGCCCTGGCCTTAGTATTCTTTGTTTTCTTTATTATTTTAGTTAGGTCAGGGTGTGACATGGGGAATGTTTGTGTTTTGTTGGTTTTGGGTGTTTTTTATGGTAAAGGGGTTGTTGGGTATAGTATATGGGTTTGTGTTGAATACATGTGTCTAGCGTTGTCTATGTATGTTTAGTTGTCTAGGAGAGTCTATGGTTACCTGAATGAGTTCCCAATTAGAGACAGCTGATTTCGGTTGTCTCTGATTGGGAGCCTTATTTAGGGTAGCCATAGGCTCTCATTGGTTGTGAGTAATTGTCTATGTCAGAACGTTTGTAGCCTGTTGTATGTGCACGACGTTTATTAGCTTCACGATCGTTTGTTGTTTTATTAGTTTGTATTAAGTGTTTCGTGTTTATTTTTCGTCATCTTTATAAATAAAGAAGATGGCTTATTTTCCAAGTGCTGCGTTTTGGTCCGTCAATCCACCACACGATCGTGACAACAGGTGCTTAAGATACGAGCTTTCAAGACCATAAATCACTATCATCTCTTTGCTACGAATTTATATTTTATAGGTCCAATAATATTCTGCTACTCTGTGATAATATTTCATCTCCATCAAGTGCATACATTGGCATCCAGTCCTTATTAGGCCTACTTGTAACCTAGCCTATTGATAGGAAGATGACTGATAGCTAAACATTTACCAAGATTATTCATTTGATGATTCCTTCAATCTCTCTCCTTTCTCTTAGGGCTGTTTTGCTGTGTGTATATTTCAGAATTGGTCAAACACAGTCACACCATTGGCGTTTGGGAATCTGCCACTCCTTCGCCTCCACGGACCTTCTCAGCAATTCTCAGCCGCAGTCCGCACACAGTGCACATTCCCTAGACAGCCTGGAGGGGGTGGGATTGCTACACTCAGGTATGGACCAAGCACCTAGCCATGGATTTATATTCTCTCTCTGTCTCTGTCTCTGTCTCTCTCTCACTCTCTTATTATTTCTGGGGTGTTATTAATTAGGGTCCCCATTAGCTGTTGCTAATGCAGCCGCTACTCATCCTGGGGTCTCTCTCTCTAACGTGAATGTCCTTGAGTGGCTTTCATCATCTTCTTTACTGCTTTCTGTGGATGGACGACCAGTTTCTTATACTCACCAATCCTTTCACCTTAACCCTGCATAACGTTATGGGACAGTCCCTTCCTGTCTCCTCAGAGTCATTTCTCTCTCTCTCTCTCTCGCTCTCGCTCTCTCCCTCCCCCTCTTTCCGGCTTTCCCTTCCCCCACTTTCTCTAAACACATACTAATTTCAAGAGAAAGGAAAGTCAACGATACAACACACCCATTTTACACAAACGACACAGGAAATGGGAGAGGAAGGGGTTAAGGACTTTTACAAGTGCACTCAAATTCAAACCCCTTGAGCCTTTGTGTGTGTGTGCATGTGTGTGTGTCTGCCTAAGTGCTTGTGTGCATGTGTGTGTGTGTGTGTTACAAATGGTCTAATGTCCCCATAATGATGTTAGGGTGTATACAGAGCACTAATGAAGTAAACAGCGAAGATGGCTGTTAAATAAAATCTCCCATCTCTGCTCACATGAAAAGTTCAAATCAAATCAAATTGTATTTGTCACATGCTTTGTAAACAACAAGTGTAGGATAACAGTGAAATGCTTACTGGCCCTTCCCAACAATGCAGAGAGAAAGAAAATAGAGAAATAATAGAAAAGTAAAACACGTAATAATAAAAGTAATAATAGATACATAATGAGGTCACATACACATATTTAGCAGATGTTATTGCGGGTGTAGTGAAATGCCTGTGTTCCTAGCTCCAACAGAGCAGTAGTATCTAACAATTCACAATAATACACACAAATCTAAAGTAGAAGAATGGAATTAAGAAATATATAAATATCAGGACGAGCAACGTCGGAGTGGCATTGACTAGGACTAGAATGATATGATAACTTAGCAATATACACGGGGCACCAGTACCAAGTTGATGTGCATGGGTACGAGGTAATTGAGGTAGATATCAAATCAAATTCATATGTTATTTGTTGTGTACACATATTTTGCAGATGTTATTGACTGTGTTGCGGAATGCTTATGTTCCTAGCTCCAACTGTAATACTTAACAATACAAAACAATACACTCAAATCCAAAAAAGAAAAAAAAGGAATTAAGAAATATAGCCATTTTACAACGAGGAATGTCAGAGCCAGGAATAGAAATATACATGTACAGTGCCTTCGGAAAGTATTCAGACCCCTTGACTTTTTCTACATTTTGTTACATTAAAGCCTTATTCTAAAATGGATTAAATAAATAAAAAATCCTCAGCAATCTACACACAATACCCCCTAATGAGAAAGCGAAAATAGTATTTTTTTTTTGTGCTAATATATTAAAATAAAAAACAGAAAAACTTTATTTACATAAGTATTAAGACCCTTTGCTATGAGACTCGAAATTGAGCTCAGGTGCATCCTGTTTCCATTGATCATCCTTGAGATGTTTCCACAACTTTACTGTAGTCCACCTGTGGTAAATTCAATTGATTGGACATGATTTGGAAAGGCACACACCTGTCTATATAAGGTCCCATTGTTGACAGTGTATGTCATAGCAAAACCAAGCCTTGAGGTCGAAGGAATTGTCCATAGAGCTCAGAGACAGGATTGTGTCGAGGCACAGAACTGGGGAAGGGCACCAAAAAGTTTCTGCAGCATTGAAGGTGGTGGCAGCATCATACTGTGGGTGTGTTTTTCAGCGTCAGGGACTGGGAGACTAGTCAGGGTCGAAGCAAAAATGAAAGGAGCAAAGTACAGAGAGATCCTTGATGAAAACCTACTCCAGAGTGATCAGGACCTCGGACTGGGGCAAAGGTTCAACTTCCAACAGGACAACAACCCTAAGCACACAGCCAAGACAATGCATAAGTGGCTTCGGGACAAGCCTCTGAATTTCCTTGAGTGTCCCAGCCAGAACCCGGACTTGAACCCAATTGAACATCTCTGGAGAGACATGAAAATAGCTGTGCAGCGACGCTCCCCATCTAACCTGACAGAGCTTGAGAGGATCTGCAGAGAAGAATGGGAGAAATTCCCCAAATACAGGTGTGCCAAGCCTGTAGCGTCATACCCAAGAAGACTCAAGGCTGTAATTGCTGCCAAATGTGCTTCAACAAAGTATTGAGTAAAGGGTCTGAATACTTATGTAAATGTAATGTTTCTACAAACCTGTTTTGCTTTTTCATTATGGGGTATTGTGTGTAGATTGATGAGGGAAAAAAACAATTGAATCAGTTTTAGAATAGGGCTGTAACCTAACAAAATGTGGAAAAAGTCAAGGGGTCTGAATACTTTCCAGAGGCACTGTACATGATGGTGTGTATAGATAGACAGTATGGACAGTATACGAATAGAAAAGGTGTGTTCAGCAGTAGTTATATAGGATGAACCTTGACTATAAAACAGTATATACAGTTGACGTCAGAAGTTTACATACTCCTTAGCGAAATACATTTAAACTCAGTTTTTCACAATTCCTGACATTTAATCCAAGTAAAAATTCGCTGTCTTAGGTCAGTTAGGATCACCACTTTATTTTAAGAATGTGAAATGTCAGAATAATAGTAGAGAGAATCATTTTTTGCAGCTTTTATTTCTTTTATCACATTTCCATTGGGTCAGAAGTTTACATATACTCAATTAGTATTTGGTAGCACTGCCTTTAAATTGTTTAACTTGGGCCAAACGATTCGGGTAGCCTTCCACAAGCTCCCCACAATAAGTTGGGTGAATTTTGGCCCATTCCTCCTGACAGAGCTGGTGTAACTGAGTCAGGTCTGTAGGCCTCCTTGCTCGTACACGCTTTTTCAGTTCTGCGCACATTTTCTATAGGATTGAGGTCAGGGCTTTGCAGAGGTGGGCCACAAATACCTTGACTTTGTTGTACTTATGCCATTTTGCCACAACTTTGGAAGTATGCTTGGGGTCATTGTCCATTTGGAAGACCCATTTGAGACCAAGCTTTAACTTCTTGACTGATGTCTTGAGATGTTGCTTCAATATATCCACATAATTTTCCTGCCTCATGATGCCATCTATTTTGTGAAGTGCACCAGTCCCTCCTGCAGCAAAGCACCCCCACAACATGATGCTGCCACCCCCGTGCTTCACGGTTGGGATGGTGTTCTTCGGCTTGCAAGCATCCCCCTTTTTCCTCCAAACATAACGATGGTCATTCTGGCCAAACAGTTCTATTTTTGTTTCATCAGACCAGCTAACATTTCTCCAAAAAAGTACAATCTTTGTCCCCATGTGCAGTTGCAAACCTGAGCGGCCTTTCAGATGGTGAAGCGTGATTCATCACTCCAGAGAACGCGTTTCCATTGCTCCATACTCCAATGGAGGTGAGCTTTACACCACTCTAGCTGATCCTTGGCATTGCACATGGTGATCTTAGGCTTGTGTGCGGCTGCTATCACTTCGCATTTAGACGTTTCCACTTCACAATAACAGCACTTACAGTTGACCGGGGCAGCTCTATGAGGGCAGAAATTTTACAAACTGACTTGTTGGAATGGTGGCATCCTATGACGGTGCCACGTTGACAGTCACTGAGCTCTTCACCAAGACCATTCTACTGCCAATGTTTGTCTATGGAGAGTCCATGGCTGTTTGCTCGATTTTATACACCTATCGGCAACAGGTGTGGCTGAAATAGCCGAATCCACAAATTTGAAGGGGTGTCCACATACTTTGTGTACATAGGGCAGCAGACTCCAAGGTGCAGGGTAGAATTGCAGGCGGCAGCCGGCTAGTAACATACTGTAAGTTTATTCCTAGATATGTAAATATAAAGTGACAGATAATTAACAGTAGCAGCAGCGTATGTGATGAGTCAAAAAGGTTAGTGCAAAAAGGGTCAATGAAGATTGTCTCAAAAAACCTATTTGGTCAACTATTTAACTAACTATTTAGCAGTCTTATGGCTTGGGGGTAGAAGCTGTTCAGGGTCCTATTGGTTCTAGACTTGTTTACTATGTAACTGAGTCACAGAGGAGGGTAGTGCATTGTGGAAGGGTGTTGATGGGGGGATACATAACATTTGATGCTTGGCAAGATTAAACACTTCTAGTGGCTGGAGCGGAATGGATGGAATGGTATCAAATAAATCAAACGTGTTTGATGTCATTCCATTTGCTCCGTTCCAGCCAATATTATGAGCCATCCTCACCTCAGCAGGCTCCACTGGTGTTATCTTATTCCAGTCAGTTGTATGTGTGCGTAAATCAACAAACTTAATCCTGGTGAAATATGATCAACCCGGGGTATTCCTATATCCATGTCATGTTTCTGCTAATATTTCCCAGTTCCCCATATGCTGTGTAGCACAGTGCAGGTTTGAAGTTGTCCACCTTGGTTTAAACTTTAAACCATCTCCAATTGAATCCTATTCCCCATATGCACTACTCTTGGACCAGTACAGATCCTCTGGTCTTAAAATTAGTCCACTACTATACGAGTAATAGGGTGTCATTTGAAACTCAAATCAAGGTGGACAGCTCCAGTCCTGAACAACTCCAAGTGTGTGCAGGCTTCTGTTCCAGCCCAGTTTTGGCCCATTAAAGTACCTACCTTTGACTTTCCCTTTTCCGCTGCTCTGTCAGACTCCAGAGTGGAGCTCCAGCCTACCAGCGACACCACCCTGAACCCCAGGAGCTCCCACAGCAGCCGGCTCTCCTACCAGCGACACCACCCTGAACCCCAGGAGCTCCCACAGCAGCCGGCTCTCCTACCAGCGACACCACCCTGAACCCCAGGAGCTCCCACAGCAGCCGGCTCTTCTACCAGCGACACCACTCTGAACCCCAGGAGCTCCCACAGCAGCCGGCTCTCCTACCAGCGACACCACCCTGAACCCCAGGAGCTCCCACAGCAGCCGGCTCTCCTACCAGCGACACCACGCTGAACCCCAGGAGCTCCCACAGCAGCCGGCTCTCCCTGGAGGACAAACCGCTTTCCCTGGAGGGGAGGGGAAGTTCAGTGATGGGAAATAGAGCGTAGGGACAGATTATGAGGAGAACTGGCAGGACGTGAGGGACAGCACCAGTGAGTCCACACACCTTGAGGATGACGAGGATTAGGAGTCCCTCCAGTCCATCTATGAGGAGGAGGAGGAGGAGGAGGAGGAGGAGGAGGAGGAGGAGGAGGAGGAGGAGGAGGAGGAGGAGGAGGAGGAGGAGGAGGAGGAGGAGGAGGAGGAGGAGGAGGAGGAGGAAGGGTCGGTGGTGGTAATGCCCAAAGCACATAAAAATAAGAAGAAGAAGAAGAAGAGGCAGGATGTGAAGGGGACCTCCACTGAGAGCCCATCCCCATACCTGCAGGTACAGACATTGAAGAACACAGACATTGAAGAAATGATGTTTGGGGTTGGGGGGGACAACACGAGTTACCTCCATTCGATGTTATTCAATGAGTCCCTTGTAAAAGCACTTATAAAGAGAATCCACGTTTGTCATTATAGAATCAGCCAAAGGGTTTGAGTTGTTTGAATGCGCTACTTCTGGTTTGAAGCTACTGTGTTTTTACATTTGCAAAGGAACCTAGAGGTTGTGCTCAAAGCCACGACACAGGAAGTGGAAAATGTTTCTAGTTGGCTTTTGAATACCCTTGTTGTTCCTCTGGCTTAAGATGAAGCAGCGTTATAATATACTTATGTCTTGTTCGTTTCTGACAGTGTTTAGTATTTTCTTTGGCTTTTGTCCTTGCAGGAGTTCCATAGTTTACCCAAGAGACTGGTTCCCTCTGAGATCAATAGAGTGCAGCTAATGTTTTTTGAAAGACAACAATTACTATTTTAACTCTGTCTGGTTAAACATTGAAAAACAACTGACAAGAAGAAACAGAGCAAATGTTGATACTTTTAACCTCATCAAAATGATCATTTGGGGATCTGTATTCTCTACTAACTCATCTTTCAGTTCCTAGTGCTGGCATCTTGCCAGGTTTCTCTCAGAAAACATTCATGAAATGAAGACACTGCAACCAGACACCATCCTTAGTGAGCAAGAACAAATTGCCCCCAGGCCACACCACATCCATTCAACATGGAAACTTGGGTCATCTTTGGTTGAGATGTCGGTCAATAAGATTTCAACCATTATTCACCCACTCAAAAAGAAAGCTAGAAGTTTGCTGAATTTCGAATGTGTTATCACTATTTTTTCAACCATCTGAAAGCACGACCAAATTACAGTGGAAAAACAATGTCTGATATTTGGTTTAGTTGTCATCTAGATGTGTTATCACTGTGCTTTCAACCAATTAAAAGCACAAGAAAGTTCAAATGGGAATACCATGTCAGATATTTTGCATTTATACAACAAGTTAACGTGTTGTCACTGTGCTTCATCAAGTAGCAAAACCAAATGACCTGGATTTCAGTTGAGATGAAATCAAATCAATTGTTATTCATCACATGCTTCGTAAGTAAAATGTGTGGACTAATAGTGAAATGCTTACTTACGGGCCCTTCCCGACAACGCAGAGCGAAAGAAAATAGAGACATAATAAGTAAAACACGTAATAGTAAAAGCAAAAATAGATACAGAGTGAGTAACGATAACTTGACTATATACAAGGGGTAACATGCAGGGGTACGAGGACGTAGATATGTACATATAACTAGGAATAAAGTCACAGATAGTAAACAGTAGCAGCAGCGTATGTGATGAGTCAAAAAAGTTAGTGCAAAAAAGGATCAATGTCCAGGTAGCTATTTGGGTAACTATTTAACTAACTATTTAGCAGTCTTAAGCTATTCAGGGTCCTGTTGGTTCCAGACTTGGTGCATTGGTACCACTTGCCTGGCAGTAGCAAAGAGAACCGTCTATGACTTGGGTGGCTGGAGTCTTTGACAATTTTTAGGGCCTTCCTATGACAACGCCCGGTATAGAGGTCCTGGAGGGCAGGGAGCTCGGCCCCAGTGATGTACTTGGCCGTTCGCACCACCCTCTGTAGCCCCTTGCGGTCGGATGCCAAGCAGTTGCCATATCAAGCGGTGATGCAGCCATTCAAGATGCTTTCAATGGTGCAGCTGTAGAACTTTTTGAGGATCTGAGGGCCCATGCCAAATCTTTTCAGCTTTCTGAGGGGAAAGAGACATTGTCGTGCCCTCTTCATGACTGTATTTGGACCATGATAGATCTTTAGTGATGTGGACACCGAGGAACTTGAAGCTCTTGACCGTCTCCATTCTAGCCCTGTCGATGTGAATGAGATTACATTAAAATGATATAGTGCAGGAGATCAACTCTGTTTTAGATTCTGCACAGATTATAATAGCAATTGTGAAGATCTCCCCAGACCTGAGACCTTTGCCTGTTAGGTTGAATAAATACTGTTACATTAGTTTGTGAGAGAGCCTTAACTTAAAGGTAGACTCAGCGAAAGGACGTTGCCACAAGCAGCACCGCAGATATCTAATGCTTGGATAGCTTTATCTGGCTTAAGGCTATTCTTTATTAACTTCTATTTTTGGTTAACTTGTTAATAGGCTATTTACTGTGTTGCAAAAGTCATATTGAATTATGTTTGTTGTATTTTGGGCAACTAACTTAGTCTGTCTTAATCCCAGTTTGTCTACAGATGAATTATGAATACGTTGGATTCAGTGGCACAGGTGGAATTATCCAAGCAGAAGATATATCTCATTCAAATGTTGATATTTGGTTGTTGTCACGTCAACTCCCGCTCCCCCTATCCAGCGTTTGAAGTCACCGGTCTACTAACCACCGGTCCCGGCAACCGATCCTTTGCACACCTGGCAACCTTTATTACGCACACCTGCGCCTCATTAAGCACACCTGGACTTCATTACCTCCCTGACTACTTCCCCTTTACATAGCGCTCCATTGTTATCAACAACCAGGCAATTTTGTTTGTTTCCATGTTTAGACACGTCTTGTTTTGTATCGTTCAATGTTCTTCGTCATTAAACTCACTAACTGCACTTGCTTCCTGACTCCTTGAATCTACGTTACAGTTGTGTTGACAACCAAACACAATTCAATATCCAGTTTGTCTGAACATTTATAATTGATATGTTGGATTCACATCTCCATCTCAACCCAATATCCAAGTTAAAGAATAGGACTAAATCGAATCAAACTTTAAACGCTCTTTAAATAAAGTTTCATTTGATTTAGTCCTAATATTTGATTTAGAAAATGTTAAATCAACCAAAGCTTGAATCCCGAGGCCTATTGTATTGTTTATGTTATTGTTTATTTTATTGAAACAATAGCTGATGACTTTGCAAATGTTACATGGGCCTAAATAGTATAACTGATACAGTACAGGGACAGCATAAAGTATGGTTACATTTCATTTGCTCTGTTAAACCTACCCTTTGGAATGACTTCGAGAGCAACAGTGAATATAAGATCTCTCAACAATCAATCTCACAATTGCACATTGGTAGTAGTCAGAGACCATATAAAGGTGACAGAATAGCTGTATATTGATCAACTAGTAGGAGGTGCTGCCCCGCCTATATATTGTTCTGATATTGGATATAACGTTGACGATCTAACGTTGTTTCAAAGGTACAAATTCAACATTTTATGCAAGGTTTATCTTTGTTGAAAATTGGTTACAATTATGACATAATCCTGTAGTTGAAATTTCACCCTCAAAATAACAGTTGATTACTTTTTTCAAATCCAATGTATTTTCCACGTAGATTCCACGTCACAATACGCTGACAAATTACATTGAAACAACATTGATTCAATCAGTTTGTGCCCACTGGGTGGGCTGTCTGTTGGACATAAGAAGAAACAAGCAAAATATACATCGATATAACAATTACAAGTTGGGAAATCAACAGCCAGTTTGACCAAGCGTCAAGTAAACATGAGAAGAATCAAGAGGTCAACTGAAAAGAAAAGACCTTGAACAGTATGGGAGTTGCCATCCTTCCCTCCCTTTCTCTTAGGAGTAGTGCAGGAGAGTGGAGAGAGAGAGAGAGCATGTCAAATGGAAGATGGAGCAGATGCATTGCAGTGTGGTGACAGCCGAGGGAGGGAGGGAGGGAGGGAGGGAGGGAGGGAGGGAGGAGGAGCAATTGAAGATATGGCCAGTTGGAAATTATTTACAGATGGGCTTGAAGGAAGGGGGAGGGGAGAAAAAGAAGTTGAGGCAACAGATGAGAGCAAATTGCATGGGAAGGAAAGCAAGAGAACAGTGAAAGGTCACCCGAGGGAGAGGCTTCTGAGGAAGAGCGAGGAGAGAAAACAGCAGACATTTTGAGTCTGTTGTTATTTCAGCCTTTCCAAAATGATCATAATCGGCTTTACAGAGGAGTTCCCTTCCTATTGGTTGCTAAAAGAAAACAACCACATTTCCTCAAGTCTTATTCGTCTTGTTTTAGTGTCTCCTTTATGCAACCAAATGAAATGGTGATTGCTGAATATGACGATGCAAACAAAACGTTTGTTTGGTGAAAACAATTGGAAAATGGGACTGGAGCGAGGTGTGTTGGTAAGATATACCAAGCTGAAACTCAACAAGTAGGAGTGAACCAAGCTGACACCCAACAAGTAGCAGTGAACCAAGTTGACCCAACAATTAGGAATGAATGTGTTACCTATTTCTACTACTGTTGTATGCAGAGTGTCTGTGTGTGTCAAATCAAATCAAATGTTATTGGTCACATACACATATTTAGCAGGTGCTTTGTGGGTGTAGCGAAATGATCGTAAGGTTGCGTGTGCGTGTGTGTGCGTGTGTGTGCGTGCGTGCGTGCCTGTGTTTGTGGGTCCAGCTCTGTACTGTCCCAGCGTTGCACTTCCAACATAATGGACGGAGAGAGCAAAAAAAAATGAGAAACATAGTTTTGTCTTGATTGAAACCGTTGAAATCAATTGTTTGTCTGCAAATATTTTCCATTCTTACATTCTCACAGAGATCAAATTAACTGCACATTCACTTCCTCCTTACAACTTGAACTTTTCAGGAAAGGGAAGTAGGTAAGTATTTTACGATAGCCTGCTGTATGCTAAATTAATGATTCACACTTTGGCCTCTTTGGAGTCAAGTCACATGCAGTAGCGGTGCGTGGGTATAGTCACTGGGGAAGCATTGTGATAATTGTTTGTTTGCTCTATAACCTGTTAATTCATATGCCTTGAGATTGTGATATATAGGCCTAAAGGCAGAGACAATAAGAAGAGAGTGGCATAATAAATTTAACCACACTTATTTTATCACAAAACTTAATAGCAACCTCTATCAGGTGAAGTCCAAGACACATATTGCATGTAACACACAGTTACATGACCTATAGCATGGTTAAGCAAGTTAATGTTTCCGACATTTCCGGACAGCTAAACAGCTATTGATTTAGAACCACAGAGAGTTACCGCAAGTCGCAAAGAAAACAGGAGCTGCCTCCACTATTCCAGCACCATTTCAACTTCAGCATTTCAACATCAAATTAACTCTGCTTAGTCTAATACAGTGACAACTAAAAGATACCAAAAACAATTTAGTCCAATCAACATAAGCTAAATATTATGTGGCTGTCCATGGTTCTGATTTCTTTTTCGTGTGTGTGTGTGTGTGTTTGTGTGTGTGTGTGCGCATTCGTGCAAGTAGAAAAACATACTGACTCACCCTACTTGTAGAGAAACATCTATGCCATCCTCCTCTCATGTTGACAAAACGGTCTATCACTCTGTCATACAGTGCACGCTTTTATTTTTTGTTGTCCTAGGCTACCTGGCTAAAATGCTTGTTCGCTAGCCTAACCTCCATACATGGGCAACCTTAGCTAGTTAACAATAGCCTTCTACATCTACTAGCTACATATTGAACTTCCAACCTCTCAGGCCAGTGGCACAACAATGTATGAATTAATAGTTGGACCAGAGTCGCTGTTATAATCATTGACCAGTACGGGGAATTAAGTAAAACCACAAGTCCAAATCCCTATCTCCATCCATGGCTAATTTGAGAAAGGGACAATTTTAGCTAGCTAGCTAGCCATCGGAGGACAAAAACACAACGAGATGCAACAACTCAAGTTGTTTCCGTTAAGGAAGTATGCTCTCAAAATGATTTGATAGGAGAGATGCCAAATCCAAGCTGGCTTCCCTTGAAACAATATTTTTTCTCGCCAGGACCATTCACAGTTGAGCTCGCTCAGTTTAGCTCAACACTGATTGGCAAATGTTTTATACTTTATTTATCAAGAGAGGCCAGATGCTCGCTGGCTTCCCTTGTATTCCGTTCAATGCTACAGGCGGCAACAATGTCATACTCATTTGGACCAGACAGCATCAGACAGATGGCCTACACTTAGAGAGACAGAGGGGCGTTGTTTCGCTCGCTCGGATGCTTTCTCCTGTGAGATACATTCAGCCTCATGCAAATTAAAGGACAATTATGAAACACAGAGAGATGAAAGAGAAATTAGCCAGGCTTC
The DNA here is from genome assembly GCF_029448725.1 of Salvelinus fontinalis. Classification (NCBI taxonomy): domain Eukaryota; kingdom Metazoa; phylum Chordata; class Actinopteri; order Salmoniformes; family Salmonidae; genus Salvelinus; species Salvelinus fontinalis. The sequence goes on from NC_074675.1 coordinate 38,902,400, forward strand.
CCGTGGCATCAATGAATACCCGCCACTGGTCACATGTAGGCAGTGTCTAAAAGCAGATGTTAATGGTCTACCACTGCACGCACAGAGAAAAACAGACACACGTACAGACACACGCACACTAGCGCACACACAAAATGATCCCCAATACACTTTTTAACAAGTCTGTCAAGGTAAGACAGGTAAATGCTTTATTTAAAAACACATATGGACCAAGCAGATCAAATCAAGAAGAAAGCAATGAAATCAACCAGAAACGAGTGGTTCTCTGTAGATCATTTGGTAGAGCATGGCGCTTGCAACACCAGGATAGTGGGTTTGAATCCTGGGACCACCCAAACAATCAATGTATGCGCACAAAACTGTAACTCGCTTTGAACTAAATGGTTTGCTAAATGGCATATATTTACACATAAGAACATTCAACTGAAATGTGGTTGGCATTTGAATCATGGGTTACACGTTTTGCTATTTGGCAGGCGCACTTATCCAGAGCATTAATTTTAAGGTAGCTAGGTAAGACAACCACATATAATTAATTTTAAGGTAGCTAGGTAAGACAACCACATATCATTAATCTTAAGGTAGCTAGGTAAGACAACCACATATCATTAATCTTAAAGTAGCTAGGTAAGACAACCACATATCATTCATCTTAAAGTAGCTAGGTAAGACAAACACATATCATTAATCTTAAGATAGCTAGGTAAGACAACCACATATCATTAATCTTAAAGTAGCTAGGTAAGACAACCACATATCATTAATCTTAAGGTAGCTAGGTAAGACAACCACATATCATTGATCTTAAGGTAGCTAGGTAAGACAACCACATATCATTAATCTTAAAGTAGCTAGGTAAGACAACCACATATCATTAATCTTAAGGTAGCTAGGTAAGACGACCACATATCATTAATCTTAAGGTAGCTAGGTAAGACGACCACATATCATTATTCTTAAGGTAGCTAGGTAAGACAACCACATATCATTAATCTTAAGGTAGCTAGGTAAGACAACCACATATCATTAATCTTAAAGTAGCTAGGTAAGACAACCACATATCATTAATCTTAAAGTAGCTAGGTAAGACAACCACATATCATTAATCTTAAGGTAGCTAGGTAAGACAACCACATATCATTAATCTTAAAGTAGCTAGGTAAGACAACCACATATCATTAATCTTAAGGTAGCTAGGTAAGACAACCACATATCATTAATCTTAAAGTAGCTAGGTAAGACAACCACATATCATTAATCTTAAGGTAGCTAGGTAAGACAACCACATATCATTAATCTTAAGGTAGCTAGGTAAGACAACCACATATCATTAATCTTAAAGTAGCTAGGTAAGACAACCACATATCATTAATCTTAAGGTAGCTAGGTAAGACAACCACATATCATTATTCTTAAGGTAGCTAGGTAAGACGACCACATATCATTATTCTTAAGGTAGCTAGGTAAGACAACCACATATCGCAGTCATTTTAAGCAAACCTTTCCTTGATGGAGCAGCTTTCAGCAAAGGCAGGACTAGTAAGAAAAGAGAAGTGCACAAGAAGGGCAAGAACATGGTAAGCTGTTTAAAATGTTTTAAGCCTGACATGAACATTCGATGGTTATTAAGACATTAATAATGGTATAACATTTCTCTCCAAAAGACACATCTGAAGTATACAGTACATTCAACACACAGTATGGTTGCTATAGATTGGAGGGGTATTATATGTATGGCCCTCTTTCTTGGACGTCACTATTCGTCCATGATAGCAGAATTATGGAATTCTTTTTCAAACAATAAATGCAAACAGTACGCACTATGTTAACCGTCACACAAGATAGGGAACAAAAAGTTAAAGCACTTGCTCAACATTTCTGATTAAATTGCACTTCTTGCTTGGCCATCTAGTTACCACTCTCTTTTCTGGGTCCTAAGCCACGTGAAGCTGTTGGGTGACCACGTGAACCTGCTGGATGCCTGATGTGGTCCGCGTCTTAACCTCACGAGCCATCTGGCACCAGGCACAGACGTAGCAGCAACACACCAACCCGACGTCCACACAGGTCGAACCCTGAGAGGGGGAAGAAAGAAGGAGAGATGGATAGAAAATGAAAGCAGAGGACAAGAACATGCCAAGAGGACAGAGTTAAAAGGAGGATGAGGATAGAGGTGGAGAGAAGAATAGGGAGTGTAGAAAAGTTCAGGGAAGAAGGAGAGAGATACGGTTGTAGTTAATATCATATTTAGCGTTATATTTAAAGGGGAATCAAGGCACTGACAACACTAAGAACAACAACATTTCCAAGCACACCAATGATATTTCTTAACGTCTCAAACGTCGGATAGTTTCCAACACCATTTCCCCTCAGAAGGGTAAATAAGAGGTGCTGTGGGTACCACCCCCACCTGCCCCTGCACCCTCTGTCCACACCCACCTCCCCTCCCCGCTTCCCCGCCTCCATCTACGCTCTTTCCCAACCCATCCCACCCACCCACCCCGCCCTACCCTCTCCCAGGGCTCGTACTGTACCTGGATGCCATAGCGCTCTCTCATGGAGGAGCGCATGCAGCAGGAGACAGCCATAAAGGCACATGGGTCCAGCAGGGGCATACAGACACACCAGCCGTAGTGGGAGGCCGTCTGACACTGAAAACAGGGGAAGCACCAGGTGGCACAGCAACCTGGGGGGGGGGGGGGGGCACAATTCAAGGTCATCATAGTATTATGTAATAAGTACGTAATACTTGATGATTCATATGCAGTGGATTACAACGTGAGGAAACAAACTTTTGTTCCGAGTGAAAATAGAGGTAAAACTATACAAAAAGGTATGTAAATAAACTCATTTTCAACACATGCAGTTGAAGTCGGAAGTTTACATACACTTAGGTTGCAGTCATTAAAACTCGTTTTTCAACCACTCCACAAATTTCTTGTTAACAAACTATAGTTTTGGCAAGTCGGTTAGGACATCTACTTTGTGCATGACACAAGTTATTTTTCCAACAATTGTTTACAGACAGATTATTTCACTTATAACTCACTGTATCACAATTCCAGTGGGTCAGAAGATTACATACACTAAGTTGACTGTGCCTTTAAACAGCTTGGAAAATTCCAGAAAATGGTGTCATGGCTTCTGATAGGCTAATTGACATAATTTGAGTCAATTGGAGGTGTACCTGTGGATGTATTTCAAGGCACACCTTCAAACTCGGTGCCTCTTTGCTTGATATCATGGGAAAATCAAAAGAAATCAGCCAAGTCCTCAGATTTTTTTTATTAGACCTCCACAAGTCTGGTTCACCTTAAGAGCAATTTCCAAACGCCTGAAGGTACCACGTTCATCTGTACAGTATAAACACCATGGGATCACGCAGCCGTCATCCCGATCAGGATGGAGACTCGTTCTGTCCCCTAGAGATTAATGTACTTTGGTGCGAAAAGTGCAAATCAATCTCAGAACAACAGCAAAGGACCTTGTGAGGACGCTGGAGGAAACAGGTACAAAAGTATCTATATCCACAGTAAAATGAGTCCTATATCGACATAACCTGAAAGGCCGCTCAGCAAGGAAGAAGACACTGCTCCAAAACTGCCATAAAAAAGCCAGACTACGGTTTGCAACTGCACATGGGGACAAAGATTGTACTTTTTGGAGAAATGTCCTCCAATCTGATGAAACAAAAATAGAACTGTTTGGCCATAATGACCATCGTTATGGTTGGAGGAAAAAGGGGGAGGCTTGCAAGCCAAAGAACACCATCCCAACCGTGAAGCATGGGGGTGGCAGCATCATGTTGTGGGGGTGCTTTGCTGCAGGAGGGACTGGTGCACTTCACAAAATAGATGGCATCATGAGGCAGGAAAATTATTTGGATATATTGAAGCAAAATCTCAAGACATCAGTCAGGAAGTTAAAGCTTGGTTGCAAATGGGTCTTCCAAATGGACAATGACCCCAAGCATACTTCCAAAGTTGTGGCAAAATGTCATAAGGACACAAAGTCAAGGTATTGGAGTGGCCATCACAAAGCCCTGACCTCAATCCTATAGAAAATGTGTGGGCAGAACTGAAAAAGCGTGTTCGAGCAAGGAGGCCTACAAACCTGACTCAGCTACACCAGCTCTGTCAGGAGGAATGGGCCAAAATTCAACCAATTTATTGTGGGGAGCTTGTGGAAGGCTACCCGAAACGTTTGACCCAAGTTAAACATTTTGAAGGCAATGCTACCAAATACTAATTGAGTATATACAAACTTCTGACCCTGTCACGCCCTGACCATGGTTTGCTTTGTATGTTCCTGTTACTGTGTTTCTGTGTTCTGTGTTCACGTTACAGGACTGTTTCGTCTTCGTTCATTTTGTCGGTTTATTGTTTTTGTTCGTTGTTGAAAGTATTCTATTAAAATGGATAATCATCACGCTGCATTTTGGTCCTCCTCTTTTTCGCCCGACGAAGAACGTTACAGAATCACCCACCACCAAAGGACCAAGCAGTGTGGTAACGGGCAGCAGCAGCAGCAGCAGCCGAAATCGCAGGACTCCTGGACCTGGGAGAAGATTCTGGACGGCAAGGGACACTGGGCACAGGCTGGAGAATATCGCCGCCCTCGTGAAGAGCTGGAGGCAGCTAAAGCCGAGAGGCGGTGGTATGAGGAGGCAGCACGAAAGCGCGGCTGGAAGCAGAGAGGCAGCCCCGAAAATCTATTGGGGGGGGGGGGGGCACAGGGAGTGTGGCTAAGTCAGGTAGGAGACCTGAGCCAACTTCCCGTGCTTACCGTGGAGAGAGATGGTCCGGGCAGGCACCATGTTATGCGGAGATACTCACGGTGTCTCCAGTACGTGCGCATAGCCCGGTGCGGTACATAGCAGCGCCTCGTATCGGCCGGGCTAGAGTGGGCATCGAGCCAGGTGCCATGAAGCCGGCTCTACGCATCTGGTCTCCAGTGCGTCTCCTCGGGCCGGGGTACATGGCACCAGCCCTACGCACGGTGTCCCCGGTTCGCCAGCACAGCCCAGTGCGGCCTATTCCACCTCGCCGCACTGGCATGGCTACGGGGAGCATTCAGCCAGGTAGGGTTGGGCAGGCTCGGTGCTCGAGACCTGCAGTGTGCCTCCACGGTCCGGTCTATCCGGTGTCTCCTCCACGTACCAGGCCTCCAGTTCCAGCACCAGGCACAAGACCTACAGTGCGCCTCCAGGGTCCAGTATAACCTGTTCCTCCTCCCCGCACTCGCCTTGAGGTGCGTGTTCCCAGCCCGGTACCACCAGTTCCGGCACCACGCACCAGGCCTACAGTGCGCCTCCAGGGTCCAGTATGCCCTGTTCCTCCTCCCCGCACTCGTCCTGAGGTGCGTGTTCCCAGCCCGGTACCACCAGTTCCGGCACCACGCACCAGGCCTACAGTGCGCCTCCAGGGTCCAGTATGCCCTGTTCCTCCTCCCCGCACTCGCCCTGAGGTGCGTGTTCCCAGCCCGGTACCACCAGTTCCGGCACCACGCACCAGGCCTACGTGCGCCTTGGCTGTCCTGAGCCCCCCGTCTGTCCTGAGTCGCCCGTCTGTCCTGAGCCGCCTGAGCCGCACGTCTGTCCTGAGCCGCCCGTCTGTCTTGAGCCGCCCTTCAGTCAGGAGCCGCCTGAGCCGCCTTTCAGTCCAGAGGCGCCTGAGCCGCCCTTCAGTCCAGAGGCGCCTGAGCTGCCCCTCATTCCGGAGCTGCCCCTCAGTCCGGAGCTGCCCCTCAGTCCGGAGCTGCCCTTCAGTCCGGATCTGCCCCTCAGGCCGGAGCTGCCCCTCAGTCCGGAGCTGCCCTCAGTCCGGAGCTGCCCCTCAGTCCGGAGCTGCCCCTCAGTGCGGAGCTGCCCCTCAGTCCAGAGGCGCCCCTCAGTCCAGAGGCGCCCCCCAGTCCAGTGGGGCCTTTTATTAGGGTCCTCGGTCCAAGGTCGGAGGCGAGGGTCGCCGCTCTAAAGAGGCCAGTGAAGAGGGCTAAGACTAAGGTGGAGTGGGGTCCACGTACCGCGCCAGAGCCGCCACCGCGGACAGATGCCCACCCAGACCTTCCCCTATAGGTTTAGGTTTTGCGTCCGGAGTCCGCGCCTTGGGGGGAGGCTACTGTCACGCCCTGACCATAGTTTGCTTTGTATGTTCCTGTTACTGTGTTTCTGTGTTCTGTGTTCACGTTACGGGACTGTTTCGTGTTCGTTCATTTTGTTGGTTTATGGTTTTTGTTCGTTGTTTAAAGTATTCTATTAAAATGAATAATCATCACGTTGCATTTTGGTCCTCCTCTCTTTTGCCCGACGAAGAACGTTACAGACCCACTGAGAATGTGATGGATGAAAGAAATAAAAGCTGAAATAAATCATTCTCTCTACTATTATTCTGACATTTCATATTCTTAAAATAAAGTGGTGATCCTAACTAACCTAAGACAGGGAATTTGTACTAGGATTAAATGTCAGGAATTGTGAAAAACTGAGTTTAAATGTATTTGGCTAAGGTGTATGTAAACTTCCGACATCAACTGTATATATTACCTCATCTCAATTCCTTCTCTCGTTTCTCCCACTTCCTCCCACTTAGCCTCTCCCTCTTTCCCTCAGTCCCACCACTAAGTGCTGGGTATGGCTGAGACAGAGTGAGTCAGATCTCAACTCTCCCTCTTTTCTTCACTCTCCAGCTCTCTAGAGAGCTCTCAACAACTACAGATCAATAACGGAAAACTATCAACCATCAACCATCAACCGAACAGTGGTGGGAAAAGTTTTTAAAAATCATACTTGTGAAGTAAAGATACCTAAATAGAAAATGATTCAAGTAAAAGTGAATCACCCAGTAAAATAAACTATTTGGTTTTAAATATACTTAATTATCAAAAGCAAACTCAGCAAAAAAAGAAACATCCCTTTTTCAGGACCCTGTCTTTCAAAGATAATTTGTAAAAATCCAAATAACTTCACAGATCTTCATTGTAAAGGGTTTAAACACTGTTTCCCATGCTTGTTCAATGAACCCTAAAAAATGAATGAACATGCACCTGTGGAACGGTCGTTAAGACACTAACAGCTTACAGACGGTAGGAAATTAAGGTCACCGTTATGAAAACTTAGGACACTAAAGAGTCCTTTCTACTGACTCTGAAAAACACCAGAAGAACGTGCGTGAACGTGCCTTAGGCATGCTGCAAGGAGGCATGAGGACTGCAGATGTGGCCAGGGCAATACATTGCAATGTCTGTACTGTGAGACGCCTAAGACAGCACTACAGGGAGACAGGATGGACAGCGGATCGTCCTCGCAGTGGCAGACCACGTATAACAACACCTGCACAGGATCGGTACATCCGAACATTACACCTGCGGGACAGGTACAGGATAGCAATGACAACTGCCTGAGTTAAACCAGGAATGCACAATCCCTCCATCAGTGCTTAGACTGTCCGCAATAGGCTGAGAGAGGCTGGACTGAGGGCTTGTAGGCCTGTTGTAAGGCAGGTCCTCACCAGACCTCACCGGTAACAACGTCACCTATGGGCACAAACCCACCGTTGCTGGACCAGACAGGACAGGCTAACAGTGCTCTTCACTGACAAGTCGCGGTTTTGTCTCACCAGGGGTGATGGTCGGATTCGCGTTTATCGTCGAAGGAATGAGCGTTACACCGAGGCCTGTACTCTGGAGCAGGATCGGTTTGAAGGTGGAGGGTCCGTCATGGTCTGGGGCGGTGTGTCACAGCATCATCGGACTAAGCTTGCTGTCATTGCAGGCAATCTCAACGCTGTGCGTTACAGGGAAGACATCCTCCTCCCTCATGCGCTACCCTTTCTGCAGGCTCATCCTGACATGACCCTCCAGCATGACAATGCCACCAGCCATACTACTCGTTCTGTGCGTGATTTCCTGTCATGTCAGTGTTCTGCCGTGGCCAGCGAAGAGCCCGAATCTCAATCCCATTGAGCACGTCTGGGACCTGTTGGATTGGAGGGTGAGGGCTAGGGCCATTCCCCCCAGAAATGTCCGGGAACTTGCAGGTGCCTTGGTGGAAGAGTGGGGTAACATCTCACAGCAAGAACTGGCAAATCTGGTGCAGTCCATGAGGAAGAGATGCACTGCAGTACTTAATGCAGCTGGTGGCCACACCAGATACTGACTGTTACTTTTGATTTTGATCCCCCCTTTGTTCAGGAACACATTATTCCATTTCTGTTAGGTACATGTCTGTGGAACTTGTTCAGTTTATGTCTCAGTTGATGAATCTTGTTATGTTCATACAAATATTTACACATGTTAAGTTTGCTGAAAATAAACGCAGTTGGCAGTGACAGGACGTTTCTTCTTTTGCTGAGTTTAGATGTAATTGCTATATTATACTTAAGTATAAAGTAAAAAAAAAAAAAAACTTTTTCAAGTTAAACATTTTGAAGCTTGGTTGCAAATGGGTCTTCCAAATGGACAATGACCCCAAGCTTACTTACAACGTTGTGGAAAAATGGCAGAAGGACAACAAAGTCAAGGTATTGGAGTGGCCATCACAAAGCCCCAGAGGTGTGGACTCAAGTCACATGACTTGGACTCGTGTCAGACTCAAGTCACAAATATGATGACTTGCAACTCAACTTGACTTTAACACCAATGACTCGTGACTTGACTTGGACTTGAGCCTTATGACTCGACCTGACTTGATATCCTCCCCAAGCCCAAATAGAAAAAATGATGCTGTTAAAAAAGGTGTGCAGTGCATCAACTCTTCATTTAACGGATTACAGTTTGAATCAGACATCAGCCAATCAAATTATGCCAGCTGAGAAAAAGTTGTGCGTGGCAGTGCAGAAGAACTTCGGCGGGTGAATTCAGGTGGAGCCCTTGGAAAGATGACACCCCAAATTATTATTTAAAACATGCGGGAAGAAACTTACAGACGGAGGCGCAACAATTTCCAACTTTGTTTCTTCATTTGAAGCTGCACAAAGAACAGTAAGTCATGGCTAATATAGCCTACAGCTATATTTTTTATTACTTTACTAGTGTATCATGTAGGCTAGCGTAACGTTAAATCAATGAGCCTCCACACAGTCAGTCAGCACGGGAACATGATCATTGCACCCAATATTGAGCTACAGCTGGCTAGGCAGTTGGAAGCCTAAATCCGGCCTGATGTTCCTAAAACAAGGTTGGGCGATTGTGTTTGGGCGATTGTGTACAAGCCTACATCACCCGATTGCACCCCATAGCGATCCTCGATAGTCGATCACTATTGGGGGGGGGGGGGGGTTCTGGGGTTCTTTCTCATGGCTACCCATGTCATTCCATGGAAATATAATGTTTATTTGGAAAGTAACAAATATATAGATATTTTTAAAGCATTCATGATTTGCGTACATGTAATATACTATTCCTCTTGTTAAAAAAATGAAATGGTATTACATTTGGTGAAGAGCACATTATGACTTGTTTAGGACTCGAAATTCAAAGTTAAAGACTTGAGACTTGACTTGATACTTGACGGTCTTGACTTGAGAGTTGACTCGGACTTGTCTGTTTGACTTGGGACTTGAGTGCTAAGACTTACTTGTAACTTGTAAAACAATGACTTGGTCCCACCTCTGCAAAGCCCTGACCTCAATCCTATAGAAAATGTGTGAGCAGAACTGAAAAAGCGTGTGCGAGCAAGAAGGCCTACAAACCTGACTCAGTTACACCAGCTCTGTCAGGAGGAATGGGCCAAAATTCACACAACTTATTGTGGGGAGCTTGTGGAAGGCTACCCGAAACGTTTGACCCAAGTTAAAAAATTTAAAAGCAATGCTACCAAATACCAATTGAGTGTATGTAAACTTCTGACCCACTGGGAATGTGATGAAAGAAATAGAAGCTGAAATAAATCATTCTCTCTACTATTATTCTGACATTTCACATTCTTAAAATAAAGTGGTGATCCTAACTGACCTAAGACAGGGAATTTTTATTAGGATTAAATGTCAGGAATTGTGAAAAACTGAGTTTAAATGGATTTGGCGAAGGTGTATGTAAACTTCCGACTTCAACTGTATTTTCCTGACGTTGAAGTTAGGTCCAATTTAGGTTCTGAATGAAAGGTGAAAAGGTATTTTCCGTGTTTAAAATAAACTTTCCATGACATTGAAAATAGATATTTTCCGGATGTTGAAATCAGTTTAATTTTCAGTTCTGAATGAAAGTTGAAAATACTTATTTTCCTGATGTTGAAATTTCATATTTTACAGACATTGAAAATATGTATTTTCTGGATGTTGAAATCAGGCTAATTATTGGGTTCTGAATGAAAGTTGAAAATAAGTAATTTATAGACGTCTATGTTTAGGCCAAATCAAGGCTGGTCCAGATCGGACCAAAAACCAATGTCCATGGATGTGGAAATCAAGGCCGGTCCAGGAACTGCATAAAAAAAGATGTAGCCTACGGTGTTGCCTGAAATGTAATTGTATGAATTCCCATCTATGTGGCAAGTCTACCGTTTGTAAAACCCCAAAAACAACATCCAGACAGGACCAACAAAAATATGTCCCTAAGATATCAGCTCGTGGTCACGTAGGCCCACAGTTTGTAAAACGTGCCATTGCGTTGGCTTTATTAGTCCTGATTCCAGTGACTAATCAATTTAGTCATTTAAACTCTGAATATCAGCTACACAACTTTAGCAGGAGCCTATTTGCAAGCCTATTTGCAATGTATTTACACAGCGGGAAATGCAGGAGTATTATGTTTTGCTATGATCAGCTTGTCAAAAATGGACAGATACAAACTTGAAACCACTGATCAATGGCGTGACAATGGGGTGAAACTCCTGGACAACAGTTGTGATTGTCCATTCCATATTGTCCATTTGACTTTTACCTGTCCTGTTTTTAGGATATGTTTGTTAACATGACCTCGTCAATCTGCTGCCGTATCCCGTTTAATGAGCGGGCGGGCAGTGATGTTCATGTAAAATGTCATAATGAAACAAACTCTATCCCTCCCTGTAACCAGTGTTGCCAACTAATTTTCAGGGTAAGTTGCTAGAGGTAGGTTGGCGCCCCCCCCTTGGGTTGTGCCGTGGCGGAGATCTTTGTGGGATATACTCGGCCTTGTCTCAGGATGGTAAGTTGGTGGTTGAAGAGATCCCCCTAGTGGTGTGGGGGCCGTGCTTTGGCAAAGTGGGTGGGGTTATATCCTGCCTGTTTGGCCCTGTCCGGTGGTATCATCGGATGCGGCCACAGTGTCTCCTGACCCCTCCTGTCTCAGCCTTCAGTATTTATGCTGCAGTAGTTTGTGTCGGGGGGCTAGGGTCAGTCTGTTATATCTGGAGTATTTCTCCTGTCTTATCCGGTGTCCTGTGTGAACTTAAGTATGCTCTCTAATTCTCTCTTTCTTTCTTTCTCTCTCTCGGAGGACCTGAGCCCTAGGACCATGCTTCAGGACTACCTGGCATGATGACTCCTTGCTTTCCCCAGTCCACCTGGCCGTGCTGCTGCTCCAGTTTCAACTGTTCTGCCTGCGGCTATGGAACCCTGACCTGTTCACCGGACGTGCTACCTGTCCCAGACCTGCTGTTTTCAACTCTCTAGAGACAGCAGGAGCGGTATAGATACTCTCAATGATTGGCTATGAAAAGCCAACTGACATTTACTCCTGAGGTACTGACTTGTTGCACCCTCGACAACTACTGTGATTATTATTATTTGACCATGCTGGTCATTTATGAACATTTGAACATCTTGGCCATGTTCTGTTATAATCTCCACCCGGCACAGCCAGAAGAGAACTGGCCACCCCTCATAGCCTGGTTCCTCTCTAGGTTTCCTCCTAGGTTTTGGCCTTTCTAGGGAGTTTTTCCTAGCCACCGTAAATTGTCAACACTCCCTGTAACGCTGTACATTCGTTATCTGGTGTCTGTCTCCCTTTTATTGACATTCCTGGAGCGCAGCCCCCCTTGGTCTCCATGGTTCCTGATGACGTCAACCCCTTAGCTCTGGCTTTGTGTTTGTAATTCTCCAATCAGGTTCTCCTTGACCCTCCACCCTCCACCCCCCCATGGCCCTTCCAGTAAATGTTAGATTCGCACAGGAAAACACAGCTCAGACCCCTCCCCGGGTAGGCCTGCAGTTTTCTTTTTTCAATTGAACTGTATAATGAATGTGTAGGCCTACTCTGAATTAATCGAACAAATAATAATAATAGAAATATACATTTCAAAATAAAACATACATCTAGATTTGGTTCTGGGTTTGGAGATGAGCATATTATGGAAGTGACTCGATGTGACTTACATGTGCCCATGTCAGAGCAGCAGTCAAACAGTCCTGTGCTCCATTGCCCTGAGCTCTGGGTGGTGGTTACAGTGGTGATCTGCTGCTGGACAGCCATGGCTACACCACACCACACCCAAGGAGGTAGGGAATGAGGAAAGAAGAGAGAGAGAGAGGGAAGTAAGACAGGGGAGCGGGAGAAAGGAAGGAAGGAAGGAAGGGAGGGGAGGAAGAGAAGAGCTTACATTTAGTGGGGAGAGAGATGTACTGGGCTGATAAGGGCGTTTAAATGCATGAAAGGATGTAGTTAGATATTATACATTTGCATGTTAAATGGTTATCTACTATCTTGAACAATAATCATTTCTAACTTAAATAATGTTTATAGTAATGTATTTATATAAAATACATGTTTAGCATTTCCAAAAATGTTTTGTTGATGCTGCAAACAGCCTCTGCCTGTATCAAATAATGTCGAACATTCATATTGAATAATACATTCATACGAAAAATAAAAACTGTTGAAAAACAAAACGTGATTCTTCATTTATATCGCTTATCTTGTCGAATCTTGAATGTTTTGTAAATAAAATGCAACCAACCAGGAACACTTATTTTCTAAATAACTGTTAAAGTTTATATCCATCTCTAATCCAATAGTTCCGGTTTCTAATGGGAAAAGTATAAACTCATCTCATTCGATTTAAACAAAAAGCCGTTAATAAGTCATGCAATATGAAGGAACGTACTCTTTAATACATTAATATACATTTACGGAATTTGTAGTCTTACCTTTCTTGGTATTCAACTACAGCCTGAGTAGAGAAAGGGTGGACACTGGTTGCAGCAGAGTGAACAACTGTGTGCAGCAGGCTATTCCAAAGAACCGATGATCACATCTATAAGGTCATTGCGGAAAGCTGGAAAATCGGTTCCTGTTATAAAAGTTGGCATAGGTTACACTTTTGTCTCTGCCTAAATCCACCATATTGTTGCAAAAAACCTTTCGGAGTACTTTAATTATTGTGTGTCCAGTGACATTTTGGTGGATATCAGGACGATAGTATTTGGATATAATACATACTCATATTATAATTGTTAGGGTCAGGACAAACATATTTTCACGAGTAATATCTTCAAAATCAATAAATCATAGCACGTTTTTGGGTTCATTTGACCTGATAAAGTAAAATCATGTTGAAAAAGTATGGTAAAAGTACAATTTATAGTCATAAAACATACATTGAAAATGATAGTGTTGTTGCTTCCTGTTTTTTTATTTTATTGTTGGTTATGTGTCAAAATACCTCTTTCAGGTATCCACATTCATAATTAATATCCTGCAATAAGTCCTTGATATTTTGAAGACCAATACATAAAAGTTGCTCGCTACACACACGTCACACTTGTGTTCAGATTACTTGTATTTTACTAAATTAGTACCTTATAAAATACACACGCACCAATATTTACCAAATGGTCACTCAAGCCTGGAATTGATTAGCTTGTTCAACTGTAATCAATAGGGTGCGCAAATTAATCAGTCACATCAAAATTGTATATCAATCAATGGAACTGGGACCGTTTGCGCTCTTCTGACAGACACATCTCAATTATATACTACATATATCTGTCGATAGATGACAACTTGTCGTAGCCATTTATCAATGTAGAGTGGATTCAATTCAAGAATTATGGAGTCTATTGTGTTCTTGGGAACCTTCAATGCTGCAGACATTTTTTTGGTACCCTTCCCCACATCTGTGCCTCGACACAATCCTGTCTCGGAGCTCTAAGGGCAATTCCTTCGACCTCATGGCTTGGTTTTTGCTCTGACATGCACTGTCAACTGTGGGACCTTATATAGACAGGTGTGTGCCCTTCCAAATAATGTCCAATCAATTGAATTTACCACAGGTGGACTCCAATCAAGTTGTAGAAACATCTCAAGGATCATCAATTAAAACAGGATGTACCTGAGCTCAATTTCGAGTCTCAAAGAAAAGGGTCTGAATACTTATTTCTGTTTTTTAAACTGTTTTCGTTTTTTTCGTTATGGGGTATAGTGTGTAGTGGGGGAAACGAGGAAATATTTTTTGAATCCATTTTAGAATAACGCTATAATGTAACAAAATGTGTAAAAAGTCAAGGGGTCTGAATACTTTCCGAATGCACTGTCTAATATGTGGTCGTAATTCTGCTAAAACTGCACTAGATGGCAACGTCACAACTGTTTTAGGATCGTGCTTAAAAGAGCCTTGCACGTCACTTAACGTCACACATGTTCTTCCCCTGTTAGTCCTAATTTGAATTGAATTTAGAAAGTGATTGTATCGAATTTATTGTATTGGAATATTTGTTATGTTTATTGATAAAGTAAATTATGTATGTGGTAACATAAAGGGCCTGTACCCCTCCGAGTAAAAGTCATATCCTGTATCAGAGCAGCACATGTTGATGGAGAAATGTTATTGTTAGGCATGAGTTTTGGTTATTTAGATACCCAAAAGCATAGTCTCCAGATGAAGATGGGAAAAGTACTATATTGAAATGTGGGCATTAGGCACTGTGCATACTCGCTCACTTTGTGATTGACAAACAGCCAGACAGAGAAAGAGGACGGGGGGGGGGGGGGGGGGGAGAGAATTCTCTCACTCAGACTAGACCATTGCATTGAATGTCTTGGACGTACTCAGATTGATGAGATGATCACTCAATTTTTACACGTGTTGGAAACTATGAGAAGAAAGAGGCCACGATGAAAAAATCCAATACCCAAAATACAGCATCAAAAGAGGGATAATGTCGATACCAAACGGGACTGGAGAAACGGGCGTAAAGGACTACACCTATGTACGGGTTTGTGCGTCGACCGTCTCCTTCATAATATTGGCGTTCTTCAACATCGTCATTAACTGGACTATAGTGCGCGAGGAGCGACTTCGGGGCCATGCGCGCTTTGTGTTAGTTTTTCACCTGTTGATGTCAGCTCTGGTGTACTTTGGCATGTGCTCTGTTTTCTACCTCCAGATTTACCTCGGCGCCAGGCTGGTGGCATCCATCTGTGTGGCCATGGTAACTGTCCTAATCACCAGCGCGTCCAATATACTCCTGACTCTCACTGCTATGGCGCTGGACCGTTATTTTGCTGTCTGTCACCCTATGAAGTACAGTTCTGTCTGGCATTGGCCCTGGTTAGTTGGACTACTGACGTGGGGGCTCGCGCTGGTTATTCCCCTCACTCTGCTCCCCAAGACGGAGCTGGACGCCACTGGTCCAAATGGGGAATGTGGACGGGAACAGTTGAAGAAAGGTGAAGTGAAAAAAATCTTGCTGATATCTGTGTGTACGATACTGATTCTGTACAGTTATGTAAGGATACTGTTTGAGGGGCGAAGGTTGGGAGTGATAAATCGACGCAATAGTGTTGGATGCAAGACCATCGCCCTGCACTTTACTCAACTCGCTGTGTACATCCTCCCCAACTTTGTGCTAATAGTTATCCAGAAACAAGAACACCTTCAGCCGGGGACCAAAGAACTGTCAGCGGTGGTTAGCTTTGCCTTCTTTAGTTTGGCGCAGTGCATAGCACCAATCGTCTACGGTTTGCGTAAAGAGGAACTCTTGGAGCAGGTGCATCGCCGGTTCCCTTGTTGTTCCCGCCAACTGAAAAGCGTTCTGGAGTGGACCGTGCGTGCCACGACGCCTCGTCTGCATCCACAGCCACGGTATGTGTTGAAATATTTGTGGTTAACATAAATGCCAAAATGTGTTACTCACTTTATGCACACTCATTTGTCGAGCCCAGTGGCTTGGAGAATGATGAATGGATGAATACTGAAAGACAAAAGGCATGACTAAATACTCACTTGTGTAGACCAACCAGAAACAGTACGGATTATTCACAAAACCTTATGATTTTATACTGTATATTCTCTGACAAAGTTAAGAAAGTTGATAGCTATCATTTGCTGTGTTTCCTGCTTCCCCTTTTTGTACTTCAGTTTTGGAAAATGTGGGATGTGAGACTACAGACAAAGCTATTCTTACCATAGTTGAAAAAAATGAAACAATAATGTCTCTGACAAACATCACATGGCTTCGGAGACATCTTGTTTTACTCAGATGCATGTTTGGCTTATTTTCCACAGGGAAAGAACATTGACATCCCAGACACTCATCTCACTGGAGCCTCCACAGACACCAGTATAAGGGAAGAGGGAGCACTCACTACTAACTCAACTACTCCTGTAACAGACCCATCAGTATGTCTCCAGTGCTCCATAGGCTGGGCTAAAGACGTTTTGTACCAGACTGATACTGCCACCCGAATGCCATGGAGACGCTGGTGGAATGGAGGGTGTAGCAACTAGACATCACAACACATTTGGGAGCATATTGTATATCCATACAGTGTGGATTCACCCTCTTTTGTTGATTGATTCATACAGTACTTGAATATCCAGCATCTGCACAAAGCTGTGAAAGTGCTTCTGTTCTACCCAGGATGTAGTGACTTTATAGGAATGGGTATCACTGTGAACATACCAGCCCCAGACCTGTATTACCCGCCTCCCGGGTGGCGCAGTGGTCTAGGGCACTGCATCGCAGTGCTAGCTGCGCCACCAGAGTCTCTGGGTTCGCGCCCAGGCTCTGTCGCAGCCGGCCGCAACCGGGAGGTCCGTGGGGCGACGCACAATTGGCATAGCGTCGTCCGGGTTAGGGAGGGTTTGGCCGGTAGGGATATCCTTGTCTCAGTATGTAAAAATGTAATAAAATGTATGCACTCTACTGTAAGTCGCTTTGGATAAGAGCGTCTGCTAAATGACTAAAATGTAAATGTAATGTTAACTGTACAGTGTCAGAGAAGAGTCCAACGAGGATTTGACTAATTTGACCGAAAATTTACAGTACAAAACAGTGGCACAGCCAGAGATTTGTTGATGGGTGGGCCAAAAATATACACTACCGTTCAAAAGTGTGGGGTCACTTAGAAATGTCCTTGTTTTTGGAAGAAAAGCACATTTTTATGTCCATTAAAATAACCCACAAAAAAAACTGCGAAGTGGTGACTCTGAGATGCTGGCCTAGGCAGAGTTGCAAAGAAAAAGCCATATCTCAGACTGGCCAATAAGAAGAAAAGATTAAGATGGGCAAAAGAACACAGACACTGGACAGAGGAACTCTGCCTAGAAGGCCAGCATCCCGGAGTCGCCTCTTTACTGTTGACGTTGAGACTGGTGTTTTGCGGGCACTATTTAATGAAGCTGCCAGTTGAGGACTTGTGAGGCATCTGTTTCTCAAACTAGACACTCTAATGTACTTGTCCTGTTGCTCAGTTGTGCACCGGGGCCTCTCACTCCTCTTTCTATTCTTGTTAGAGACAGTTTGCGCTGTTCTGTGAAGGGAGTAGTACACAGCGTTGTGTTGCTAGCTAACACAACATAGTTAGCTAACACAACGTGCCATTGGAACACAGGAGTGATGGTTGCTGATAATGGGCCTCTGTACTCCTATGTAGATATTCCATAACAAATCTGCCATTTCCAGCTACAATAGTCATTTAAAACATTAACAATGTCTACAGTTTATTTCTGATGAATTTTATGTTATTTTAATGGACAAAAAATTTGCTTTTCTTTCAAATACAAGGACATTTCTAAGTGACCCCAAACTTTTGAACAGTAGTGTATATATTTTTCCTACAATAGAGGAAAATGTATAGTTTTATAGCTCATTTCATTCTATTCTACACATTTTGCCATGAGGCTGAGAGAAAATTTAGCATTTATAAAGCTAATTGAAGCAACAACAAAAAAAATAGGTGTGTTGATTGTATTAAAGGCACTGGATTATGAGCTGTCTGGTGTGCTAAATGAACAAATTAAATAGACCGTGACATGGTGTATATATAGCCATAGAAGCACAGTGACATTATGCCTCAATGCAATCATTTTCGTGGCTTATTGGGGGTGTGGCTTTCAGTTAGTTCTTTTTGGCAACCCATCCCGTGAGAGTGAATGTCATTTCAGTGAATCTGTTGTTATATTTAATCAAATCTGACTAACCCAGTGCACTGCTTGCTATGAATTTTATCGTATGGTGTTTGCACGTTTAGGTAAAAAAGACAAATAATGTCTTGTTTGGAAAACAGACAAGTAAAGAGGATTTTTGCGCAATCTCATTGGGTGGGTGTGGCTTCCCTGTGCCTACTCCGCTAGTACAAATCCCCCAGAAGACACCAGAATTGACTGCATGAGCATTGTGCAATTTAGCCTACTATGCAAAAGTTGATTCCTTAATGATAATTGAAGCAGCAATTACTTTATTTGTGAGATAAAGTCAAGACAATACATACTACTTGAAATTAAAAGACTCCAGTTAATTCAAGCAGGAGCCAGATTGAACATTATTGCCCATCACCACCATATGGACCCGTGACAGATTTTCAGTAATACAAGAGTTAATACTGTGAACAGCATGTGATCTGGAGCAGTAGCAGCTCTGTGGTTGAGCTCGCTTCACTTCAGTTTGTCAGACTTGGCGCTCACTGTACACTCAGACAAGGGGAAATTCTCAACGGCAAACCGCAAGAGTTCCTCATTACTGGTGCAGCAGATAGCCTACATGAAAAAACACAACCAAACTATGATTCGTAGTGCACATTCACAGAGAATGAAGCAGGGGACAATTTTTGACATCGACACATTATCAGTCTTCACACACCACAACTCATTCCTGTAATTGCCTGGTTAGGTTCGGTAAACGAGGATGTTGATGAAGTGAAACTACGATTAAGGTTCAGATGAGTGGACTGGAGGGGTTTCCCTGCTCAGACCCACATTACAAAAGGTTTTAGTCCTGGACTATAAATTGCTTTTAATGAAGACTTGTCTCAACATGTTTTTTTTGTTTAGGTTAAGTGTTAGTGTACCTGGCCTTTCTCTCAAACTAACAGAATTATACTGTTATGAATACTTGGGGTACCACCAGGTGAAATAAGGCATAGACGAATCGCACTGTTCTGCACTCTGTTCTGGGCAGCCTTCTCCAATTCGTTCCACCCCATGCTGGATCTTTTGTTGTCTTCTTCTAGCTCTCGCCTCCAGGAGTTTCATGGCCGCCCTCTTTTCCGTTTCCCATGTGGGGAAACATATAATAAATAACAAAGGGTAACATTTATCAAACAAACAACTTTTAAAGGGCAGTTCAAGTGACTATACTTCAGTTAGACATTGTATTTATTTTGTCAACACATCACAATACCTCCTTTGCCACGTGGTGCAGTGCACTGGCCAAGCTTAGAGACAATAAGCTAGCAGGACAGCTCAGTGTGCAGAAATGTTCCAATGCTACATTCTGGTGCAGACAGACAGAAGACAGAGATTTCCTTCCGAACCTTGAACATTACAGAGGCGTCTACCATCATGCGACTGCTATGAGAACAGGCACTGGCCAAATGTGTGTGTGTGGTTTCAAAAAGACCTGACAATTCTCCAATGACTCAGTTAAAACTATTATCTTCACTTAATATGTATGTAGTACGTACCTGACAACAATACTAAATATTGTTGTTCCTTGCAATCAAAATATGTAAAAAACAGCATTGAAATGGGCACTGTAAGGCTAGCAGACATTCTGGGGGCAGAACGGGGCAAATAAGAGCCATGTAAGAATCCTGCGAGGGCATCAGAACTATGTAGCAAAATGTCCATAATATCTTGATGTAAGTTGAAGTCATTTTGGTAGATTAGACCCTATTACAGTTTATTGAGCTAATATTAATTTTAGCTGAGGAAACGGCTGCACTTTGGTTATAGTAATGGTAGATGTGAAGGAATTACTTTACCAGCACATTTACTCTCCAGAAAACATTTCCTGTTTAAGAAATTATGAAAGTCATTTGAATTTCTAGCTAACGTGTAGAACTTTCTCGATATCAAGTCACAAAGTGGTACTGCACAGCATTTTGCGATTTGTTTCCAAGGCAAAGATTTTATAACCTAACGGGTTAAGTTGTTGCATGTACCGTATGAATTAATATGGACTGAAACTAAGCAGGACTAACCAATCACACAAAAAGGTATGAAGATACACATAGAAGCCCAGCTTTCAATACATCAATGTATCTAAACAAAATAGCCTTCCTTTGAAATTATCCATAGAACGGCTATGGGAGGAATTCTTAAAGTCTCTGCGTCTCATTGACTTAAATAATTATATAAACATAATTTAACACATTCAGCTTACTGGCGATGCGGACGGAGCATTTGATAAACAGATCATCTTGCTTGCAGTGTTACATTAAGCTGAACAATCATATATATATCATAGAACGATCGTGTTGACATTACATACATATGAGCTTTAACATTCATGGTGCATTTAAGAGCTCCAACCTCAAGTTCCAGCATTGGATTACAGATTTGAGACACATTGACAGTACTGTCATTGCTCTGGCCAATTAATAAAAACAAGTATATATTTCTCAGGATGGAATCGGGTGTCATATTCAGTCCCTTGGCACTATATGGAGGATGATATAACTGATATAGAATGCACAGAGCAGAGGTGAAAGTTTGAGAAGGAGGTCAGAGGTGGAGGTCGGAATGTAAGAGAAACAGAGTGTGGCTGTAGTCAAAGAGAGAGAGGAAAGGGGAGATGGAAAGAGGGAGGGAGAGGCAATAAAGAGAGGAGGGAGAGCTAAGAGCAGGGATGAGAGGGGGCATTTAGAAGCCCAGAGCCGTAGGGGAGACCGCTCCTCCGTTTTCCACCACCACTGTAGAGATGGCCCTCAGGTTCTTGAAGATCTGCTCGGCATTGCGGGAGCTCAGAGTCTTGATGTTCTGCATAATCCTCTCACGGGCCTGACGAGGGGAGGAGAGAAAGGAGAGAGAGTGAAAAGAAGAAGAGGAGAATGTTAAATGAGCACGGTGAGAAGCAGAGAAGGCAAGAGGAGTACTTGTCTTTATCTATAATCAGACAGAACATTGCACCTGCACATCTCAAAATACCAGTTCTCACACAACATCTTCTCATGCTGGCCAGAGGGATAGCCCTGACTCAGGGAACATGACACCATGGGAAAGGAAAGAAGGAAAGGGGATAACCTAGTCAGTTGCACAACTGAATGCATTCAATCAAAGTGTGTCTTCCACATAAATGTCTCTGAATCAGAGGGGTTGGGTCAAACCGAAGTCCACCAAACACACACAGTGTGATGATGAGCGTGGGAGGTACAGAGACAGAGATTGAGTATGTGTGTAGCAGTGTGCTACTTTATACCGAAACAGGACGACCACCATGGCGTACAGGTCAATGGCACTGTCAGCAAGTCTCTTCAGCACAAACTACGCATCTGTACCAACGACAAACAAACAGAGTCTTGACAATCAAACACCCTTCTGATTGACACAATCACACAACAACCATGTTCACCACTGCAGTGGCTTACATACCACAGTATCAACATCCAATCCACTGTCATAGCAGCACCCATCCAGTCACGTGGACGGCGCTCTTATTCACTCAACTAGGATCCTCCTGCCGTGTTTGAGGAGCAGCACTTCAACAAGGGCTCCCAACTGCTCACTGGCTTGAACCGTCCACAGAATACAGACAGAACCAAAAAATATTAACAGCAAACTGAGGAACACGTACAGTCAGGCACAAACACACTAATATACTCACCAGTTCTCCACTATGGGTTCCCTGTAGTGTCAGCCCTGTGCCCCAATCTGCCATCCGACACGTAGAGACAGGGAGAGAGAAGGATGGAGGAACAAGGCATGATGTTCGTAAAGTGTGTGTGTTCGTTAAGTGTGTGTGTGTGTGAACAACCTCTTGGCCTTCTTGGTGAGTTCTCCAGCCAGCACCCCAGCGTTGCCCAGTGGCTTTTTCAGTCTTCTGTAGGCGTTTTAGCTGGTTATCAGCATTCTGTACACACACAAACACACACAATTTGTGTTCAATTTGTATAGCTAGATTCACATCTTAAGAGTGATGCTATAAATGGTATGTACACAGAGTTCAAGTCAGAAAGGAAGAGAACAGAAAATAATATCAAAGCAGGTTACTGCACCTGATACAGTCCACACAGCTCACAGTACAGTAGGGGACTTTACATTCTGACAAATATGTTTCATTAAATCTTTGCTTCCTGGTATTCTACTTAGTAACCTTTGACTCTCTCTGTTAGCCAGAAACTGTTGAGAGCCATGAATCGCCAGAGGATGCCACTAGTTCCCTTGAAGATCTGGAAGATTCTGTGCTCAAGCAAACACACACACACACACACACGAACACACACACACAAAACAACAAAACGTGTCAACATTTCAAGTTGAAAAGGAGGTGGAATCTAAGCTAAGACTGACTACTAATATTCTTACTGCGTGAAGCTCAATTTAACAACCTAGACATCTTTATTCATTTTCTGAACTATCCCATGAACAGTGAATGGTTTGGCCAGTTGGACGTAGAACCGACAATATGATGCAACAGAGCCTCCGCTTGCAATGAGTATGTTTTTGTCGCTGACAGTATCACTCTGAGAAGACACAGTGAGCGAGCTGAGAGGAAGCAGAAGAGGAACTATTGCTGCTCTGAAAATAGACTGAGTGGTACATACTGTAGTGTCTATTGGCTTCGTGTTCACACTGGCCAGATGTACGATGTTATTAGAAACCGTTTACCAGCATAATTAGAGTAGTAAAAATACATGTTTAGTCATATGGTGTGGGTCGAACCACCCAGTTTATATTCTACTAATACTAAACTGAGCTGCTGTATTCCTGATTAGTGGTCAACAGTACAGTGCAGTAGAATAACTAATAGAGGACGACCTACAGCAGTTGTCACAAGCTCCGGTACGGGGGAGCTACCTGGCTTGCAGGCTTTTGTTTCCAGTCCATCAATAATACACTTTATCGATTAGGCTTAGTTAAAGATTGTGTATTAGTGTTGGGCTGGAACAAAAGCCTGCACACCCAGGGGCTTCCCTGGACCAGGGATGGTGAGCAGATTAATGATCTGTTATTTACTACATTTTTATTTAACCAGGTTAGTAATTGAGAACATATTCTCTCTTACAATAACGACCTGATCAAGATAGGGCAATATCTTGCTTGGTAAAATTTGGGTTGTACCTTTCATTCTATGAGCTGGGGCCAAGAGGTTTTAAACACATACCTTTACAAGCAGTGACCAACATTGTGTCTGTGACCTACATTTTAGCTCAGCGAGGCTCGTCTCTTGGTGCTGTATCATCTTCAACGATCTTTCACAACTTTTTCCTCGGAACTTGTATGTCATTTTCAGCAATGTTTCCATGACCCCTAACAACAGTGCCTTGTTTGAACATGACTTAGGTTTCTGAAGTGTGCGTTGCTGTTTATTCGGGTAGGTCTAATCCTGGAGGCTGATGTGTTAAAAGTGCATTCCAGACGGTGTCTATTGCACAAGTTATCACTGGCTAAATCTATGACATTGTTGGCTAGCTCCTCTGAACAACAGCCTCTTAACGAGAGAGCACATTTTCTATGTCAGGAGAAATCGTGCCTCATTAGCTCATTGATATGGATGTATCCAAATAAATGTCACTAGAAAACAGCTTAAACAAATGAAGCTACTGTTGTTATTCCGTCTGCACTGTTTGAAGTGACTGTAAGTTAGCCATAGTTGGCTAGCTAGCAAGCAAGGGATAAGAACGTTGCCAGCCACTGGGTCGCGTCCATAGATACAGAACAAAAAGACTGAACGACTGGGTCCCGTCTCTGGCAACCAAACTAATAGAGCGAATGACCAGCCGGCTTGGGTAGCAACCCTAGAACTGTGTTCGAATACCCATACTAACATACTGTATACTACATACTTAATGAGTATACATACTATATACTATTAGTTCATTTTAGTATACTGTAAACGAACGGTACCGTTTCAGTTGAGTGTACTAGAGCTTCACCTGTCTATCGGAAGTTGATGCTGTTACTATGCTACATCTTGCTAGCTTGTTAGCATAACAAATGACTAACTAAACATTTTACGAATTCGGTTGTGTTCGTAAATTCTATCTGGAGTGCCACAAAAATAATAATGTGGTTGCATACAGTTTGTATTTATTTAACGAGGCAAGTCAATTAATAACAAATTATTATTTACAATGATGGCCTACACTGGCCAAACCCGGACGACGCTGGGCCAATTGCATGCTGCCCTATGGGACTCCCAATAATGGCCGGTTGTGATACAGCTTGGACTCAAACCAGGGTGTCTGTAGTGACGCCTCAAGCACTGAGATGCAGTGCCTTATACTGCTGCCCCACTCATTTATGTTACTGTAGGCTACATTTAAAAAATAATAATAATACGAAAAAATATATATATACATATATATATATTAAAAATAAACAAATAATAAATAGAAAATCTATACTTCAATTTATTTTATTTGTGAAGTGCCTTTATTACAATTATGAAAAAGAAAGCATGTGTTGGAACAAGGTAACAGCTTATTTTTATAACAAAAATACCCCTACCATGGTCAAGACATCAGCTGCCTAAACAACATTATAAGCGCCAAGTGGCCTTGATAAATAGTAAAACTCAGCACAAAAGCAATAATGGCATTATAATGAATATAATATGACAGCAGTCAAAAATAGTCAATTATTGTCAGCTGGTGCTTGTTTGCGTCTTCACGCAATGGCATCAGTTGAGTTTCCTTTAGCTGTTTTTCCTTCTAATAGTTGACAAATGTTGTAACTTTCACTTGCTTGACACATCTTTGTTTGGTAGTGCTAATAGTCTCCGGTTTTCTCATTATTGTGTCCCAGTCGCCTTGTTCTTCTTCAGCAAGGTTGCAACGGCTGTGCAGGTCACTTATTTTGCGCAGAGGGAGGAAGCTCCCATCTCGCTTTGTTCATGGTGCAAGCCAGACTTGTTTTCTTTGCAAGCATTGCCATTGACAGTGAAGTGAATAAATTGTCGATGGTGACATTTCTCCCCTTGCCAACATAAGACTACATCATCACTACATTCTCCTACAATCGCTCAGCTGCTGCGGATATTTTTTCCAGATATTGAAAGCCGTTAGGCATGTATAATTACGCACGCTCTCACTGTGTAGCTGTCACGTCCTGACCATAGAAAGCTTTTATTTTCTATGGTAGAGTAGGTCAGGACGTGACTGGGGGGTTGTTCTAGTTTATATTTTCTATGTGGGGTTCTATGTTTGATTTTCTATGTTGGTGATTTGTATGATTCCCAATTAGAGGCAGCTGGTTATCGTTGTCTCCAATTGGGGATCATACTTAAGTAGCATTTTTTGCCACCTGTGTGTTATGGGATATTGTTTATGTTTAGTTGCCTGTTAGCACTGCATTGTCGTCACGGTTTGTTTAATCTTTATTTGTTTTGTATTTGCTTAAGTTTCACTTTATTCATTAAAAGTATGTGGAACTCTACGTACGCTGCGCCTTGGTCCGACCATCATTATTACGAACGACGTGACAGGAGCATACTCCAAGTAGGCCAGAGTAGGCTGATAAGACTGCTTTTAGTCGGTGGACTGATATAGAGTACATAACATTTGATTATAACTAGTGTATCAATACAATAGAATGTTCAGCCCTGTTCTTCATTCACAGTTGGTTGTTTCATTCAGTAAATAGGCAATTAGGCATAGTTTGCTTCCCCTCGCTCATCAACTCGCCCATTCTCCCCATCATCCTTTACTTAATTTATTTAATCTGTTATGTGTGAAATTAGTTTCGGTATGGTTTAGGTTCAGTTTCGAGGCAATTATCGGGGTGATTATTAGCTGGACACAGCACTTTCAACTGTCAGAAGGAGCAGAGCAGACCCTTCTGTCAAGGAGGAGGGGAAACTGGGGGAAAACGTTTTTTTTTTTTTAATGACATGCCCTCCTAAAACTAGTTCTAACTCCATTTCTGCGTGATATTAAGATTCTAACACTAACAGTGTGTTATACTGTAAAGTCTTCTTTATAAACAGTAAAGGACAGAGGGTGACATGACTTAAATAATGGCAATCCCCAAAACATGCAACCAAGACCCAGTATTCAAGCCTGTGTCTCAAGATGTGATGTTTCTTATTGTTCACAGTCCTCTTTCTCTGACAAAGCTAGACTAAGTATAAGCTTCCTCAATTTGTGACAAGGAACAATAGTATTTGTGTCACTCAATTCAACCTTTTATAGATTTTAGGGCATTTCTTTTGGAAACCCCAATAGGTAGAAGTCAAAGCACAATGGTGGAAAGGAGAACTACTCTCTTACTGCGGGTTAAGAATACATGAATATATCTTGACTTTTTGCAGTCTTTTTTCTTAAGTCAGATCCCCCTCATGCTCATTAGGACCTGTCTCCCTCAGGCGGACCATGCTGCCAACAGGATCCAGTTTGACAAGATCCACAAATATAGAGCAATCCAGGAAAAGGTGGCCCACATGGCCATGATGTACTGTCGCAGAGGACAGGTCACCACATACACAACACACACACCTAATTTTCATTGGCTGGTAACTAACACTGTTGTCGTCCATGCAGTCCAGATTGACGCTGCCATCCGTAAGATCTTTGCCTATTTGCCTTTACATATTCAACCCTATCCATTGGACAACAATGTCTGCCATCTTGTTTCTCTATGTTTGTCTGTGATCTTCCTTATTATGTGGAAGTCTAGCTGTTAACAGGGGAAGTGGAAATGGCTGTGTCAGAGTTCAAATTTAGGGGGACAATTTACTGGAAAGCCTTCTTGACAAATGAATGATCCTGTGGTGTGTGTGCATGTTGACAGTTTCTCTATTTAACAAGAAGTAGTGTGGACAGTAACTGATGAGTGAATTCAGATTATGGGAGGCATGGGCTTCAACTTCTACTTGGTCACCATCCCGGATCCGGGAGCATCCTCATCAGTAAAAAAGCTGACTAGCATAGCCTAGCATAGCGCCACAAGTAAATACTAGCATATAAATATCATGAAATCACAAATCCAAGACAACAAATGAAAGATACACATCTTGTGAATCCAGCCATCATTTCTGATTTTTAAAATGTTTTACAGCGAAAACACAATATGTATTTCTATTAGCTAACCACAATAGCGAAAGACTCAACCGCATATTTTCACAATTCTTTTACTGCATAGGTAGCTATCACAAAACCGACCAAAGAGAGATATAATTAGTCACTAACCAAGAAACAACTTCATCAGATGACAGTCTTATAACATGTTATACAATAAATCTATGTTTTGTTCGAAAATGTGCATATTTGAGGTATAAATCATAGTTTTACATTGCAGCTACCATAAAAAATATCACCAAAGCAGCCGGGAATAATTACAGAGAGCAACGTGAAATACCTAAATACTCATCATAAAACATTTATGAAAAACACATGGTGTACAGCAAATGAAAGATAAACATCTTGTGAATCCAGCCAATATTTCAGATTTTTTAAGTGTTTTACAGCGAAAACACAATATAGCATTATATTAGCTTACCACAATAGCCAACCACACAAACGCATTCATTCACCGCAAAGGTAGCGATCGCAAAAAAACAGCAAAAGATATAAAATTAATCACTAACCTTGACAAACTTCATCAGATGACAGTCCTATAACATCATGTTACACAATACATATATGTTTTGTTCGAAAATGTGCATATTTAGCGGTAAAAATCGTGGTTTTACAATGTGAATACGTAGCCAAACTGCACAAAATTGTCCGGAGATATTTTGGATCTAATCAAATAACTCATCATAAACTTTACTAAAAAATACATGTTGTACAGCAAATGAAAGATACCCTAGTTCTTAATGCAACCGCTGTGTTGGATTTTTAAAAATAACTTTAGTACGACATACAGCTTACGTTATAGCGAGACAGCGCCCGCATTGAGGGCGGAAAATAGGACTAAACCTTTTCCACAGAAATACGAAATAACATCATAAATGGTTCCTACTTTTGCTGAGCTTCCATCAGAATCTTGTACAAGGAGTCCTTTGTCCAGAATAATTGTTGTTTGGTTTTAGAATGTCCTCTTCTCCTGTCGAATTAGCAACGATAGCTAGCCATGTGGCGCAAACGTGCCCAACTTCACATGACGCAAAAAAAAGAAAATTCCAAAACTCGCAATAAACGTTCAATAAACTGATATAACTCCGTTGAAAAAAACGACTTTATGATGTTTTTATCACATCTATCAAATAAAATCAGAGCCGGAGATATCTAACGTGTATACCGAAAGCTTTTCAGAAGGCAATCTGGGGTTCCTTTTCGCGCCTTCGAAGACAATGAAATTTCCAGACACGTCATTCCAAAAGCTCTTTTTCGGCCTCAGATCAAGCTAGACACCCCATTCCACCTCTCACTGCCTGTTGACATCTAGTGGAAGGCGTATGAAGTGCATGTATATCCATAGATTTCAGGCAAATTAATAGGAAGGCCCTGGAACAGAGCCTCGATTTCAGATTTTTCACTTCCTGACAGGAGGTTTGCTGCAAAATGAGTTCTGTTTTACTCACAGATATAATTCAAACGGTTTTAGTGTTTTCTATCCAATAGTAATAATAATATGCATATTGTACGAGCAAGAATAGAGTACGAGGCAGTTTAATTTGGGCACGATTTTTTACAAAGTGAAAATAGCGCCCCCCTATTGACAAAATTAAGGTGAGATGTCTTGCCAATTCTGAGCTCACTCATAGGTTATAGGTGTGGTTAACACTAGAACCGCTAAAGCAGTCATTTTGACTGCACACGATTTGTATTTTTTTTATTGGGTGCATTTCATCAGTGCATTTAGCAACAGAGGAAGCAAAGGCAGACTCGAGGCCTTATCCAAGTGCTTTGTGTTGGGGTGAGCTGCAACCACCACCCATGGGCTGTGAGCTAATGGATTTCCTCTCAAACATACAAACAACCACGATTCCCATCTAGAACAGGGGCTAGAAGTAGCAAAATAACCAAATGACTGAGAAAGACCCACCACAGAATACACTTTCACTACATTTTTGCAGTGAAAGTGCATTTTGCAGTTGTACCGTGTACTGTTCGTTAGTAACATGATTATCTGCTGTTTTTCGCCACATTTTCACAGCTCCTGCAAATAAATAATCTGTAAATAATAAATACATAAATGTAATCACGCTGGACCCTAAAGCTTCCACAGGATATGGCACTGTAGAAACCAGTGCCAACCTGTACAATGTATGTTGGGGAAATTCCATCCCACCCACCACAAAGGAAACAAGAGTGGCAAAAGGCTGGAGGCAGCAGACTGAAGAGAGAATAAAAAAAATATGTGTTAGCTTATGAAATGAAAGGGAAAGCATTTCTGCTGAAGGGATGCTAAGTTAAATACTACCAATTGACAAAATATCATGTCACAATATTTTTAGAATTTTTCACAGTTTGACAGGTATTTTATGTTTTTGAAAAATAAAAAAGTTCTGAATATGCTTTGAGTAGATCATGACCCTTGAGTGGAAACGCGAATTATAAGTTATTTCAATTGGTCTTTCTCCATTCTGAATGTTTTATATTGTTCAATCCAACTTCAAACAAAAATAATCTTCAGCATTTTCATAAATTTCTGCATTTTTGTTATAATTTCCACTGTGCCCCACAGAGCTGCATAATATGGTACAAAAATCTATGCCTAAATAATTGCTGGTGTTGGAATCATGGAAACAGAATGATTAATCTAATTCTATAGTTGGAATATAGTGGGCAGCACCTTTAATACATTGTTTGACATGACAATAAATTAATAAGCCAGGGAGGAATTATTGACAGGGTAGGAACCAAAGTGTTGGTCAGTGTTTCCAGGGACGCTAATCTGATGTTACATCACATGTTTTCTTACCTCGTGTAGCTATCTAGCTAACATATTCATGATTCGCCTATTCCTCTCTGATTTGGAAGATACCGTTGCACAAACAACATTCTTATGTAGGCCTACACCAGCACTGGTACCAGGCTGTACAGAGCTCCACAGTGGAGATGTCCTAGTACCCATAAAGCCTAGCAGTGAAACAGGGAAATGGTTCCAATCATTTCCCCACCATTCATTCAAATAAGGGCTGTGTTTTGAGTAGGCTTACCCTGGTGTGACATTTTGATAACCATGTAAAAGGTGACTTTTATCAATATATTCAACTCTATTTACTCTCAGATTTGACGACACTAATTAGCATCAAAGTAGACATCATGCAAGACTACACATCCCTGCAAGCTCCTGCACGTCATCTCTAGCTGACACCTTTGCTCACAATTATTGTGTCAATTTAAAACCTGCACAAGACAGTTCACGGAACTTAGCCAATTCATTCATTACAAATGTTGCTAACATTAGATAGCTAATCCAGAGATTCGTACCTTTGCCTCGATTTGACAGTCTTGTCCAGATCATCATTGCATTTGTAGTTCTTTATGACAGCCACATTAGCAGCTAATTAGCATTTCATTTTGCGTGGATAAATACAGGCGAATATGTTGATTATAAGTCACCTTGTTGTAGAGAAATTTACACGGTTATCGAAATGTCACGCCAGGATAAGCCTACACGAAAAACAGCCCTTATTTTAAATGTTTATAAAATCTATGGGAAGAATGAATGGGGGAAAAATGACTGGAACCATTTTCTTGTTTGACTGCGAGGTTTTATGGTTATTATGACTTATACTGTGGTATTCTATTAGCTAGCTAAGCTCTGACTTAGTACATTTAGCACGCTAGCTAGCCAGTTATCTAGCGATTAGCATTAGCGGCTAACGCAATTTATTTGAGATAGAACTTGCTAAGAAAAGAAAAACTAGCAGACAGTAGTTTGCAGACATTACAATACACAAACTAAAAGTGTAATTATAGAATGCTTGTAGAAAGCAGCATCGTTCTCACAAACATCTTTTTGCATTTGACCATGGAGACAGCAGAATGAACGACACTTGTAACTACGTGGTTGAGCAACTGCTCTCTCCTTGAGTGACAGGGGGCAGGGCTTGGTGTGCAAAGCAGCATTCAGCAGGACGAGAGGGAGAAAGACAACTCAAGCAGCAAACAGTAAACCGTAACGTTGGACATTACACGCTCCAGAATTGCATATCACATTTAACAAAACAACCAATGCTGTCATAGAAGGTAAAGTAAAAACCCAAACCGGTTCCTGTATCAATACTGAAATAGTAAAATAAGGTAAACGCCCAGACCCACATGGGTGGGTTCCAATCTTAAACCATAGGGATGTGGGCATGTCAATGTAAATAGTCCAGGTGGCTATTTGATTAATTGTTCAGCAGTCTTATGGCTTGGGGGTAGCTGTTAAGGAGACTTTTGGTCCTAGACTTGGCGCTCCAGTACCGATTGCCGTGCGGTAGCAGAAGGAACAGTCTATGACTTGGGTGACTGGAGTCTTTGCCAATTTTTTGGGCCATCCTCTGACACCGCTTAGTACATAGTCCCTGAATGTCAGGAAGCTTGGCCCCAGTGATGTACTGGGTTGTACGCACTACCCTCTGTAGTGCCTTACGGTCAGATGCCAAGCAGTTGCCATACAAGGTGGTGATGCAACCAGTCAGGATACTCTCAATGGTGCAGCTGTATAACTTTTTAACGATCTGGCGACCCATGCCAAATCTTTTCAGTCTCCTGAGGGGGAAAAGGTGTTGCCGTGCCCTCTTCACGACTGTCTTGGTGTTTTTGATAGTTAGTTAGTAAAACTCTCGACCCGCTCCACTACAGCCCCGTCGATGTTAATGGGGGCCTTTTTGTCCCGCCTTTTGCTGTAGTCCACGATCAGCTCCTTTGTCTTGCTCATATTGAGGGAGAGGTTGTTTTCTCTGACCTCCCTATAGGCTGTCTCATCATTGTCGGTGATCAGGCCTACCACTATTGTATCGTCAGCAAACTTAATGATGGTGTTGGAGTTGTGTTTAGCTACACAGCCGTGGGTGAACAGGGAGTACAGGAGGGGACTAAACACGCACCCCTGAGGAGCCCCAGTGTTGAGGATCAGCGTGGCAGATGTGTTGTTGCCTACCCTTACCACCTGGGGCGTCCCGTCAGGAAGTCCAGGATCCAGTTGCAGAGGGAGGTGTTTAGTCCCATGATCCTTAGCTTAGTGATGAGCTTGGTGGGACCTATGGTGTTGAACGCTGAGCTGTAGTCAATGAACAGCATTCTCACATAGGTGTTCCTTTTGTCCTCATGGGAAAGGGCAGTGCGGAGTGTGATTGAGATTGTGTCATCTGTGGATCTGTTGGGTCGGTATGCGAGTTTGAGTGGGTCTAGGGTTTCCGGCATGATGATGTTGATGTGAGCCATGATCAGCCTTTCAAAGCACTTCATGGCTACTGACGTGAATGCTATGGGGTGGTAATCATTTAGGCAGGTTACCTTCGCTTCCTTGGGCACAGAGACTATGGTGGTCGGCTTGAAACATGTAGGTATTACAGACTCGGTCAGGGAGAGTTTGAAAATGTCAGTGAAGACACTTGCCAGTTGGTCCGCACATGCTTTGAGTACACGTCCTGGTAATCCATCTGGCCCCGCGGCTTTGTGAATGTTGACCTGTTTAACCTGTTGGGGATGGGGGCGCTGTTTAGACTATTTATGCTAATTTGGCTAATTTTTTTAACGGCTTCCCACAAAATCCTTGATCGTACAATATGCATATTATTATTATTATTGGATAGAAAACAGTCTATAGTTTCTATAGGAGTTGAAATTTTGTCTCTAAGTGGAACAGAGCCCATTCTACAGCAATTTCCCTGACATGGAGTCAGATTTGAGAAATGTTGGCCACTCTTCTGAAGTCAGTTAAAAGGGCACTGTCGTTGCTATGACTATACGGACACTTCTTACGTCTTCCCCTGGATGCCTTTACGTGATGACGATTCCAACGGGGTCGATTGCGCGTTCACAGGCCCTACAAATGAAAAAACCCTGAAGCTAGTCATTCTTTGGGAGCTGCGTCATGAGCCTAGAGGACACCGGCGCGCACCTGTTCCAAGCGTTAGTTTAGCCTGTTATATTTCTCCGGTCATCTTTTCACTCGTTATAGGAGTTAAAAACATCATAAGGTAGTTAATTTAAAGCGTTTTATAGCAATTTATATCCGTTTAGTGCGATTTTGGGACATTTATTTTTGCAACGATGTGAAAAGTTGGGCACGCTTTTCAGTTCATCCCGAATGCAGTTGACATTTCCACATGGCAAGAGGACAGCTTTCCACCAAAAGACGATTTCTCCCAAGAAAGGATCCTTTGCCCAAGATACTGATGGAAGAACAGCTCAAGGTAGGACATTTTTATTATGATAAATCGTGTTTCTGTCGAAACATTTTAGTGGCTTAGGACGCCATGTTTTTTGACGTAGCTTCGCTTGGCGCAAACTGTATTGAAAAGTAAGGATAAATTAAAAAATGTAATAACGCAATTGTATTAAGAATTAAATTGTCTATCAATCCCTGTCCACCCTATATTTTTTAGTCACGTTTATGAGTATTTATGTATAAGAGTAGATCACTGTCTAAGTGGCGCAAGGACATTTTCTTTACCAGCTTGTCTACATTTCACATTGTCTAACCATGATTTTGGTGGCTAAATATAAACATTTTCGATCAAACTGTATATGCATGTTGTAATGTGATGTTACAGGAGTGTCATCGGAAGAATTCTGAGAAGGTTAGTGAAAAAATTAATATCTTTTGGCGATGTTGACTTTTATCGCTCACTTTGGCTAGAATCAATGCTGGGCTGCTAATTGCTATGTGCTAAGCTAATATAACGATTTATTGTGTTTTCGCTGTAAGACACTTAGAAAATCTGAAATATTGTCTGTATTCACAGGATCTGTGTCTTTCGATTCGTGTATGCTGTGTATTTTTACGAAATGTTTGATGATTAGTAGTTAGGTAAACACGTTGCTCATTGTAATTATTCTAGTCCATTTGTGATGGTGGGTGCAATTGTAAACTATGCCATCTACCTGAAATATGCACTTTTTTCTAACAAAACCTATCCCATACCATAAATATGTTATCAGACTGTCATCTAATGAGTTTTTTTGTTGGTTAGGGGCTATAAATATCTTAGTTTAGCCGAATTGGTGATG
Source organism: Salvelinus fontinalis (assembly GCF_029448725.1). Classification (NCBI taxonomy): domain Eukaryota; kingdom Metazoa; phylum Chordata; class Actinopteri; order Salmoniformes; family Salmonidae; genus Salvelinus; species Salvelinus fontinalis. Next base: position 38,936,810 of record NC_074675.1, read on the forward strand.
GCTACTGGTGTTGGTGGACAAATAAAAGATGGTGGATTATGCTAATGTGTTTTTAGGTAATAGATGTACATCTTTACATATTGTGTCTTCCCTGTAAAACATTTTAAAAATCGGAAATGTTGACTGGATTCACAAGATCTGTGTCTTTCATTAGCTGTATTGGACTTTAATGTGTGAAAGTTAAATATTTTAAAAAAATATTTTTTTTGAATTTCGCGGCACTGGTTTTTCAGTGGGGGGGGGGGGGGGTGTGCCGCTAGCGCCACGCTGATCCTAGACAGGTTAAAGGTCTTGCTCACATCGGCTTCCAAGAGCGTGATCACACAGTCGTCCGGAACGGCTGGTGCTCTCATGCATGCTTCAGTGTTGCTTGCCTCAACGCAAACATAAAAGGCATTTAGCTCGTCTGGTAGGCTCGCATCACTGGGCAGCTCGTGGTTGGGTTTCCCTTTGTAGTCTGTAATAGTTTTCAAGCCCTGCCACATTCGATGAGCATCAGATCTGGTGTAGTAGGATTCAATCTTAAACCTATATTGACACTTTGACTGTTTGATGGTTTGTCTGAGGGTGTAAAGCGATTTCTTATAAGCGTCCGGATTAGTGTCCCGCTCCATGAAAGCGGCAGCTCTAGCCTTTAGCTCGGTGCAGATGTTCCCTGTAATCCATGGCTTCTGGTTGGGATATGTACGTACGGTCACTGTGGGGACGACGTCGTCGATGCACTTATTGATGAAGCTGGTGACTGAGATGGTATATTCCTCAATGCCATTGGATGAATCCCGGATCTCAGTTTGTGCTAGCAAAACAGTACTGTAGCATAGCATCTGAGTCATCTGACCACTTCTGTATTGAGCGAGTCACTGGTACTTCTTGCATTAGTTTTTGCTTGTAAGCCGGAATCAGGAGGATATAATTATGGTCAGATTTGCCAAATGGAGGGCGAGGGAAAGCTTTGTATGCGTCTCTGTGTGTGGAGTAAAGGTTGTCTTGAGTTTTTCCCCCTCTGGTTGCATATGTGACATGCTGATAGAAATTTGGTCAAACAGATTTAAGTTTGCCTGCATTAAAGTCCCCGGTCACTAGGAGCGCCGCTTCTGGATGAACATTTTCTTGTTTGCTTATTGCCTTATATAGCTCGTTGAGTGCGTCTTAGTGCCGGCATCGGTTTGAGTTGGTAAATAGACGGCTATGAATAATATAGATGAGAACTCTCTTGGTAGATAGTGTGATCTACAGCTTGTCATGAGATACTCTACCTCAGGCGAGCAATACCTCTAGACTTCTTTAATATTAGAAATCGCGCACCAGCTGTTATTTACAAATAGACACACACCCCCGCCCCTCGTCTAACCAAACGTAGCTTCCCTGTCCTGCTGATGCAAGCTCTATAGTATCTGTGGCATTGTTCAACCACGACTCTGTGAAACATAAGATATTACAGTTTTTAATCATCCATTCTATTTTACAGTGATTGCACGTTGGCCAACAGTACGGATGGTAGTGGACGTTTACTCACTCGCCTACGAATTCTCAGAAGGCAGCCCGACCTCCGCCCCCCTTTTTCTCCATCTTTTCTTCACGCAAATGACAGGGGTTTGGGCCTGGACTCGAGAAAGCTGTATATCCTTCGCGTCGGACTCATTAAATAAAAAATCTTCATCCAGTTCGAGGTGAGTAATCGCTGTTCTGATGTCCAGAAGCTCTTTTCGGTCATAGGAGACAGTAGCAACAACATTATGTACAAAATACGTTAAACCTCTTATGGCTACGATCCCCGTACAGGAATCAACATCCGGGGAAATTTCAGAGTGACTAACTAAAAATACAACGTCGTAACATTAAACATTCTTCAAAATGCAAGTGTCTTACATCCTTCAAAAGATTAGAATCTTGGTAATCAAACTACGTTTTCCGATTTAAAATAGCTATTACAGAGAACAAATGGCATGCTTTTGTTTGAGAAGAGCGATCAACAATAACAAACATTTTCCGCCATGACAGTTTTGACAAATTCACATCTGAAGGTAAAATTATGACTTACATTCTGATATCTTGCTCTTATTTCTCTTCCTGAGGGTCCCAGTGATCAAATGAAGTGCCGTTGTCTTTGATAAAATCAATTTTTATAGCCTAAAACGAAACATTTTGTAAACCGTTTGTGTCTTGATTTCCATCTCTATCAACTTTTTACGGAGCATTCGACGTAATTACACACACTAAACAATCGTTTATCTAGTCATGGTTGGTTCCATTGCAATCCTCTGGATCTTTGTAACACATCCAAACTTGATTGTTTTTTTTGCGGGGAGTATTGACCGAAGTGAACTGATTTGAAGACAACGAGCAATGAGTTCATTGCGCACCAATAATATTAGCGAAGCTTCGTTGATTGACTGTATTTCTGCCCAATGACCACTGATCTTCTTGAAATCTAGCTGGGTAGATAGCCAATGAGCTGAGGTAAACGCCAGTATGTGATGGTTGTGGGTTGGACCACCATCCCTTGTTTGTAAACGCACGCGTAACGAAAACATTCTCGCCATTGACCAACAGACTAGTTGCAGTCATGCTTGTTACGCACAGCGGTGTTTTGGAAAGTAGTATTTTGGAAAGTGTTTTTTCAACGATTTTATTGAAGACATCATGGCGAATAAATCAGGAAAAGCGAAGTCCAAGTCTAAGTATACAGATTTGCACCAGATTATAGAAGAGATTGATCGGGAAAGTGAGACAGATTTTTTGTTTGAGGAATCTTTGAGTGAACACAGTTATGATCCAAACATTGAGGAGTTGTTTCTGCAAGGACAGGACGTACTTCTGGACTGGTAAGTGCTAATGCCGTTTTATGAAATATAAATATATATATATATATATATTTTTGCAATTTATTTTATTATTATTATTATTTCTTTTGCAATTTACAATGAAATGTGTAAAGTACACATTGGCTATAGTGTGTCTGTGCGTATGTATGTGTACGACCCATAACCTGTGTGCGTGTGTGTGTTGTTGGTTTGTTGCTTTGTTTGGGTGTGTGTGTGTGTGTGTGTGTGTGTGTGTGTGTGTGTGTGTGTGTGTGTGTGTGTGTGTGTGTGTGTGTGTGTGTATGTATGTGTATGTCAGATATACACTGCTCAAAAAAATAAAGGGAACACTTAAACAACACAATGTAACTCCAAGTCAATCACACTTCTGTGAAATCAAACTGTTCACTTAGGAAGCAACCCTGATTGACAATAAATTTCACATGCTGTTGTGCAAATGGAATAGACAAAAGGTGGAAATTATAGGCAATTAGCAAGACACCCCCCAAAAAGGAGTGATTTTGCAGGTGGTGACCACAGACCACTTCTCAGTTCCTATGCTTCCTGGCTGATGTTTTGGTCACTTTTGAATGCTGGCGGTGCTCTCACTCTAGTGGTAGCATGAGACGGAGTCTACAACCCACACAAGTGGCTCAGGTAGTGCAGTTCATCCAGGATGGCACATCAATGCGAGCTGTGGCAAAAAGGTTTGCTATGTCTGTCAGCGTAGTGTCCAGAGCATGGAGGCGCTACCAGGAGACAGGCCAGTACATCAGGAGACGTGGAGGAGGCCGTAGGAGGGCAACAACCCAGCAGCAGGACCGCTACCTCCGCCTTTGTGCAAGGACGTGCACTGCCAGCGCCCTGCAAAATGACCTCCAGCAGGCCACAAATGTGCATTACCACTTTCTTGGGCGCCCTGAAGCCTTCTTCACAACAATTGAACCACTCTCCTTGAAGTTCTTGATAATCCGATAAATTGTTGATTTAAGTGCAATCTTACTGGCAGCAATATCCTTGCCTGTGAAGCTCTTTTTGTGCAAAGCAATGATGACGGCACGTGTTTCCTTGCAGGTAACCATGTTTGACAGAGGAAGAACAATGATTCCAAGCAACACCCTCCTTTTGAAGCTTCCAGTCTGTTATTCGAACTCAATCAGCATGACAGAGTGATCTCCAGCCTTGTCCTCGTCAACATTCACACCTGTGTTGACGAAAGAATCACTGACATGATGTCAGCTGGTCCTTTTGTGGCAGGCCTAAATGCAGTGGAAATGTTTTTGTCAGTCAGATGCCTTAGATGTAAGCCAATGTTTCCCATATGTATGTCTTGTTCATTTGATTCGGGTATTTCTGCCATATTGTCACGATCGTGTGGTGGATTGACGGACCAAAACGCAGCTTTAGGAAAATAAGCCATCTTCTTTTATTTTAAAAGATGACGAAAAATAAACACGAAACACTTAATACAAACTATACAAAACAACAAACGACCGTGAAGCTAAATAACGTTGTGCACATACACACACAGGCTACAAACGTTCTACATAGACAACTACTCACAACCAATGAGAGCCTATGGCTACCCTAAATAAGGCTCCCAATCAGAGACAACCGAAATCAGCTGTCTCTAATTGGGAACTCATTCAGGCAACCATAGACTCTCCTAGACAACTAAACATACATAGACAACACTAGACACATGTACTCCACACAAACCCATATACCATACCCAACAACCCCTTACCATAAAAACACCCAAAACCAACAAAACACAAACATTCCCCATGTCACACCCTGACCTAACTAAAATAATAAAGAAAACAAAGAATACTAAGGCCAGGGCGTGACATAACCCCCCCCTTAAGGTGCGAACTCCGGGCGCACCATTACACAGTCTAGGGGAGGGTCTGGGTGGGCTTCCATCCACGGTGGCGGCTCCGGCTCTGGTCGTGGTCCCCACGTCACCACAGTCCCTAACCGCCTCCTTAGCTTCCTCCAAAAGACCCCCCTCCACATTAACCACACTGCATTAAGGGGCAGTTCCGGACTAAGGGGCAGTACCAGGGTAAGGGGCAGTACCAGGGTCAGGGGCAGCTCCGAACAAAGGGCCAGTACCAGGGTAAGGGGCAGTACCAGGGTAAGGGGCAGTACCAGGGTAAGGGGCAGTACCAGGGTAAGGGGCAGCTCCGGACTGAGGAATGGCAGCTCCGGACTGAGGAATGGCAGCTCCGGACTGAGGGACTGCAGCTCCGGACTGAGGGACTGCAGCTCCGGACTGAGGGACGGCCCATGGCTGGCTGACGGATCTGGCTGCTCATGGCTAGCTGACGGATCTGGCTGCTCATGGCTGGCTGACGGATCTGGCTGCTCATGGCTGGCTGACGGATCTGGCTGCTCATGGCTGGCTGACGGATCTGGCTGCTCATGGCTGGCTGACGGATCTGGCTGCTCATGGCTGGCTGACGGATCTGGCTGCTCATGGCTAGCTGACGGATCTGGCTGCTCATGGCTAGCTGACGGATCTGGCTGCTCATGGCTAGCTGACGGATCTGGCTGCTCATGGCTAGCTGACGGATCTGGCTGCTCATGGCTAGCTGACGGATCTGGCTGCTCATGGCTAGCTGACGGATCTGGCTGCTCATGGCTAGCTGACGGATCTGGCTGCTCATGGCTAGCTGACGGATCTGGCTGCTCATGGCTAGCTGACGGATCTGGCTGCTCATGGCTAGCTGACGGATCTGGCTGCTCATGGCTAGCTGACGGATCTGGCTGCTCATGGCTAGCTGACTGATCTGGCTGCTCATGGCTGGCTGACTGATCTGGCTGCTCATGGCTGGCTGACTGATCTGGCTGCTCCTGTCTGGTTGGCGGCTCTGGCAGATCCTGTCTGGTTGGCGGCTCTGGCAGATCCTGTCTGGTTGGCGGCTCTGGCAGATCCTGTCTGACGGACGGCTCTAGCGGCTCCTGTCTGGCTGGCGGCTCTAGCGGCTCCTGTCTGGCGGACGGCTCAGTGGGCTCATGGCAGACGGGCGGCTTTGCAGGCTCATGGCAGACGGGCGGCTTTGCAGGCTCATTGCAGACGGATGGCTCAGATGGCGCTGGGGAGACGGATGGCTCAGATGGCGCTTGGCAGACGGGCAGTTCAGTCATCGCTGTGCAGACGGCAGACTCCTGCCGGCTGAGGCGCACTGTAGGCCTGGTGCGTGGTGCCGGGACTGGTAGCACCGGGCTGGGGACACGCATCTCAGGGCTAGTGCGGGGAGCAGCAACAGGACGCACAGGACTCTGGGGACACACAGGAGGCTTGGTGCGTGGTTTAGGCACTGGTGGTAAAGGGCTGGAGACACGCACCATATAGCTAGTGCGTGGAGGAGGCACTGGTGGTACTGGGTTGGGGCGGGGAGGTGGCGCCGGAAATACCGGACCGTGCAGGCGTACTGGCTCCCTTGAACGCCGAGCCTGCCCAACCTTACCTGGTTGTATGCTCCCCGTCGCCTGACCAGTGCGGGGAGGTGGAATAACCCGCACCGGCCTATGTAGGCGAACCGGGGACACCATGCGTAAGGCTGGTGCCATGTACGCCGGCCCGAGGAGACGCACTGGTGACCAGATGCGTTGGGCCGGCTTCATGACATACGGCTCAACGCTCAGTCTAGCCCGGCCGATACGTGGAGCTGAAATGTACCGAACCGGGCTATGCACGCGTACAGGAGACACCGTGCGCTCTACTGCGTAACACGGTGTCTGCCCGTACTCTCGCTCTCCACGGTAAGTACAGGGAGTAGGCGCAGGTTTCCTACCTGACTTCGCCACACTCCCTTTAAGGCCCCCCCCAAGAAATTTTTGGGTTGTACTCACGGGTTTCCAGCCTTGTCTCCGTGCTGCCTCCTCATATCGCCTCCTCTCGGCTTTAGTTGCCTCCAGCTCTTCACGAGGAAGGCGATATTCTCCCGGTTGTGCCCACGGCCCCTTACCATCCAGTATCTCCTCCCATGTCCACGAATCCTGTGTAGGTGGGTCCTGTTGCCGCTTTCCATGCCGCTTGGTCCTGTAATGGTGAGTAGTTCTGTCACGATCGTGTGGAGGATTGACGGACCAAAACGCAGCTTTAGGAAAATAAGCCATCTCCTTTTTATTAATGAAGAAGGCAAACGAAACAAAAACACTTAAACACTAAACAAAACAAGAAAACGATCGTGAAGCTAAACAACGATGTGCACACACTGGCTACAAACGTATCACATAGACAACTACTCACAACCAATGAGAGCCTATGGCTACCCTAAATAAGGCTCCCAATCAGAGACAACCGAAATCAGCTGTCTCTAATTGGGAACTCATTCAGGCAACCATAGACTCTCCTAGACAACTAAACATACATAGACAACACTAGACACATGTACTCCACACAAACCCATATACCATACCCAACAACCCCTTACCATAAAAACACCCAAAACCAACAAAACACAAACATTCCCCATGTCACACCCTGACCTAACTAAAATAATAAAGAAAACAAAGAATACTAAGGCCAGGGCGTGACACATATCCTTTACTAACAGTTGTATAAAATCGAGCACACAGCCATGCAATCTCCATAGGAAACATTGTCAATAGAACGGCATTACTGAAGAGCTCAGTTACTTTCAATGTTGAACTTTCGTTGGAAGCCACCTTTCCAACAAGTCAGTTCTTAAAATTTCTGCCCTGCTAGAGCTGCCCAGGTCAACTGCAAGTGCTGTTATTAAGTGGAAAGTCTATGAGCAACAACGGCTCAGCCACTATGTGGTAAGCCACACAAGCTCACAGAACGGGACCGTCAAGTGCTGAGGTGCGTAGCGTGTAAAAATCATCTGTCCAAAGTCAGCACAATAACATTTTGTCAAAACTTCATGAAATGGGTTTCCATGGTCGAGCAGCCTAAGATCACCATGCGCAATGCCAAGCATCGACTGGAGTGGTGTACAGCTCGCCGCCATTGGAGTCTGGGGCAGTGGAAACGCGTTCTCTGGAGTGATGAATCACGCTTCACCATCTGACTGACGAATCTAGGTTTGGCGGATGCCAGGACAACGCTACCTGCCCGAATTTATAACGCCAACTGTTAAGTATGGTGGAGGAGGAAAAATGGTCTGGGGCTGTTTTTCATGGTTCGGGCTGGGCCCCTTAGCTTCAGTGAAGGGACATCTTAACGCTACAGAAAACAATGGCATTCTAGATGTTTCTGTGCTTCAACCTTTGTGGCAACAGTTTGGGGAAGGCCCTTGCCTGTTTCAGCATGATGACAATGCCCCCGTGGGTCCATACAGAAATGGTTTGTCAAGATCGGTGTTGAAGAACCTGACTGGCCTGCACAGAGCCCTGACCTCAACCCCATCAAGCACCTTTGGGATGAATTGGAACCAGTGAAGGCTGGTGACTTGAAAAATTGAGGAGGATAGCAGGCCGACGGTATAGGCGCGGAACGCACAGAGATGACTAAGTGTATTTCAAAACTCGTCAAAGACAAACATTTTTAACCTAAAGCATTTAATAAAGACATTTATAGTATAATATTATGAGAAATAGGAATGAGAGGGCTACATACACAGTGTTGGAAAGGTATCACAGCAGTGATTGAATGAGAGTATGAGGTGTGAATTTTTTTATTTTTAAAGGAGTACTCACAGTGCTTGGAGGGAAAACATGCAATGTGTCAGTGGATGAGCAGGCACATGAGATGAGGCTTCAGTTAATGTCAGGAGAAAGTTGACAATGGTAGTGGAGTGGATTAGTCATCACCTCTTAAATCAGGGAACATGAGGGGACTTAGCTGTAAAAAATAATAAACAGATACATTTTTTATTTTTTTTATTTCACCTTTATTTAACCAGGTAGGCAAGTTGAGAACAAGTTCTCATTTACAACTGCGACCTGGCCAAGATAAAGGAAAGCAGTGCGACACAAACAACAACACAGAGTTACACATGGAATAAACAAACATACAGTCAATAATACAATAGAGACAGTCTGAGGTAGTTGGATGGGCTGTTTACAGATTGGCTATGTACAGGTGCAGTGATATGTGAGCTGCTCTGACAGCTGGTGCTGTGAGATATGAGTCTCCAGCTTCAGTGTTTTTTGCAGTTCGTTCCAGTCCTTGGCAGCAGAGAACTGGAAGGAAAAGTGTCCAAAGGAGGAATTGGCTTTGGGGGTGACCAGGGAAATATACCTGCTGGAGCGCTTGCTGCGGGTGGGTGCTGCTATGGTGACCAGTGAGCTGAGATAAAGTGGGGCTTTACCTAGCAAAGACTTATAGATGACCTGGAGCCAGTGGCGACGAATATGAAGTGAGGGCCAGCCAACGAGAGCATACAGGTCACAGTGGTGGGTAGTATATGGGGCTTTGGTGACAAAACGGATGGCACTGTGATAGACAGCATCCAATTTGCTGAGTAGAGTCTTGGAGTTTTGTAAATGACATCGCCGAAGTCAAGGATCGGTAGGATAGTCAGTTTTGCTAGGGTATGTTTGGTAGCATGAGTGAAGGATGCTTTGTTGCGAAATAGGAAGCCAATTCTAGATTTAATTTTGGATTGGAGATGCTTAATGTGAGTCTGGAAGGAGAGTTTACAGTCTAACCAGACACCTAGGTATTTGTAGTTGTCCACATATTCTAAGTCAGAACCGTCCAGAGTAGTGATGCTGGACGGGTGGGTAGGTGTGGGCAGCAATCGGTTGCAGAGCATGCATTTAGTTTTGCTTGCATTTAAGATCAGTTGGAGGCCACGGAAGGAGTGTTGTATGGCATTGAAGCTCGTCTGGAGGTTAGTTAACACAGTGTCCAAAGAAGTGCCAGAAGTATACAGAATGGTGTCGTCTGCGTAGAGGTGGATCAGAGAATCACCAGCAGCAAGAGCGACATCATTGATGTATACAGAGAAGAGAGTCGGCCCAAGGATTGAACCCTGTGGCACCCCCATAGAGACTGCCAGAGGTCCGGACAACATGCCCTCTGATTTGACACACTGAACTCTGTCTGAGAAGTAGTTGGTAAACCAGGTGAGGCAGTCATTTGAGAAACCAAGGTTGTTGAGTCTGCTGATAAGAATGTGGTGATTGACAGAGTCAAAAACCTAGGCCAGGTCGATGAATACAGCTGCACAGTATTATCTCTTATCGATGGCGGTTATGATATCATTTAGGACCTTGAGCGTGGCTGAGCTGCACTCATGACCAGCTCGGAAACCAGATTGCATAGCGGAGAAGGTACGGTGAGATTCAAAATGGTTGGTGATCTGTTTGTTAACTTGGCTTTTGAAGACCTTAGAAAGGCAGGGTAGGATAGAAATAGGTCTGTAGCAGTTTGGGTCTAGAGTGTCTCTCCCTTTGAAGAGGGGGATGACCGCAGAAACTTTCCAATCTTTGGGGATCTCAGACAATACGAAAGAGAAGTTGAACAAGCTAGTAATAGGGGTTGAAAAAATTTCGGCTGATAATTTTAGAAAGAGAGGGTCCAGATTGTCTAGCCCTGCTGATTTGTAGGGTCCAGATTTCGCAGCTCTTTCAGAACATCAGATATCTGGATTTGGGTGAAGGAGAAATGGGGGAGGCTTTGGAAAGTTGCTGTGAGGGGTGCAGGACTGTTGACCGGGGTAGGGGTAGCCAGGTGGAAAGCATGGCCAGCCATAGAAAAATGCTTATTGAAAGTCTCAATTATCGCGGATTTATCGGTGGTGACAGTGTTTCCTAGCCTCAGTGCAGTGGGCAGCTGGGAGGAGGTGCTGTTCACAGTGTCCCAGAACTTTTGGGAGTGCTACAGGATGCAAATTTCTGTTTGAAAAAGCTAACCTTTGCTTTCCTAACTGCCTGTGTATATTGGTTCCTAACTTCCCTGAAAAGTTGTATATTGTGGGGGCTTTTCGATGCTAATGCAGTACGCCACAGGATGTTTTTGTGCTGATCAAGGGCAGTCAGGTCTGGAGTGAACCAAGGGCTATATGGAGCAACGAACCGCCCTTGCTGTCTCTGCCTAGCCGGTTCCCTTCTCCACTACGATTCTCTGCCTCTAACCCTATTACAGGGGCCAAGTCACTGGCTTACTGGTGCTCTTCCATGCCGTCCCTAGGAGGGGTGTGTCACTTGAGTGGGTTGAGTCATTGACGTGGTCTTCCTGTCTGGGTTGGCGCCCCCCCCTTGGGTTGTGCCGGGGCGGAGATTTTTGTGGGCTATACTCGGCCTTGTCTCAGGATGGTAAGTTGGTGGTTGAAGGTATCCCTCTAGTGGTGTGGGGGCTGTGCTTTGGCAAAGTGGGTTGGGTTATATCCTGCCTGTTTGGCCCTGTCTGGGGGTATCATTGGATGGGGCAACAGTGTCTCCTGACCCCTCCTGCCTCAGCCTCCAGTATTTATGCTGCAGTAGTTTATGTGTCGGGGGGCTAGGGTCAGTCTGTTATATCTGGAGTATTTCTCCAGTGTCCTGTGTGAATTTAAGCATGCTCTCTAATTCTCTCTTTCTTTCTAATTATATCTCTCGGGGGACCTGAGTCCTAGGACCATGCCTCAGGACTACCTGGCATGATGACTCCTTGCTGTCCCCAGTCCACCTGGCCATGCTGCTGCTCCAGTTTCAATTGTTCTGGCTGCGGCTATGGAACCCTGACCTGTTCACCGGACGTGCTACCTGTCCCAGACCTGCTGTTTTCAACTCTCTAGAGACAGCAGGAGCGGTAGAGATACTCTCAATAATTGGCTATGAAAAGCCAAATGACATTTACTCCTGAGGTGCTGACTTGTTGCACACTCTACAACTACTGTGAATATTACTATTTGACCATGCTGGTCATTTATGAACATTTGAACATCTTGGCCATGTTCTGTTATAATCTCCACCCGGCACAGCCAGAAGAGGACTGGCCACCCCTCATAGCTTGGTTCCTCTCTATGTTTCTTCCTAGGTTTTGGCCTTTCTAGGGAGTTTTTACTATCCACCGTGCTTCTACACCTGCATTGCTTGCTATTTGGGGTTTTAGGCTGGCTTTCTGTACAGCACTTTGAGATATCAGCTGATGTAAGAAGGGCAATATAAATCAATTTGATTTGATTATGTATATTCCCGGTTCCAATTTTTTGAATGGGGCATGCTTATTTAAGATGGTGAGGAAAGCACTTTTAAAGAATAACCAGGCATCCTCTACTGACGGAATGAGGTCCATATCCTTCCAGGGTACCCGGGCCAGGTCTATTAGAAAGGCCTGCTCGCTGAAGTGTTTTAGGGAGCGTTTGACAGTGATGAGGGATGGTCGCTTGACTGCAGACCCATTATGGACGCAGACAATGAGGCAGTGATCGCTGAGATCCTGGTTGAAGACAACAGAGGTGTATTTGGAGGGCAGGTTGTTTAGGATGATATCTATGAGGGTGCCCGAGTTTACGGATTTGGGGTTGTACCTGGTGGGTTCATTGATAATTTGTGTGAGATTGAGAGCATCAAGCTTAGATTGTAGGATGGCCGGGGTGTTAAGCATGTCCCAGTTTAGGTCACCTAGCAGCACGAGCTCTGAAGATAGATGGGGGGCAATCAGTTCACATATGGTGTCCAGGGCACAGCTGGGGGCAGAGGGTGTCTATGCAAGCGGCAACGGTAAGAGACTTGTTTCTGGAGAGGTGGATTTTTAAAAGTAGAAGCTCAAATTGTTTGGGCACAGACCTGGATAGTAAGACAGAACTCGGCAGGCTATCTCTGCAGTAGATTGCAACTCCGCCCCCTTTGACAGTTCTATCTTGTCGGAAAATGTTATAGTAGGGATGGAAATTTCAGTGTGTTTGGTGGTCTTCCTAAGCCAGGATTCAGACATGGCTAGGACATCTGGGTTGGCAGAGTGTGCTAAGGCAGTGAATAAAACAAACTTAGAGAGAAGGCTTCTAATGTTAACATGCATGAAACCAAGGCTTTTATGGTTTCAGAAGTCAACAAATGAGAGCGCCTGGGGAATGGGAGTGGAGCTAGGCACTGCAGGGCCTGGATTAACCCCCACATCACCAGAGGAACAGAGGAGAAGTAGGATAAGGGTACGGCGAAAGGCTAAAAGAGCTGGTCGTCTAGTACGCTCAGAACAGAGAGTAAAAGGAGCAGATTTCTGGGCACGGTAGTATAGATTCAAGGCATAATGTACAGACAAAGGTATGGTAGGATGTGAATACAGTGGGGGTAAACCTGTGCATAGAGTGACGGTGAAAGAGATATTGTCTCTAGAAATATCATTTAAACCAGATGATGTCACCGTAAGTGTGGGAGGTGGAACTAAAGTGTTAACTAAGGCGTATTTTGCGGCATCGACGAGATGCCGCACCCGATGGGGTAAGAAGAAACGACTATCAGAGGCAGAGGAGACCGTTCTCACGGTCCCAGAACCCATGGGACTAAGTGTTTTTAATTTATCAAGCAAGATATTGAGCCCTGCCCATGTCTCTTTGCTTAATAAAGGGTTATCGTTTGTGCCTACGACCCAGTGCAACGACTTTGATGTAAAGGTAGACATGTTTAAGTTTTTTAGAAACATCCGTTTAAGGGAATACTTTAGCTCCCCTAATCCTGACATTTCTATTGAACCAGTATGTTGCTCACCTGCACATACTCCGACTCCTTTTAGAAGCAAGAGTTATTTTATACCTCCAACCAATCGCAATCACTCTATCGAGACATATTGTAGACTTGTTGAAAAAGATGTTGTTCATCTCCTTAAGAACAAACAGGAGTCCAAATCTTTCCACAATTTACCTAAGGATGAAAAACAAGCTTTGCTTGATTTACAATCCGATACCTCAGTCCTTATTCGTCCTGCTGACAAGGGTGGGTCGGTTGTACTCATGGATAGGACAGTCTATGTAAATGAGTGTCATAGACAGCTACTTGACAACACCTTTTACAAGAAACTCAGAAGTGACCCTACTTCCCAATTTCAGAATACTATCTTTACTGTCCTAGATGGGTATTTAACTTCTGGTCAGATAACCAAAAACGAACATGACTTTTTGGCTATTCAACACCCTAAAATTGCCACTTACTTAGCCGAAATTACACAAGAATGTTACAAAACCTCCAGGGCGCCCTATTGTAGCGGGCATTGATGCAGTAACAGCCCCTCTATCGACTTTTGTTGACTTTTTTATTAGACCACTCGCAGAACAGCTCCCCTCCTGTATAGGACACCAGCAGTATGATCTCTATCATAGAATCTCTTGATCCTCTCCCTGAGAATACCTTGTTAGTTACTTTTGATGTTGAGTCGTTATACACAAATATTCCAAACGAGGGCGGTATTGAAGTTATGGAACATTTTCTTCTGCAACGTGACCCTAATAAACTACCTTCCAGTGAATGCTTTATAACATTGGCTGAAATAGTACTCACACACAACTATTTCGTGTTTCTAAATTATTTCTTTATTCAGACGAAGGGTACTGCTATGGGATCCCCCATGGCTCCTAACTATGCTAATTTATATGTGGGTTACATGGAGAAACAGTCTATTTTCAATCCTCTCAAAAATGTTTTCTTGCCTAACATCATTATTTGGAAACGGTTTATTGATGATATTTTTGTTCTATGGAGGGGTGATGCAAAACAGCTCCAGGTGTTCCATGCTTTTCTTAACTCCTGTTCTGAACATTTGAGATTTACTATGCAATCTGATACACGTCAAATCACTTTTCTTGATCTTCTGATCTTGTGTGAAAATAATGTTCTATACACTGATCTTTACAGGAAACCTACTGATCGTAACAGTTTGTTGAGGGCTGGCAGTTGTCACCCACTTCCCTTGAAAAATTGTTTGCCCTACAGCCAATTCTGTCGAATCAAAATAATTTGCATAAAACAATCCGATTTCGACAGAAATATGGCTGAGACGCAAAGAAAGTTCAAGGAGAGGGGGTACAAAAATGATCAGATTAATATTGCCATTGAGAAAATTCAAAACAAAACGAGACATGACCTTTTTCAAGGGCAGTCTCGCAAAAAGACGCATTCTTGCATTCTAACTACCCGCTATTCAAAGTGCTCTGAACAAATTAAGGGAATCGTTCACAAACATTGGCACATTCTAAAATCCGATGATAGTCTCGGTAATGTGTTTTCGGACCTTCCCTTGGTCGTATTTTCGCGGGGCAGAAATCTCAGAGACCAATTGGTACACTCTGATTTACCACCCCAAGATATTCCTGAACAACGTCTATTTGCACCCCTACTGGATGGAAATTACAAGTGTAATGGCTGTGCTCAATGCAATGGCACTTATAAATGCAGATCCTTCAAACACCCACAAACAGGGAAGTCGATCCCAATCAAAGGTGTTATTACGTGCTACACTAAGGCAGTTATTTATCTTATAACTTGTCCTTGTGGTAAAAATGATGTTGGTAAAACAAAGCGCGAATTAAAAGTACGTGTCTCAGAGCATCGTAGCACCATTAGGTGCAAAAACTTGACTTACCCAGTTGCGGCTCACTTTTTGGAGGCAGGCCACTCGATTTCGTCTCTGCGTTATATTGGCATCGAACATGTCACCCTCCCTAGGAGAGGGGGTGACATTGATAATTTATTGTTAAAATGAGAGGCTGCCTGGCTCTTTAACTTAAAGACACTTGCTCCCTTCGGTCTCAACATAGACTTTGATCAGAAGCCATTCTTGTGATTATTGTGACTTTTCCATTGTAATTGTTTGGAAGCTTGTGTAGTCTAAAATGAATCTATGATCATATGCTATCCATTTGTTTTTTGTATGCTGCTCTTTATATGCCATTTTAATATTTGAGAATTAACCAATGATATTAGGCCACTCTTTGCCATGATTACAGACACCTGTGTGTCTTTTGATATAAACAAGTCATCCCGCAGTGTTTCATCATGCACCCTGATGAAGACAGCTTGGCTGTCGAAACGTTGGTAATTCCATTTTTGCATCTGAGCTCCTGGAGTGTGCGGCTCTCCTTTATTTTTAAGTAAACTAAGGCATATTGAGCAGGGCCAGAGGCTCTACAGTGAAATAAGGCAATAATTACTAACCAAAACAGCAATGGACAAGGCATATTGACGCTAGGGAGAGGCATGCGTAGCCGAGTGATCATAGGAGTCCAGTGAGTGGCTTCAGGCAACTAGCGGGCCGGGGCTAGCAAGCTAGCAGGAGGGCCTTAGAGGGACGTCGCGACGGACGGAAGTCTGTTGTGGCCCCCTCGTGCTGTTACGTCGGCAGATGGATCAGCAGGACTCCAATTGGCAAAATAGATATAGTGGCCAAAGAATTTGTCCGATGGGCCTATTACAGTCTGATGTGCTCCTGACAGCTAGCGGGCTGTGGCTAGCAGGCTAGCGGATGGGCATTCAGGGGACGTTGCGACTGAGGAGCCAGTTGAGAAACCCCTCGGGCGAATTACGTCAGTAGTCCAGTCGTGATGGGTCGGCGGGGGTCCAGGCCAATTGGCAAAATAGGTATTGTAGCCCAAGGAGTGGCTGATGGACCTCTTCGGATAGCCGGGAGATGGGCCTAGCAAGGCTAGCTCCAGGTTAATTGGTTCTTGCTTCAGGACAGAGACGTTAGCCAGGAGTGGCCACTCAGACATCAGCTAGCTAGCGGCAATGATCCAGGTGAAAAAAGCTTCAGAGCTTGCGGTAGGAATCCGGAGATATGGAGAAAAATAAGTCCGATTTGCTCTGGTTTGAGTCACGCTGTGCAGACTGGTGAGAGTTGTCCAGGCTAAAGGTAGCTGATGACCGCTAGCAGTGGCTAGCTGACTACTGGCAGACATTTTATATAAACATTGGATTCCTGTGGCTCGAATTTCATAATAATTTTAGTTTTCAGATGTTTTCCTTTGGTAGGCCTACCCGTGTGTCTATCCTCACTCGAAAAGCCTGCCAATACCAAATCTGATAATTGTGACTTGATTGAACTGTAGTGATGTGAATAATAATAATGATGGTGAAAACCCAGTATAACCTAACCATTTAATCATGGGCTTTTGTTACCTTGTGTCTCTAAAATCACTATGTTTCCAAATCTATAGTCATGTGAGTCTTTTTAAAATTACAACGTCCAAATGTTGGATCTTTTACTAATTTTGTTCTCGCATGGATTGTTCTATTTTCATAACTGATCAAAATTTGGTATGCTATAGCCTATAGATAATATTCTGCCCATATGAACACATGTATTTAGTCCATATAAAGAACAGCTATTCATGATTTAATGAAAAGCAGCAAACAGACACAACATTGTTTCACATTCTTTAATAAAAGACGCAAACAGAAACAGGCAATAGGCTATACCGCTGGCTTCACAGTTTCCCCATAAAATAGCCCATTTACAAGGAAAATGGACTTCCCCTCGCGCACTCAACATCATGGAGGCCTATGCATGGTGTAGAAACTTTCACAAAAAGTTTTGGCTCTACAAAATGACACATGGCTCCACCAGCTCTTTAAGGAAGTGGGTCTGCTCTTCGTCCATTACTCATCCCTAATACAGTTTGACTGTCTTGTCCTCCGACTGAGAGAACTGAAGCATACCACCTATTGGTCAGCATTCCCACCATGAACTTTGGACCAGATAGAATGAGATTAGGGTTTACGTTCTCTCTTTCAAATAGACAAGCACATTTCCTTCAAATAACTAGACGTGATTTAAGCTGACGCTCCTTGCTATTCAAGTTTCTTGGGACGTCCAACTCTGACATTACCCCATTGAAGTTGACATTTGAAATGGTTAAGGTAAGGGTTATGGTTATCTCTCAAACTCAAGGCGGCATTGTGCCTTCTCCCTACAATTTTCAGCAATTAGCTTTGCCCAGGACTGGCTCATGTGAACTACAATACTGATGATGTGTTTGAACATTTAGAAACGTCAATAACCATTGTTTGCGATACATCTTTTGAAACATATGGCTCATCATTCATCAGCGAAAAATAATCTTTTGAATAAAAAAATATACATTTACTGTAGCAGTTTGCACGGATCCATACAGCTATGGATGCCTTCATCTGACAAAACTACACTTGTGATACACTTCCAGAGTTATGCTTACACACAGGTGTTCTAAGCACCCAAAGGTAGCTAGTTTGCTTTGGCTTGATTAGCTAGCGACGCATCCTTGGACGCAAATAGTCTGGATAGCTATTTGATTAGATGGTCAGGAGTCTTATGGCTTGGGGGTAGAAGCTGATTAGACGCCTCATGGACCTAGACTTGGCTCTCCGTTACTGCTTGCCGTACGGTAGCAGAGAGAGCAGTCTTTGACTAGGGTGGCTGGAGTCTTTGATTATTTTTAGGGCCTTCTTCCTCTGGTATAGAGGTCCTGGAGGTCCTGATATTCAACGGGTGTTGAGTGCTCGGAAATGAATTATTCTGTGCTCTGGTACACTCAGACGAGAATGCTCTGAAATCTGAGTAGAAAGCCAGAGCGAATTTACGAAAGTACCCAAATGTCCATTGAGAACGCACAACGACTATACCATATAGCTAAGCTAAGAATGACGGGAATAATCAAGTCAATAAACGTTGGGTAGTTAGATAGCCTATAGTTAATATACTGGCAAGTTTGATGTATAAATAGCCGCCTAACGTTATGTAGCTAGCTAACATAAGAGTACATACTGCTGTAATGATATGTTATGTGGTTCGTAAGGACAGCGTAGTTAACAAATTGTCAGCCAATACAACGTGTAAGGTAACTTATTTGAAAAGTCATTACTTTATTACATTGCTCAACATTTTCTTAACATTTGTCATAAATAGTTAAAGCAATGAATTTGTATCCGCTCTCGTTGTACTTCGGCTGCATGTTTCCGCCATTTTCTTCAAATCTGAAAACGATTTGAAGCCACGCCCATTTCCTGAAGAATCGTATTATGGGCCCTAAAGTATGGAAATAGTGTCTTCTGCATGTATACTTCATATGTTGGCAAATTTAGTATGACATCCGGGAACTTTTGGCAAACTATACTATGATCATCAAGCATACTACAGTTGAAGTCAGAAGTTTACATACACTTAGGTTGGAGTCATTAAAACTAGTTTTTCAACCACTCCACAAATTTCTTGTTAACAAACTACAGCTTTGTCAAGTTTGATAGGACATCTACTTTGTGCATGACACAAGTCATTTTTCCAACAATTGTTTACAGACACATTATTTCATTTATAATTCACTGTATCACAATTCCAGTGGGTCAGAAGTTCACATACACTAAGTTGACTGTGCCTTTGAACAGCTTGGGAAATTCCAGAAAATGGTGTCATGGCTTTAGAAGCTTCTGATAGGCTAATTGACATAATTTGAGTCAATTGGAGGTGTACCTGTGGATGCATTTCAAGGCCTACCTTCAAACTCAGCGCCTCTTTGCTTGACATCATGGGAAAATCAAAATTATCAGCTAAGACCTCAGAAGAAAAATTGTAGACCTCTACAAGTCTGATTCATCCTTGGGAGCAATTTCCAAACACCCGAAGGTACCACGTTCATCTGTACAAACAATAGAACGCAAGTATAAACACCATGGGACCACGCAGCCGTCATACCGCTCAGGAAGCAGACGCATTCTGTCTCCTAGAGATTAACGTTCTTTGGTGCGAAAAGTGCAAATCAATCCCAGAACAACAGCAAAGGACCTTGTGAAGATGCTGGAGGAAACGGGTACAAAAGTATCTATTTCCAAAGTAAAATTAGTCCTATATCGACATAACCTGAAAGGCCTCTCAGCAAGGATGAGGCCACTGCTCCAAAACCGCCATAAAAAAGCCAGACAACGGTTTGCAACTGCACATGAGAACAAAGATCGTACTTTTTGGAGAAATGTCCTCTGGTCTGATGAAACAAAAATAGAACTGTTTGGCCATAATGACCATCATTATGTTTGGACGAAAAAGGGGGAGGCTTGCAAGCCGAACACCATCCCAACCGTGAAGCATGGGGTGGCAGCATCATGTTGTGGGGGGTGCTATGCTGCAGGAGGGAATGGTGCACTTCACAAAATAGATGGCATCATGAGGCAGGAAAAGTATGTGGATATATTGAAACAACATCTCAAGACTTCAGTCAGGAAGTTAAAGCTTGGTTGCAAATGGGTCTTCCAAATGGACAATGACCCCAAGCATACTTCCAAAGTTGTGGCAAAATGGCTTAAGGACAACACAGTCAAGGTATTGGAGTGGCCATCACACAGCCCTGACCTCAACCCTATAGAAATTTGGTGGGCAGAACTGAAAAAGTGTGTGCGAGCAAGGAGGCCTACAAAGTCTCAGTTACACCAGCTCTGTCAGGAGGAATGGGCCAAAATTCACCCAAATTATTGTGGGAAGCTTATGGAAGGCTACCCGAAACGTTTGACCCAAGTTAAAGAACTTGAAGGCAATGCTACCAATGATATGATATTAGCCTTACTACTTGCAAAAATAACTTAAGAAGTTCTGGATGCAATCATTGATGAAACACAGTCTGGCTTTATGAGGAACAAAAATATTTCTAACAATATCAGACTAGTATTAGACATAATTGACTACTCAGACCTAATAACCGAGGACAGCTTAATATTATTTTTTAGATTTTTATAAAGCATTTGACACAGTAGAGCATCAGTTCCTTTTCCACTCCATTGGGAATTTGTTTTCTGTAAGGTTAATAAGACTCTATACAAATGGTAACAGCTCTATCAAACTGAAATATGGCACCTCACCTAGATTTGAGTTAAAGAGAGGAATTAGGCAAGGCTGTCCTAACTCTCCGTATCTGTTTTTATTAATCACCCATCTTCTTACAAATTCTTTAAATAATAGTCCTGTACAAGGTATTTCCACAGCTGGTAAAGAAATTATTATAAGCCAGGGGGCTGACAATACTACGCTAACCAAATTCTTAAATCAATCAATGTGATACAATCCTTTTCCAAAGCGTCTGGTCTATATCTTAACATTAATAAATGTGAACTCATGGCTGTAAAAGATTGTGTGACACCTTCATATTATGGTGTTCCAGTGAAGAAGAACTTACATATTTAGGCATAACCATTACTGAGGATCAGAAGTCTAGAGGCTTACTAAATTTTAACCCTCTTATTAAAAAAAAACAGAAGAAGTTAAATCAATGGCTACAGAGGGACTTATCTTTAAAAGGAAGAGTCCTAATAACCAAGGCTGAAGGTATCTCTAGGCTAACATATGGCACTCTATCTTTATATCTTGATGGTAAAATAAGCAAGGAGATAGACCAGATGCTTTTCAATTTTCTGTGGAGAAACCGTACCCATTACATGAGGAAAACTGTTGTAATGAACACTTATGAGTATGGTGGGCTGAATTTTCTGGACTTTACTACCTTAAATAATACTTTCAAGATCAATTGGATAAAACAATTCCTAAGAAGACCCACTTCTATGTGGAATTTTATTCCTCATCCTGTCTTCTCTACTTTTGGTGGCCTTAACTTCATGTTGGTTTGCAATTATAATATTGACAAAGTTCCAGTGAAACTTTGCTTTTCATCGGCAGGTTTTCTTGTCATGGTCCTTAATTTACAAGCATCATTTTTCTCCACACAGATATTATATATGGACTAATCGGGATATATTGTATAAAAATACTTCTTTGTTTTTAGAATATTGGTTCTGAAATAATATCCTAGTGGTGAGCCAATTTGTAAATGCAGAGGGTTTTTTACTTAGTTATAAGGAATTCTTATCACTTTACAAGGTCCCTGTAACACCTAAAGATTTTGCAATTGTTTTACATGCCATTCCCTCAGGTGTTGCTTTGTTATTCAGGGGTGTGTCAAGACCTGACCCTCAGAGCCTACCTTCCAATAACCCTGTTGACTCATCAGTAGGAAAGATTTGTTTCTCTTTTGGTCCATTCAACAACAGAGCGATACGAACCTTGTTTCAGCAGGATGTTGTATCTATACCTTATGTAATGCCTTATTGGAATGGTTTGATTGATAATATCTGTTGGAAAAAAGTTTGGATGTTGCCACACACATACCTACTTATTAACACAATTAAGGAATTTTCCTTAAGGAAAACATAAACTCAAATTGTACCTTTTGTAATGACCACCCAGAAACAGTGTTGCATCTTTTTTGGCATTGTATTCATGTAAGGAAAATGTGTCAAGACATCAGTAGATTTATAATTGAACACATTTATGAAGATTTTACACTATTGTGGAGAGATGTACTGCTTGGATTCTTAACCTACGATAGAAATAAGGTGAAACAATTTTATGTAATTAATTTCATTATTCTTTAGGCCAAATGTCATATTCACAAATGTAAATTTACAAACAAACACCACATTTTCTTACCTTACAAAAATAAATTGAACTATATTTTAAGACAATTAAATACTATACTAACAAAAAAGCTGTTAGAATAATAAGTGTATGTATGTCCCTTAAGGTCCTTGTGTAATGTGATATTGTACCCCCTAGCTCAATTGTCCTTTGTATATTATTTATATATACTTGTGTTTCCACATGTACTTCCTGTATTGATTTTGTTTATTTTTTAAGTATGTGTATTAAAACACAGCTCTTGTAACAAAAAAAATGCAGTACATGAATCAATACTATTGGTTCCCCTTTACATCTGTATGAACGTTTCACGACCCCTGGACCAATAAAATGTGTTCAAAATAGCTTTTCATTGGCTCTATTGGCTGGTGAAAATGTTCGTCAAACGCATATCTTCACTCCTGATGAAATTTTTGTTTTTGGGTTCTAAACGAGACGCAATCAGAAGTAAGTCTCAGATATAATTCTGCTGTTGAAATTGTGTTTTGAGAGCGAGTGCAAATCAAATGGCTAGGTAGCTAACCAGCTATTTTAGGCTAATCTAGAATCTGACAGATAATGTTTAATCTCCTGTTTATAGCTCCCCATATTATCTCTGCTTCTTGGCTAACTAGCCACCTTGTCATTGGCATAAAGAGTGAACAGATTAATCAGATGTATGTTGCAATAGTTAAATAGCTTTCACATTAGATTTCTACTAGATAAACTCGCTAAATTAGCTAGCTGCAGTGTCAACCATGTAGTTAGCTAATGTTAGTTAGATCAACCAGTCAGTCCAGTGCAGCATCATCCCACTCCATTGAATCTCTCAGCATCATCCCACACCATTGAATCTCTCAGCATCATCCCCCTCCAGGAAAATACCCTCCAAACTGGAAAGGAGAGGTTTGGAAGAGAAGGAGGATGGAGGGTAAATCCTACCTTGGCAGGAAAAAGATGATTGAGTTGACTATGGCAATTGATATCTGTACTGGTTGATTATTTATTACTTATGTGGGTGATTCTCATGAAACCAACTGAAACCATGTCTGTGATGAATTCAGCTATATATGCTTGGTTTTTGGCTCTTTAACTTGTTTTGGGCTCCAATATTTTTTTTGTGTTTACTCAATCTCATTACCGTAACACGTCCAGGTCAATTTTGCAGGACTTTACATGCATTTAATTTATAAAGTGTAAAGTGGTACATATTCAAAGACAGTCATCATTTCTGGGTATTCACATTTATAAACAAGTCTTATTTTAGACAAAAAAAACGTGTCCGAGCATTTGTTTCTCATTACCGTAGTGTTTTTTTCCAGTTCCTGTAAAAAGTACAGTTCCTGTTAAAAAAATTATAATAATAAAAAAATGTACCCATAATACATTACTAAGAAGAGAAGATCAAAGATGGCTACAGGGTAATTGTCCTCTTACACACCATTTACCCATTTTAGATTACCATAACTGTGTAATATTTATGTTTGAGAATAATTATTGATGAAACTATTTACACTATAAAAGATTAGAAAGAGCATGAATTGATGATGTAAGTTTTTTTAGAGTCATAATGGCTTCTGCCATGGTTAGCTAAAATTTGCTATTGGCCTTCTCATTACCGTAATGCTCATTTATCAATACCATGCCATATGGTTGTCTGTTACAGTAATTCAAAGTTCAGTTACGGTAATGATAGAAACTGTTTCTGATGCATGTACAATGTAACTCCATCATACTATGTGCGCAACAGATACACTGCTAACCAAACAACAGTTCAAGGTGCATGCACACTTGAATTAAAGGGAGACCGCATTGCAATTATTTAAAAAAATCAGGGTTTTCCCAGACCTAAAAAAAATGGTCTCCTGATGGGGTTTAAGCATTGTTAGCACATCCAATTTTGTTGGAAAAGTGTGATTTTTAGAGCAAAAACCTGAAGATTTTTTTTTGAACAACCACAACCCCTGCATGACCCACCACTGCTAAAAAAAAGTAACCATGTTTATAATTTTTAAAGGCACATTACAATTAAAAATCCAAAGTTTATCAGATGTTTTTAGAACTCAAAAGTGGTGTTCTGTCAACAGATGTCCCCATCCTAGACCATATGTTTTGTAAATCCGGCTCAGCTACAGTGGGGCAAAAAAGTATTTAGTCAGCCACCAATTGTGCAAGTTCTCCCACTTAAAAAGATGAGAGAGGCCTGTAATTTTCATCATAGATACACTTCAACTATGACAGACAAAATGAGAAAAAAAATCCAGAAAATCACATTGTAGAATTTTTAATGAATTTATTTATTTATAACAATGCAAACAATTCAAAATTAATGAAAAATCATTTCCAGACTTGTGGTGTTTATCTTTTCCACTGAAGACTAAACTTATTGGTGTTCTATTAGATTGTAGTCTGCCATGGTCAAAGCATATTGATTCTATTGTTCTAAAGATGGGAGAGGTTTGTCTGGGATAAAGAGATGCTCTGCTTTTATAACATCACATGCAACCAAACAAGTCCTGCAAGCTCTGGTTTTGTCGCATCTTGACTATTGCCCAGTTGTACGGTCAGGTGCGACAAAAAAGGGCCTAGAAAAGCTGCAGCTGGCCCAGAACAGAGCAGCACGTCTGGCCCTCAAATGTCAGTCAATAACATCAGCATCTCCTGGTTCACAATGAAGGAGAGATTGGCTGCATCCCTGATGGTCTTTGTAAGATGTATTGATGTGCTGAAAGTACCAAATTGTCTGTTTGGCCAGTTCACACACAGCTTAAAACCTATACCTACCCCACAATACATATGACTAGGGGGTCTCGTCACAGTCCCCAAGTCCAGAACAGAGGCTGGGAGACACACAGCACTGTATAGAGTAATGACTACATGGAATTATCTTCCACCTCAGGTAACTTAGGCAATCAAAATCAGTTTTAAAAACAGATAAGACAACCCCTCAAGGACCAATGCGGACTGAGACACATACACATAAACCCAGACATTCTTATAATTATAAACAAAAATGTTTTCTCCTTTTCACAAGATGAATACAAACCCCACGCCAGCTTTATGCCTCAACACCAACAGGAAAAGATCAACATATCATTTCCAGGTCTTATTTGGTGCTTAGCTTTTTCATTCATTTTGGGGGTTTTGCATATAGGTGTATCTACACAATAAATGGCCTGGGATGTGGATTTAAATGGATAGTTAAATAAACCAATATGTAATTGGTGTTAATTTGATTTAACCCTTATTTTACCAGTTAAATTGACTGAGAAGTCATTCTCATTTATAGCAATGACCTGGGGAATAATTACAGGGGAGAGGGGGGGGGGGGGGGGGGGTGAATGAGCCAATTGGAAGCAGGGGATGATTAGGTTGCCAGATTGGGTATTTAGTCAGAACACCAGGGTTAACACCCCTTCTCTTACGATAAGTGCCATGGGATCTTTAGTGAACACAGAGAGTCAGGACACCCGTTTAACATCCCATCTGAAAGACAGCACAAGGCAATGTCCCCAATCACTGCCCCGGGGCATTGGGATATATATATTTTTTTAGACAAGAGGAAAGAGTGCATCCTACTGGCCCTCTGGCACCACTTCCAACAGCATCTGGTCTCCAGAGACCGACCAGAACCAACCCTGCTTAGCTTCAGAGGCAAGCCAGCAGTGGGGTACAGGGTAGTATGCTGCTTGCTTCCTTACCCTGTAAGCAGTCCATGAACAAGAGACGACAGCAATCCATGCTTGGGTTTTGTTTACCTGGTCACTGTCTCCATCTTTTTAACATTTAACAGCACAAAACCAATTTAACTGAATATCTGTGATATTAGCATATTTCACATTTCATGTCCAAATCATCTTAAACTAACTTTCTTGAGCAATACAATCCATTTTTGTCACTGGGATGATTTGGACATGGAATGTGAAAATGCTTATAAATCGGGGATATCCACTTGCAGTGGTTTTGTGCCATAAACCAACGCATGGATTGGTGTCTTGCCTTGTCCATTGACTGCTTACAGGGTAAGGAATCCAATGTACTTTTGTAATTTGGGTGATCTATCCCTTTAAGTCTACTTTTGAGGTGTGCAAACATGTGCCAAACTTGACATTTTTGAGTGTAATGCTCCTTTAGGGGATGTGCAATAATCTAGAACAATCTGATTCATCTAAACTTCTTGTTATTTTGGCAGATAAACATCCTGGCAGATAAGAAAAGAAAGAAGGCTGCATCAAAAGCTAGGGTGGAGAAGCACAGAAATCCAGAGCCGCTTGAGCAGTACAGAAGAAAGGAAAGAGAGAGGTATAAGAGAGAGGAAAAGTTGCAGTCACGAGTGCTTTCAGAGTTGGAGTGCTGATC
Organism: Salvelinus fontinalis; assembly: GCF_029448725.1. NCBI lineage: Eukaryota > Metazoa > Chordata > Actinopteri > Salmoniformes > Salmonidae > Salvelinus > Salvelinus fontinalis. The sequence goes on from NC_074675.1 coordinate 38,963,273, forward strand.
TATGATCGATTGCGGCGCTCCCACTCCAGACACTCTTAACCTGTTTGGGCTGCAGGGGCAGTATTGAGTAGCCAGATAAAAGGTGCCCATTTCAAACGGCCTCGTACTCAATTCTTGCTCGTACAATATGCATATTATTATTACTATTGGATAGAACACACTCTCTAGTTTCTAAAACCATTTGAATTATATCTGTGAGTGAAACAGAACTCATTTGGCACAAACTTCCTGACCAGGAAGTGGAAAGTCTGAAATCTAGGCTCTGTTCTACTTCCTGCCTATAAATGGGCATGATACGTATTAGTATACATGCACTTCATAGACCTTCCCCTGGATGTCAAGAGGCGGTGAGAGAAGAAATTGAGTGTTTATCTTGGTCTGAAGTGGAATACAAGCTCTTTGTATGACGTGTCACCCATTTCCTGTTTTCTGGAGAGCGCGAGGAGGCACCTGGATTTGCCTTCTGTTTAGCTGCCGTTATGGACGACTAATATCTCCGGCTTTGATTTTATTTGATACATGTGACCATATCATCGTAAAGTTTTTTTTTTCAATATAGTTTAATCAGAGTTTTGCCGTGTTCCGTTCTCTGAGTTTGTTGACGATGGAGAGATTCGTGCCACTTGGCTAGTGTGCTTGCTAAATCGAGAGGGAAAGAGGCCGTTCTAAATCCAAACAACGATTGTTCCCGACAAAGGACCCCTTGTCCAACATTCTGATGAAAGATCAGCAAAAGTAAGAAACATTTTATGATGCTATTTCATATATCTGTCGTACATGTGAACTAGCTGTCGGCGCCCAGCTTTTGGGTACTCTAGCTATACCGAAGCTGGATGTCGTAATGAAGTTATTTTTAGAATTCTAACACGGCGATTTCATTAAGAACTAATGGATCTATCATTTCCTATACAACATGTATTTTTTTAGTTATGTTTATGAATAGCTATTTGGTCAGAATATGTGTGTCAGAAAAAGTGTCAGAAAAATATCCGGACGGAAAAAGTAGCTACGATAGCACAATGTATAACCACTGATTTCAGCTCTAAATATGCAAATTTTCAAACAAAACATAACTGTATGTATAACCTGATGTTATAGGACTGTCATCTGATGAAAAATATCAAGGTTAGTCAAAAATTATATATATTTTACTGGTTTGTTACGATCGCTAACCTTTGCTACTGGGAAATGGCTTGTGTTTCTGGCTATTGTGGTAAGGTAATATAACGCTATATTGTGTTTTCGCTGTAAAACGGAAATATAATAAATCGGAAATATTGGCTGGAATCACAAGATGCCTGTCTTTCATATGCTGTACACTATGTATTTTTCAGAAATGTTTTATGATGAGTAATTAGGTATTTGACCTTGGTGTCTGTAATTATTATGGCTGCTTTCGGTGCAATTTCTGATTGTAGCTGCAATGTAAACTATGATTTATACCTGAAATATGCAAATTTTTCGAACAAAACATAGATTTATTGTATAACATGTTATAAGACTGTCATCTGATGAAGTTGTTTGTTGGTTAGTTTGGTTGGTTCTTGGTTAGTTAGGTTGGCTTTGTGCATGCTACCTGTGCTGTGACAAATGTCTGTCCTTTTTTTGTATTTGGTGGTGAGCTAACATAAATATACGTGCTGTTTTCGCTGTAAAACATTTTAAAAATCGGACATGTTGGCTGGATTCACAAGATGTGTACCTTTCATTTGCTGTATTGGACTTGTTAATGTGTGAAAGTTAAATATTAAAAAAATATATATTTTTAATTTCGCGCCCTGCACTTGAGCTGGCTGTTGTCATAAGTGTACCGACGTCGGGCTTGCAGCCAGAAGAAGTTAAGCAGTGCAGTTAGGGTCCTTGGGGGAATCTTGGGGAAAAACGTATTTCTGTGCCTGAAAAAGAACCCAAAAAATAAGCCCAAAATGCACCACCAAAATGAGTGAAATCACATTTCCTATATCTCTTTTCCACTCAATCAATCTAAACACATTTACATTTGAATCATATCGCAGTCACTCCTATCCAGAGTGACTTACAGTTAGTGCATTCATCTTACGATAGCTAGAGTAGGTGGGATAACCACATATCTGTCATAGTAAGTACACTGCTCAAAAAAATAAAGGGAACACTTAAACAACTCAATGTAACTCCAAGTCAATCACACTTCTGTGAAATCAAACTGTCCACTTAGGAAGCAACACTGATTGACAATAAATTTCACATGCTGTTGTGCAAATGGAATAGACAAAAGGTGGAAATTATAGGCAATTAGCAAGACACCCCCAAAAAAGGAGTGATTCTGCAGGTGGTGATCACAGACCACTTCTCAGTTCCTATGCTTCCTGGCTGATGTTTTGGTCACTTTTGAATGCTGGCGGTGCGCTCACTCTAGTGGTAGCATGAGACGGAGTCTACAACCCACACAAGTGGCTTAGGTAGTGCAGTTCATCCAGGATGGCACATCAATGCGAGCTGTGGCAAAAAGGTTTGCTGTGTCTGTCAGCGTAGTGTCCAGAGCATGGAGGCGCTACCAGGAGACAGGCCAGTACATCAGGAGACGTGGAGGAGGCCGTAGGAGGGCAACAACCCAGCAGCAGGACCGCTACCTCCGCCTTTGTGCAAGGAGGTGCACTGCCAGCGCCCTGCAAAATGACCTCCAGCAGGCCACAAATGTGCATGTGTCTGCTCAAACGGTCAGAAACAGACTACATGAGGGTGGTATGAGGGCCCGACGTCCACAGGTGGGGGTTGTGCTTACAGCCCAGCACCGTGCAGGACGTTTGGCATTTGCCAGAGAACACCAAGATTGGCAAATTCGCCACTGGCGCCCTGTGCTCTTCACAGATGAAAGCAGGTTCACACTGAGCACATGTGACAGATGTGACAGAGTCTGGAGACATCGTGGAGAACGTTCTGCTGCCTGCAACATCCTCCAGCATGACCGGTTTGGCGATGGGTCAGTCATGGTGTGGGGTGGCATTTCTTTGTGGAGCCGCACAGCCCTCCATGTGCTCGCCAGAGGTAGCCTGACTGCCAATAGGTACCGAGATGGGATCCTCAGACCCCTTGTGAGACCATATGCTGACACATGCACATTTGTGGCCTGCTGGAGGTCATTTTGCAGGGCTCTGGCAGTGCACCTCCTTGCGCAAAGGCGGAGGTAGCGGTCCTGCTGCTGGGTTATTGCCCTCCTACGGCCTCCTCCATGTCTCCTGATGTACTGGCCTGTCTCCTGGTAGCGCCTCCATGCTCTGGACACTACGCTGACAGACACAGCAAACCTTTTTGCCACAGCTCGCTTTGATGTGCCATCCGGGATGAACTGCACTACCTGAGCCACTTGTGTGGGTTGTAGACTCCGTCTCATGCTACCACTAGCGTGAGAGCACCGCCAGCATTCAAAAGTGACCAAAACATCAGCCAGGAAGCATAGGAACTGAGAAGTGGTCTGTGGTCACCACCTGCAGAATCACTCCTTTTTTGGGGGTGTCTTGCTAATTGCCTATAATTTCCACCTTTTGTCTATTCCATTTGCACAACAGCATGTGAAATTTATTGTCAATCAGTGTTGCTTCCTAAGTGGACAGTTTGATTTCACAGAAGTGTGATTGACTTGGAGTTACATTGTGTTGTTTAAGTGTTCCCTTTATTTTTTTGAGCAGTGTACATTGTTTCTCAATAAAGTAGCTATCAGCAGTCGGTGCTAGCACAGGGAAAAGGGTCAAGTGTGAGTTCACAAAAGGCAAGTGAGTTAGTATTAAAAAAATATATTTTTGGGGGGCGCTGTGGGATTATTTAAGATACTCTTTGAAGAGGTAGCGTTCCAGACATTTGTAGAAGATGGGCAGGGACTCTATTAAAACGACGTATACTATTATACAGACTATAGACTACTGGTATATTAAATATGTTTATTCTATTTGTCTTCTATTTTTTTGATAACGGGAACATGGTGGTATGGTAACACAATTGGTAACACAATTACAGGACATCACTGTCTGTGTTCTGAAAGAGGGAGAGAATGTAGAGAAAGAAAGAGGAGAAAGTACCATAGATTTCCTCTTCGCTCCAGTCGCTGCCTCCCTCCCCACACCATTTCGTATAGACTGCTTTAAGCTTGACTCTGTACTGGCATCTCTGGTCATATGAAACCTTCACTGGTACATGTTCCAATTGCATTTCCTTACCCTGGAAGAAACGTACACAGAACCACGAGTGGAACTCAAAATAGTGTACTATTTGACTGACACACCCATGCACGCAGACACACAAACACAGCAGATGTCCAAAGCCCTTTATTCTAACACATTCAGTAGGTCTGTAAAAACAATGTAAATACTGTCCAATGACTAAAGCTCTATTTTGATTGGTGTAATTCACATAAGTGGCCTGTCTCATGTTAACAATAGCAGAACGCCCAACCCCTCATCTGACACATATTCTGTCTGCAGCCAGCTAAACTTAGGCCTCTTTATCCGTGTATTTGTTTATGGATCATTAAGTATTTTTACAAACACAGGTTCTGAAAAGTTCCCTGTTGCAAAATAGATTTTATCTCCGTGAGACTAGCCTGTATAACAATGGCACGACTGAGTGACGTGCAGTGCATTTGGAAAGTATTCAGACCCCTTGACTTTTTCCACATTTTGTTACGTTACAGCCTTATTCTAAAATGTATTAAATAGTTTTTTTCCCCCATCATCAATCTACACACAATACCCCATAATGACAAAGAAAAAATAGGTTTTTAGAAATGTTTGCTAGTTCATATTAAAAAAACTTCAATATTACATTCACATAAGTATTCAGACCCTTTACTCAGTACTAGTGTCAAATCAAAATCAAATCAAACTTTGTCACATGCGCTGAATACAACCGTGAAATGCTTACTTACAAGCCCTTAACCAACAGTTCAGTTCAAGAAAGAGTTGAGAAAATATTTACCAAATAAACTAAAGTAAAAGATAATAAAAAGTAATACAATAAAATAACAAGGCTATATTCAGGGGGTACTGGTACCGAGTTAATGTGCGGTGGTACAGGTTAGTCGAGGTCATTTGTACATGTAGGTATGGGTGAAGTTTATAGATAATAAACAGCGAGCAGCTGCAGTGTAAAAAACAAATGGGGGGTGTCAATGTAAATAATCCGGTGGCCATTTGATTAATTGTTCCGCAGTCTTATGGCTTGGGGCTAGAAGCTGTTAAGAAGCCTTTTGGTCCTAGACCTGATGCTCCGGTATTGCTTGCCGTGCAGTAGCAGAGAAAACAGTCTATGACTTTGGTGACTGGAATAGACATTTTTTGGGGCTTTCCTATGACACCGCCTGGTATATAGGTCCTGGATGGCAGGAAGCTTGGCCCCAGTGATGTACTGGGCCGCACACACTACCCTCTTTAGCGCCTTACGGTCAGATGCCGAGCAGTTACCATACCAGGTGGTGATGCAACCGGTCAGGATGCTCTCGATTAGTGCAGCTGTAGAACTTTTTGAGGATCTGGGGACCCATGCCAAATCTTTTCAGTCTCCTGAGGGGAAAAAGGTGTTGTCGTGCCCTCTTCACTTGGTCTTGGTGTGTTTGGACCATGATAGTTTGTTCGTGATGTGGACACCAAGGAACTTGAAACTCTTGACCCACTCTACTACAGCCCCGTCGATGTTAATAGGGGCCTGTTCGGTCTGCCTTTTCCTGTAGTCCACGATCAACTCCTTTTGTCTTGCTCACATTGAGGGTGAGGTTGTTGTCCTGGCACCACACTACAAGGTCTCTGACCTCCCTATAGACTCTCATCGTTGTTGGTGATCAGGCCTACCACTAGTTGTGTCGTCAGCAAACTTAATGATGGTGTTGGAGTCGTGTTTGGCCACACAGTCGTGGGTGAACAGGGAGTACAGGAGGGGACTAAGCACACACCCATGAGGAGCCCCACTGTTGAGGATCAGCGTAGCAGACGTGTTGTTGCCTACCCTTACCACCTGGGGGCATCCCGTCAGGAAGTCCAGGATCTAGTTGCAGAGGGAGGTGTTTAGTCCCAGGGTCCTTAGCTTAGCGATGAGCTTTGTGGGCACTATGGTGTTAAACGCTGAGCTGTAGTCAATGAACAGCACTCACATAAGTGTTCCTTTTGTACAGGTGGGAAAGGGCAGTGTTGAGTGTGATTGAGATTGCGTCATCTGTGGATCTGTTGGGGTGGTATGCGAATTGGAGTGGGTCTAGGGTATCTGGGAGGATGCTGTTGATGTGAACCATGATCAGCCTTTAAAAGCACTTCATGGCTACCGACGTGAGTGCTACGAGGCGGTAATCATTTAGGCAGGTTACCTTCGCTTCCTTGGACACAGGGACTATGGTGGTCTGCTTGAAACATGTAGGTATTACAGACTCGGTCAGGGAACAGCTGGTGCTCTCATGCATGCTTCAGTGTTACTTGCCTCGAAGCAAGCAGAAAAGGCATTTAGCTTGTCTGGTATGCTCGTGTCACTGGGCAGCTCACAACTGGGTTTCCCTTTGGAGTCCGTAATAGTTTTCAAGCCCTGCCATACCCGATGAGCGTCAGAGCCAGTGTGGTAGGATTCAATCTTAATCCTGTATTGACGCTTTGCTGTTTGATGGTTCGTCTGAAGGAATAGCGGGATTTCTGATAAACGTCCGGAACAGTGTCCTGCTCCTTGAACGTGTTAGCTCTAGGTTTTAGCTTGATGTGCATGTTGCCTGTAATCCATGGCTTCTGGTTGGGATATGTACGTACGGTCACTGTGGGGATGATGTCGTCGATTCACTTATTGATGAAGCCAATGACTGAGGTGGTATACTCCTCAATGCCATTTGATGAATCCGTAACATCCGGTCTGTGCTAGCAAAACAGTCCTGTAGGGAATCTTCCCCGTCAGCCGACCACTTCCGTATTGAGTGAGTGACTGGTACTTCCTGCTTTAGTCTTTTTGGGTATGACGCTAGAAGCTTAGCACACCTGTATTTGGCGAGTTTCTCATATTCTTCTCTGCAGATCCTCTCAAGCTCTGTCAGGTTGGATGGGGAGCATTGCTGCACAGCTATTTTCAGGTCTATCCAGAAATGTTAGATCGTGTTCAAGTCCGGGCTCTGGCTGGGCCACTCAAGGACATTCAGAGACTTGTCTCGATTCCACTCCTGCGTTGTGTTGGCTGTGTGCTTAGGGTTGTTGTCCTGTTGGAAGGTGAACCTTCGCCCCAGTCTGAGGTCCTGGGCGCTCTGGAGCAGGTTTTCATCAAGGTTCTCTCAGTACTTTGCTCCTTTCATCTTTGCCTCGATCCTAACTAGTCTCCCAGTCCCTGCCGCAGAAAAACATCCCCACAGCATGATGCTGCCACCACCATGCTTCACCGTAGGAATGGTGCCAGGTTTCCTCCAGATGTGACGCTTGGCATTCAGACCAAAGAGTTCAATCTTGGTTTCATCAGACCATAGAATCTTGTTTCTCATGATCTGAGAGTCTTTGAGTGCCTTTTGGTAAACTCCAAGCAGGCTGTCATGTGCCTTTTACTGAGGAGTGGCTTCCGTCTGGCCACTCTACCATAAAGGCCTGATTGGTGGAGTGCTGCAAAGATGGTTGTCCTTCTGGAAGGTTCTCCCATCTCCAGATAGGAACTCTTGAGCTCTGTCAGAGTGACCATCAGGTTCTTGATCACCTCCCTGACCAAGGCCCTTCTCCCCCGATTGCTCAGTTTGGCTGGGTGGCCAGCTCTAGGAAGAGTCTTGGTGGTTCCAAACATCATCCATTTAAGAATGAGGGACGCCACTGTGTTCTTGCGGACCTTCAATGCTGGAGACATGTTTTGGTACTCTTCCCCAGAGCTGTGCCTCGACACTATCCTGTCTCGGAGCTCTACGCACAAATTCCTTCGACCTTATGGCTTTGTTTTTGCTCTTAACTGTGGGACCTTATATAGACAGGTGTGTGCATTTCCAAATCATGTCCAATTAATTGAATTTACGACAGTTGGAGTCCAATCAGGATATAGAAACATCTCAAGGATGATCAATGGAAACAGGATGCACCTTATCTCAATTCAGAGTCTCATTGCAAAGGGGCTGAATACTTATGTAAATAAGGTATCTGTTTTTATTTTTTGTAAATTTGCAAAAAATGTCTAAACCTTTTTTCTCTTTGTCATTATGGGTTATTGTGTGTAGATTGTTTTCATGGATAAATAAAGGGTGACATAAATAAATAAAAATATCCACACATCCAGGGCTTACCAGAGACTCTTGACACTTGTTGTATTTTAAGATGTAATTCCAGCAGTGGTCAGCGCCTATGTCCGGAGGGTCCCAGCTCAGGATGAGATTCCTACCTTCCTCTGTGATCTTCACCTTAGGGGCCGGGGGCTTGACTGAAGAGAATCAGACATATAGTATAACATTAGATAAATGAGACTATTAGTAATAAACAGTATTGCATACTTGAGAGAATAGTTGTATCATATAATTACTCACTGGTTGGTCTACTTTCATAAAGATATAGCTTTTTTATATTAAAGACATTTTTACTGACTTCACTTCCTGAGGTAAATGTGTTTGAATGTTTTTCAGGTCATACAATGAGGATATCGTAAACATTTGTTTTTAACTGTTAAAAAATGTGGTATGGAGTTATTCTCACCATGATATCTAGGAATCACCAGGAAGTTATTCCGTACAGATAAGCCATCGAGAGTCCCATTGACCTTGAAGTAGACGTCATATTGAAGGAAGGATCCTCTCAGGTGACATCCTGTCCTCTGACCATCTCTGTACTGGTACTCACTGCATGCTGCTATGTGGGAGGGACCAAGGTACCTGAAACATAAGGGATGAGAGGGATGACAATCTGTCACTGCTCAGCTAAACCGACACAGCTCAACTGGCACAGCTCAACTGACACAGATATTCACAGTGTTCCAGGAGTTCTTTTACCAGTTCAGTTGTTATCCGTTGAATTGGGTAGGGATGGATTAGGGGATTTTGACAGGAAGTAGAATAGTTCTCACCCATAGTAGAGCTGGAGGTCTGAGGCCTGATTGAGTGGGAGCCAGCTGCAGTTCATGGCCTTAGAGGAGTAGAGGGAACACTGGAAGTTCTTCACCAACTCTGTTATGAGAGAGAGAGAGAGAGAGAGAGAGAGAGAGAGAGAGAGAGAGAGAGAGAGAGAGAGAGAGAGAGAGAGAGAGAGAGAGAGAGAGAGAACACACTCATGGCAGACTACAAAAATAGGATCCGACAAAGAGAGAGATGGAGATTTAAATGTTGACCTATTAAGGTTTTCCATCCAGCATAGCCTTAAGCCGTGTGGCTGTTTGCTCAACCCTTTGTTCAATATTTTATTGAACGTACAGTACCTACCGTAAACTATAATTAAATGCAAGGGAATTTCAAACATGTAAAACAATATTGAATCGCAGCACATTGTTCATGTTACAGTAGACACATTGGATATAGTTCAGAGGGGTTCACTGTCCCAATTCAGAAAGGAAAAACTCCTTCCACTTAAGCCAACTTTTCACTTGGTCATGCAATGATTTCAGAGGGAGACTAAGTGAAAATTCAAAGTTAGGATTTGCCCCAGTGATTGTTACCTACCTGTGGGTTTAGTGATGGATTTGCTGACAGGTTTGCTTATGGTTCTGCCTGTACAGTGTTTGGGGTTTGTTTGCACTGTGTAATTCACTGCATCTTCTGTAGAGAGTCTATACTCTTTATACAACTTGAAAGTTGTCTCTACTTTGGGTCTCCTCTGCAAAGAAAAATGTTATCTGTAATTTCAAATTCAGTGTTATATCTTAAATTAATATGGTGTATATTAAAATGCCTACAGGTTAACATCACTTCATATCAGATGTTTCTCATACTTTAAGACGTTATAATTTATAAAGTAGCTATAAGAAAAGTTTTGAAAATGGTGAATTAATATTTTACTTGGCGTTTGATATAAATTGAATTGTGATTCTTATTTTGCATGGATTGTTTAATATTATATGCATGAATATGTGTTCCCATTCAGTCTATGCGTACAAGCCAGTCAGTATTAAAATAAATTCCAAATTAATATTTGTATTAAAATAAATGTCCCTTTCTTGGGCCTGAGTGGAACAGTCGACTCACCTCTCCGATCGTTGTAGTGATCATGTAGTTCACCTTGCATGATGCATCTAAATTCTTTGGTGCGTTCCACGACAGCTTTATACGGAATTCAGACTCCCACGTCAATGACAGGTTGAGCGGCTCAGGGAGAGCTGAAGAGGTGATAAGAGACGAGCAGTGTAAACTACTTTGTATGGTAATGTGATGACCAACTGCTATATATGCTATATATATCATCTTTGCTATTCCTGATCTACAAATCTGTTTGGTGTAGGTCCTAGTTACAATTTCTGAGCAACATCAAAAAGAATAATCTAATAATCGTAGTCCGTGTAAAATTTACATGTTACAATGGATGCAGATGTACTTTCATTTAAAAGGCTTTCCTACTGAAAATGATTAAACAACTTGTGCCACATACAGTATGACTTAAAGGTAATGTAAAGTTCACACAATTGCATTACCTTTCTCAGCTGCAATCTCTGTTGCGACGAAATGAATAAAGTATTGTAGAACCAAGATACATTTCAAATGTTTCAAAATCATGTTGTCCTGTACGGGATTCCAAAGGTAAGGATCTCAGAATTGTCAAGCAGTGGTCTCCCAAACTGAGAGAACAATGCAACTGCCTCTGATCTGATTGGTCAAAGGATAGTGATTGATGTCTCGATCACAGGGGTTATCAAACGATCCGGAGTACTGCTGGTAATCTTGTCTACCTGAAAAGTGATGAATATACATACTGCTGAGAATAGGGCAGGGCAGTGTGTGTGTGTGTGTGTGTGTGGGTGTGTGTGGGTATGCATGCAACCAGACGTGTTGATTCTTGCCAAAGCAGGATTCAGGCAGATTAGTCTCAATTCATTATCTTGTTTTCAGAAAACCAGCTGGTTGCCACACCAACACTAACACTCCCTTAACAGCGAGGTGGCTACTTACAGGCAAGTTCTTAACTGACTTTTAAAGATGGAATCCTTAATGCCCTTACAAAAAAAGATTGCAGTTTTGAAACTGCCATAAAAGTGCAGGAACTGCAGTCGACTATTGTATTTTTCACACCAAGGTAAAGAAGGTTTCAAGTTGGAGATTCAACAGATATTCGCGCTTTCAAATGTCAATAGCTTTCAAACCACTTGAGCCACAGGCTCCAAATAAGTGTCATTATGTTTGAAAAATTGTACAGGTCTATTTTCACAATTTGGACATTAATTCACTTCCAAAGCTAATAAACATGTGGAAATGTGAGCAGCTTTTTGTATTCCTAGTTGAATTAGTTAGGGAGCGTAAACAAAGTACAAACTTTTTGTACATTCAAATTTCAATAGCTCCTTGGTCATGTGACCTACTTGACTCAAACAAGGTCCAGAATGTCCACTGACTACCCTTCTATATTTCACACCCTTTAATTTGTCCATTTTCATCTCACAAGATTTTACATGAATTTTTCCAAATGTAAAATTTCAATAGCTACTTGGTCATGTGACCTACTGACCTCAAACAAGGTTCAGAATGTCCACTGACTATACCTTCATATCGCACACTCTGATGTGTCTACTTTCGTATCATGCTATTAGACTTAAATCTGTAAACTTTGCAGGCCTTCATTTCACGTGAGTGGTAAAAAAAAATTTTTTTATTAAGTTAAATGTTCCAGCCTTGCAATAACTATCTTTCACATGGACACTGCAAAGATCCGCAAATGTCTGTATGTGGTATGGATCAAGGACAGGAGAGGTGATGTAACAGAGGTGCTTAAAGGAAGGCGCACAGGTAGGCCTCATGAAAAACAATGTTTCATATGCTCTTTGTAAATACAGTAATAGGCAGTGATTTGTTAGAGTGAGCTTGATAACGGGAAAGAATCCTTTTCATAGCATCACTTTCATATACTGTACATTAAGACAAATCCTTCTACGTTGAGTATTAGAATGCAGCTTACATAACCTGATAATGACTTGACATTTGAGTGCATTCACAACAAGCCACCTGCAGACAACTTACAAAATGCAATATTGCATTTGAGGGTTCGTTTTTCTGATGAAAATAGTTATTTGATGCATGGCCTACTATTTCTAACTGGGAAAATACATTTCGGGGTAAAATAATTTTTCCAAAATTGATTTAGGTACATTTTTGTGAAGAGGTATGAGGGTTGTGATATGGGTCATTTAATAGTAATATCATTTAAGGGATCAATACATTTCTATATTGCTTCCCCAATATCTGCATGAACAATCAGGCCCAGTGTTTTTGGTTGACCCTGCTGGACAGAGAGAAGGAGGAATCGGAACACGCTGCATTCAAATTCAGGTCTTAGTTATTCCATTGTACTGGATCTAATACATATTAGCATTTTACCTACATTCATGAATGTAATATTTTTTTATGACATACTGTGAAAAACTCTTGGCTGTTGGCTGTCACGTTCAGACATGTGCAGAGCAGACAAAGAGGAAGGGTAGCTCTGGACTTGATCCACAGGGGTTCTCTGTAAAGAGAGAGTCATCCAAAAGGCACAGACACACCCCTTGACTTTCAATTGGCACCGTTAACCTGTATGTATTCTCGCCTGATTGTCTCTGTGGTGCACAGTCTGGCAGTCTGACTAAAGTGCCAGAGGTATGAGGAGACACCCTCCATTGTATTTATGGGAACAAATATTTCCTAACACTTTGGATCCTATTCTTGTAGTTAGAAGACACAATGCATCAATGCAAACATTTTCTTTTAACTAATTACTGTCCAGACCTATAGGATCTTTGGCTGGCTCTTACCTGTGGCTAGTTTGGGCAGATACTTCTCTTTCTGGGCAGGGCTGCCATACAGCAGGATGCCGATGACCACACAGGGTGATGCCAACGCACAGGTCGTGCATTGGGAGGGAACTACTTGAATTTGTCCAATAACTCCAAACGAAACGTTTTGCAACAGAATCCGACTAAAGAATACACCCCAGACTCCGGCAGAACGAGAAAGTCTGGTTTCCTTATTTCAAAGTGGGAAGAGTCAAGAAAATAAAACTTCTTCAAAGAAAATGCATACCATAGCGCCATCTACTGTTCTGGAAAGTTGGTGGACATAAATATTTCTCTAAAATCCATTTACATTCACAAGATATGGTAAAAAAAAGTCTTTCAATTTCAGTCTATTACAAATTTATTCTAAAATACAGAAACAAAAAGTGACAATAATCAAACAAGAAGGACACCAAGGTGACACTACTTCATTTAGCACCTTTATGGTTCGGTTATACATCGTCGTCATCTTCGATATATTCCTTCGTACAAAATGGATGCTTTCGCGTGTCATTAACATACAAAATATGAGGCAAGAGGATGAGGGGGAATCACAGTTATTTGAAGAGAGAACTCATGATTCAATCCCAAAAGTACAGTTTTTGGTGTGCCTTCGTCAGCCTGAAGTACCATTTCTTATACCACATAGTCCTAGACATGGTCACAGTACATGTTACCCATTCTTGTCATTTGAGGTCTTTATCCTCTGATTGCCAGACAGAAGTTTGTCTGTCATTGTTTGACCTATAGCTTCACAAGTTCACTATTCTATACTATTGCATTTACATGGAAGTTATTATAGATATAAACAAAGGTAAAAATAATACAATAAAAACTAGTTGGCACACAAATTCATGAAAAAAAATAGGCTTGATGAGACATAATACATTTCATACATGTCTTTTAGGAGGCTAATGGCTGAAAATAAGGCACTTATGAGTCACGTGATACAGCCACAAATGCCATTATCAACACTCAGGTAAATTTGGAAACATGATCAATTTCACCTCCCCCAATATAAAAGAGGAAGTGGCGCCCTCTACTGTCCGAGTCCTCTCAGTACACTTGGCGACAGCTCATTTGGCCAGTTCGTTACTTCAGTCGTTTCAATGAACGACCACTACAGTTACTCACGCCCAACCAAGTCAGCCAAACGCTATTAACTAAATGTTGGAGCTAGGAACACAAGCGTTTCACTATAACCGCAATAACATCTGCGAAATATGTGTATGTGACCAATAGAATTTGATTTTGAAATCGGTGATTTCAGAAGCAGAACTAAACCAATACACGCGCGTTTGAAATGAAACGGGAAGAGTTGCTTTTCTGACATGGAGAGTCAGGCAGCATGTTTTGGAGTTGCAAGTCAAGATACAGTACGCCAGTATATTCAGAAAAGGGAAACCAGACGCGATGCATTTCATGTCTTTTATGATACTGTGCCAAAATTCCTGACTCAATGTTGAACCCTGTTCTTACCAGACAAGAAATGAGTGACACCAATCTACTAGGTCCTAATCAGACCACAAGTTAATTACCAGCATAGACTAGAATATTCAGTCCCCAAAGAATGAAACTCCTAAACCTCACATCAATAGCCACTCACTTCACACACGTCATCAGACTACATGACATCCACAAAGAACTCGCTGGGGTTGCCCATGGCTAGGTGGAAGGACTGGCGCGAGGCCGTCAGCTCGGGGGGAACAGAGCCCAGGTCACGGGTTGGGGGGGCCCCGGGTGGTCCTCCAGGGACAGAGGGGCCCATGCCCGGGTGCATGGGGACCAAGGGGTGCTGCTGGGGGTACTGGTGGGGGTGTCCCATGTTTGGGGGTCCCATGTGTGGGTGTGGGTGCTGGGGCACCATCATCACCATCATAGGGTTGTAGGGCATGGGCATCCCCGGGGGATAGGGCGACATGTGGGGGGGCAGTGGCATGCGGTGATGATGATGATGCGAGCGCTGGGAGGAGTGGCTGTGCTCGCTAGGCGTGGCCGAGCCGTGGCCCCGCCTCAGGCTGCTGCGGACCGAGTATTCTGATTCGCTGCCGCTGCCCGAGCGAGAGTCCCCCCCTTCCCCTCCTCCAGAGGGGGACTTTTCTCCTCCTCCTCCCACCGTACTGCCTTGACCACCCTTACTGCCTCGTCGCCTCTCACCCCCCTCGCTCCGCGTTGACCCACTGCTCCGGCTCCCTGGGGGGATAAACACAGGGGTTACAACTGATTACAACTGCCAGCTCTCACACATTTATGGTTATTTCGTTAGTTTCCATAATGCAGTCACGATTGGGACATTCGGCGGACATCTTTCTCCCCCCCCCCCCCCACCCCCGGTCTTACCTTCACTGTGCTGACTGGCTGTGCCCGTGCTGCCCGGGGCGAAGCTGTAGCTGGACAGCTCGTGGTAGGGTGGGGGCTGGCTGGAGTAGGGGTGGGGGTGGGGGTACTGGAAGGAAGGGAAGGAGTGTAGCAGGGGCCAAGGTGTGGCCCCCGGGAGGGGCAAGGGGGCCAGGGTGTCCTGGTCGGAGGCCCCGCTGGAACCGTCGTTGTCAATCAGGGACAGGTTGGCCATGTCTGGAGGGGAGAAGTACGGAGGGAGGGGGCGAGGAGAGAGAGAGTTCAACTTTAACTGGTTGAAGAACTAATTTGGCCAAAGGGTTTGAATAAGCTCTTACAGCTATTAAGAAGATATAGGCATTAACCTTTCCACAAATAAATTCATTCAAATAAAAAAATCCAAATCAATATGATTTTTCTTCAGCATAAGTGCCCCCCTGGTACTCACAGTCCCCCTGGTACTCACAGTCCCCCTGGTACTCACAGTCCCCCTGGTACTCACAGTTCTCACAGTCGCTGAAGTCTCCGAAGATGTAGTAACACTGTTCTGAGAAGGTGATCTTGTTGACCGTGTGGCGGATGAAGCCGGCCTTCAGCAGGTTGCTGGCGTACTTCCTGGCCTCACGGCGGTCCTGGAAGCCCTCGATGTGGTGGTACAGCCACTCCACCACATCAGAACCTGGAGATAGACACACACACGCACGAGCGAGAGAGAGAGACACGCGCACGAGAGAGAGAGAGACGAGAGAGAGACACGCACACACGAGAGAGAGACACGAGAGAGAGAGAGAGAGACAAGAGAGAGAGAGAGAGACACACGAGAGAGAGAGAGAGAGACACACGAGAGAGAGAGAGACACGCGCACGAGAGAGAGAGAGACGAGAGAGAGAGAGACACGCACACACGAGAGAGAGACACGAGAGAGAGAGAGAGAGAGAGAGAGAGAGAGAGAGAGAGAGAGAGAGAGAGACGAGAGAGAGAGACACACGAGAGAGAGAGAGAGAGACACACGAGAGAGAGAGAGAGAGAGAGAGAGAGAGAGAGACACACGAGAGAGAGAGAGAGAGAGAGAGATGGACAGAGAGAGAGAGAGACACACACGAGATATGGACAGAGAGAGAGAGGATGAGGAAAGAGTTTGTCATTAGTTTGATCCCTTTAAATGTTTACTTTTTTGTCTTGATACAGAGGCCTGACTATGGCCCTCTTAAACCCCCCCCACGCTCCAACTCACCCAGGAAGGCATTGGGGATGGTGATCTTGAGCCACATCCTGTCTCTGACCTCCAGGCCAGACTCTGGGGAGGCCATGGCCTTAGCCACCGACGCCATGTCAGAGTGCAGGGACAGGTTGAAGTCATCAAAACCTGGAGAGATAGAGAAGGAGTAAGAGATACAGAAAAGGAGGGAGAAAAAGAAGGGTAGAGAGAAATAAAGAAAATGAGGAAGATAGAGGGAGAAATAAAAAAAGAGAAAGGGAGATAGGGTTGAGGAGAGAGAAATATAAACTCAGCAAAAAAAAGAAACGTCCATTTTTCAGAACCATGTCTTTCAAAGATAATTCGTAAAAATCCAAATAACTTCACAGATCTTCATTGTAAAGGGTTTAAACACTGTTTCCCATGCTTGCTCAATGAACCAGAAACAATTAATGAACATGCACCTGTGGAATGGTTGAACAGCTTACAGACGGTCGGCAATTAAGGTCACAGTTATGAAAACTTAGGACACTAAAGAGGCCTTTATACTGACTCTGAAAAACACCAAAAGTAAGATGCCCAGGGTCCCTGCTCATCTGCGTGAACGTGCCTTAGGGATGCTGCAAGGAGCCATGAGGACTGCAGAGGTGGCCAAGGCAATAAATTCCAATGTCCGTACTGTGAGACGTAGCTGATCGTCCTCACAGTGGCAGACCACGTGTAACAACACCTGCACAGGATCGGTACATCCGAACATCACACCTGCGGGACAGGTACAGGATGGCAACAACAACTTCCCGAGTCACACCAGGAACGCACAATCCCTCCATCATGCCTCAGACTGTCCGCAATAGGCTGAGAGAGGCTGGACTGCGGGCTTGTAGGCTTGTTGTAAGGCAGGTCCTCACCAGACATCACCGGCAACAATATCGTCTATGGGCACAAACCCACCGTCGCTGGACCAGACAGGACTAGCAAAAAGTGCTCTTCACTGACGAGTCGCAGTTTTGTCTCACCAGGGGTGATGGTTGGATTCACGTTTATCATCCCAGGAACGAGCGTTACACCGCGGCCTGTACTCTGGAGCGGGATCGATTTGGAGGTGGAGGGTCCGTCATGGTCTGGGGCGGTGTGTCACAGCATCATCGGACTGAGCTTGTTGTCATTGAGCACATCTGGGACCTGTTGGATCGGAGGGTGAGGGCTAGGGCCATTCCCCCCAGAAATGTCTGGGAACTTGCAGGTGCCTTGGTGGAACAGTGGGGTAACATCTCACAACAAGAACTGGCAAATCTGGTGCAGTCCATGAGGAGATGCACTGCCGTACTTAATGCAGCTGGTGGCCACACCAGATACTGACTTACTTTTGACCCCCCCTTTGTTCAGGGGCACATTATTCAATTTCTGTTAGTCACATGTCTGTGGAACTTGTTCAGTTTATGTCTCTGTTGTTGAATCTTGTTACGTTCATACAAATATTTTACACATGTTAAGTTTGATGAAAATAAACGCAGTTGACAGTGAGATGACGTTTCTTTTTCTGCTTAGTTTAGAAAGGGATGGGTGAAAACAGAGGGAGGTAGACAGCCATCATTGACCACAAAAAAAAAAAAAGTAGACAAGAGAAAGCCAGATGTGGCCGGTGCTTCCTGTGCCAAGGCCGGGGATAAAACGCCTGGCACGCGACAAAGGAATGGATAGACCACAATAACATAAGATAGCAGAGAAAGGGAGGAGGGCAGAAATGAGAGAAACAGAGAGGGAGACAAAGTAAGAGAGAGTAGACTGGGGTAAGTCAAGTGGAGAGAGAAAGAGCGAGAAGGTAAATGTTTAAAAGAGTGAGAAAGTTGAAAAGAGAGTGGCAATATGGAGAGAGTAGCTAAAGAGAGAGTAGACAAGATAAGAAAGGGCATGTGGTACTCACGTTCTGTCTCAGTGACAGAGGTGGTGGTGATGGTGCTGAGAGCAGAGCTGCCGGTGTAGGGAGGGTAGGCCCCCGCAAGGGCTACCGAATGGCTCACCCATGCTGCTGGGTCTATGGGCCGGATCGGCTCATCTACGGGGGGGGGGGGGAATACAAGAGATCTCAAAAACACAATTCCTTTGGCATTCCATAGGATAAAGTATTGATGGCCCCACTATACACAGTGTACAAAACATTAGGGACAGCTTCTCTTTCCATGACAGACTGACCAGGTGAATCCAGGTGAAAGCTATGATCCCTTATTGATGTCACTTGTTAAATCCTCTTCAATCAGTGTAGATGAAGGGGAGGAGACAGGTTAAAGAAGGATTTGTAAGCCTGGAGACAACGGAGACGTGGATTGTGTGTGTGTACCATTCAGAGGGTCAAGGGACAAGAAAAGATTTAAGAGCCAGGCGTACCGGTCTGAGTTTGTCAGAACTGCAACGCTGCTGGGTTTTTCACGCGCAACAGTTTCCCGTGTGTATCAAGAATGGTCCACCACCCAAAGAACATCCAGCCAACTTGACAACTGTGGGAAGCAGTGGAGTCAACATGAGCCAGCATCCCTGTGGAACGCTTTCGACACCTGGTAGAGTCCACGCCCCGACAAATGTAGGATGTTCTGAGGGCAAAACAGGGGTGCAACTCAATATTAGGAAGGTGTTCCTAATGTTAAGTACACCCAGAGTCAAAGACCATAGAGACCGAGTAGCTGTACAACTCTATGGTGGAGACGAGGCGTGCAGGCTGCTACTCACTGCGGGGGAGGGTGAAGTAGCCCTGAGGTGACGGGTCCCAGCACTTAGCCACTGTCAGGATGATGGGCCTGAGGGAGAGACAGAAGGACAGGTCGTCACCATCGCATGGCAACTGGCATTTCCCACTGAGCGTAGACAAAAAGGGCTCGGCCGTGTAAACGTGCTGATGTCCTTAGGCGTGAAACGCACCCGGGTTTGTGCACGATCTCCCTCAGCACGCGCACCGCGTCGTCGTTGCTCATGTTCTCAAAGTTGATGTCGTTCACCTTGAGGAGAAAGTAGATATGAACGGTCCAATCCTAACTCGAGAAACAAATACCTCATGTAATCAATCACCCGTTATATATGGCTATCCGGTTACCCGTCAGTCACACACACACACACACCTGCAGCAGCATGTCCCCGGGTTCGATGCGTCCGTCGGCAGCCACCGCCCCTCCCTTCATGATGGAACCGATATAGATGCCCCCATCCCCTCTCTCGTTACTCTGGCCCACGATGCTGATGCCTAGGAAGTTATACTTCTCTGTGGGAGGGAAGAGGATATTGGTTATTTAATCTCAAACTTTTAGGAAGAAAGTTCCCTGAGATAAAGAACCTCTGAGAGGTGGTGGTAAGAGTTGGTGAAAAAAAAGTGACAAGAGGAGAGAGACATGGCAGGAGGAGAGAGACATGGCAGGAGGAGAGAGACATGGCAGGAGGAGAGAGGGGAGGAAGCGATGGTGAGACATGGAGTTCAGGTCAAAGGGCAGAAATGTGTTGGGAGGGGTGGATGTCTATAGCCTGGTAAAGCAGACTGAGCGCTTAAGTTCCGTTTCACTTCACAGAATGTGAGCTATTGCTAAGATCAGGCAGGTTTCACCAGGCTATTTCCAGAACGACTGGAGGTTTTTACAAAATGGACGCGCAGAGTACCGGTTAGGTGGTCAAAAATAACGAGTGAAAAGGCTCGACAGTCAAAGAGGGTCAGAGAGATGGGTGGAAGATGTAAAAACGGATGACGTGAGAAGGGGAGTGGTGTCGGGGAACAGACGGCGAAACGTTACTGACCCATGTTGAGCGTGACGGTGATGATGTTTAGAGACATGGTGGAGTCCGTCACACTGCTGAACGACGACGCCTGGGACAAGAAAAGGGAAAACGCAATAAATTCCAACGCAGAATGGGACATTTCTGACTTAAACGGTTTATGTCGCAAACTTAATAAAAAAATGAAAAGAGGGAAGGACTAGTGAATTCATTACCCTTTCTAGCCTGGGCGGGCGCTGTTTCTTGCGCCTGCGGTGGCGTTTGAGCAGCCTGGACGCCGTGCTCTGCTCTGTGGAGCTGCTGAACCGGCTCATGGTGTCGTCATCCTCAGAGTCACAGAAACTGGTGGTGTCCAGCTCGCTGCTCATCACCGTGGTAGCGCTCTCATAGCCCGCTAGGTGGCGCTCCATGCGGCTCTGGCCGTTCATCCTAGGCCCTGACGCACCAGAGATCGAGAGATAGGAGAGCAGGGCGGAGAAGAGGAACAGAGATAGAGGGTTAACTATGGATTTCATGTTTATTCATGTTATCAATGTCAATTGCTATTACCACTAGAACAAGGGTTGCGTTCATTAGACAGAACATTTTGAAACGGGAAACCTGACATTGCCCATTAAGAAACGCTCATTGTCATTTTCCATTGTGAAATTTTCCATTACAGTGCCCTACTGAACATGACCCAGTGCAGTTCCATCATGGTTCGTCAATAGCTACCACAGCCACAAAGTCCTAAACCCTGCATATTTAAAAATGTTATATTTTTTTACATTAGATTTTAAACCTTAACCACACTGCTAACCTTATGCCTAAATTAGGACCAAAAATAACAACCTCGTTTTCATGAATTTTTACGATTTAGCCATTTTGACTTTGTGGCTGTTCTATTAGCCATTTTGACTTTGACGCTGTTCTATGTAGTGGAAACCATCATGTGACAGTAGAGTGGGCGGTGCAGAGTGCTCACCATGTTGCTCCATGGCCTCCCTGTGTCTGGGTCTCTCTCTCCGGAAGGACACCACAGACTCGGTTTCTGTCTGGTCATCCAGGTTCTCCACACTGCCTGCTGCATTGGGACTGCATAGGGGAGAGGGTTAAAGTAGAAAAAAAACATAGAAAACATAGAATTGACTTCGAACGAGAACGTCCGTTCTACTCATTCTAATTCTATGGGTGAATGGTATTGTATGTCAGCTCTGGAACATACATTACTAATAAAACACAAATAGCAGCGCACACCTAACATCCAATAATATAGGCTACATATATTACGACCTATGAGGACAACGTGTATGAATAGGAAGCAATGGATCAAGCCTAGTAGAGGTACTGTATGTCACAACTGGGTTCAAATAGCATTTGAAATCTTAATTTTCAAGAACTTTGAGCGATTACTTTAGTCTGCCTTGAGTGCTGGATAGGCGGGTTTGTACTTTTGGGGCCATTCCTCTGGTCCGATTGCACCAGGAAAACTCGATACAGTGCAGCTAATGATTTTAAATACTATCTGAACCCAGGTTTGCGGTGTATTATGACCTAGACAGACAGTAACTAGAACCTGTTCCCAGACCAGGTGCTTACTGTCAATGGGCGGCACAGGCTCAGATCATGTTCAAATGGGCCGTTGTATTTAACAGCAGGTAACATGATAGGCTGGAGTGACTGAGGTATTCTGTCATAGAATACGTTAGATACAGTACGAGATTCATTAGAGTAGCACACTGATTATTTGGGACTGTGGGAGAGGGTGTGCGCTCATACTGGAACGATGGGGGTCTGGAGTCACCGATGCCCCCGGTCCTCTCGACAGGTGGGGGTGGGAGAGGAGGAGGGGGTGATGGCGGGGGCCGGACTTCTGCCGGGGGCGGAGGAAGGACTGGTGGTACTGGCTCTGCTGCTCCTGGCGTGTCTGATGAAACCAACTGAGGAGAGCGGGAGGGACAGAGATTTGGAAGGGGTGGACAGAGGAGGGAAAGAGGGGAAAAGTAGTTGAAAGGGGATGATAGTGAGGATGGAGGATAAAAAATGTACAAAAAATAATAATAATAATAATAATAATAATAAAAAAATAAAAAAATCAGGTTGAAGAAGAGGAATTATTATTTTAGTTTGTTATGTCAGTCAATTCTCTAGGTTGTTAAGTTTGTTTTGTTTTTACTCAAAGGGCCTTCAACAGGCCGCCAGTTGCCCATCCCTGACCTCCTACACATCCAATTACCTACTCCCTACAGACCCAACATACTCCTACACAGACCAGTCTGCCTGGAGAGGGGCTAAAAAAACCATCTTTCAACAAAGAGTCTGGGTTTCTATACATTTAAATGTCTCTATGACAAAGGAGACTGAACAAAGCATCCATTCAAATGTGTTCTAGTTTCGCGGATACAGTTCTGTCCTGAACCTTCCCCTGAAAACCAGTTTGCCGTTTTGATTGAATATCCCCTCTAAGGTGTCAGAGACACAGTGCCACAGAACACTACCCCCCCCTTTCTTTTCTTTAAACTCTCTTCCTTCCCTCGTTCTTCCAAATGGCTGTTTGACTATAGAGCAGTCATCCCTCTGGGATACTCCATCCTATCACGTGTCAGTCCCTATGGCCTCCTCTCTTTGTCCAACCCTTTTAATCCCTCTCTCTCTCGTTTCTTCTCCTTCATATGCACTTAGCAGATGTTTTCCTCCCGACCGGGACAAGTCACAATGTTTTGTCTGCAGGACTCATATCCTGCATGTTCTTTAGGGTAGGTAATATGATCAAAAGTGAGGACATTTTGAGGATGTAGGAAATACCTTGGTTCTGTCAGTGTTACATTCACAGACCAAGGTGTTCATGATAGTGGGTTCTTGCCAGTGTTCTATTAGTAGTTAAAGCAGGGTCATAGCCACAGAGGTCGGTGAAGAAAATGCCGCCATGTTGGCACCAAACGTTCCATGACAACAACGTTCTAATTGGCATTCTTAGAAGATCATGCAATGGTCTTGGAACTTGACGCCAATATGGAGATGGTTTTAAACTCTGAAACTCAGACCGAGTTTGCCAGAGTCTGTAGCCTACATCGCTGGCTCTGGTTCAAAGGTCACTTTGAGCAGTTTATGATACATTTGAACTGCTAGGTCCAATTCAGCAGTATTGTTCCGACTTGGGAACTTGACTTTTACAATTCGGCCCTGGGAAAATAGTTTGGAGCAATTCAGGAGTTCCCCCTCTGTCTCCCTTCCACTGCTGGCCTTTCACTGGTCCAAGATAGCTGTGGACCGTCTACCTCTCCCAGTTTGCCCTTACCCATGACACCACTCGTCCGTTGAAGCAGGGGAGCTTGGCACTGTCGTCGGAGATCTCTTCCTTCACCACCCTAAAAAAAAAAAAAAAAAGAGGAAAAGAAAGAAAGAGAGATTAGGCTAAGTGAAAACACAGAGACAAACACATACTGTAAACCCATAACGCAGAGACCCGACGTAAAAGAGCAACACGAGGACACCACGGTGTTTCCCGATGACTCCGCGTCCTTACCGAACCACAACGGAGACAGATACACACTCCCTACAACCACGTCTGCAACTCACGGACCAGACAATGTTTCTTGAGACTTAGACATCCATCACTTCTTTTCCTCTGCGTCCACTCATACAAGGTTAGTGAGACAGAGTCTGCTGTGTAATATTTGTCTGTCTGAGCCACTATTTATTACTGCAGTACTTAGGACCTGAGCTGGACATGAGTACTGTGTAGAGGAAACATTTAACTGACTGCCTAAAGACTTACAGCTAAGCTTTTTCATCTTCATTTGCCTCTACGCCTGATGTTTTGTGTGTGTGTACACATGCACCATTGTGTGTGTATGTGTGTGTGGGGGGGTGTAGTATGGTCGGCTCTGCCCCACTCTGAGGTTTTGTAAGCAGCTGTTGAGGGTTGGTTTTGTGGGTGAGTGTGAGCAGCTGTTGTTTTGAGTGTAAGCAGCACAGGGCCAGATTGTGGTGGGCACCGGGGAGGCATGTCACAGGGAGGAGGCGGGCCTTGTGTGACAGTGCTGGAGTGGGTGAATGTGAGAACCCGTCTTAACCCCCTATTGTGCCCTCTTTCTCTTTCCCACTTTCTCATCTCTCGCTCTGTCTCTTTCAATCCTTTCGGGTTGCCCTCTTTCTCTTCCCCTCGGTCTATCCTGTTCTTTCTTGCTAAGAGGGCAGAATCAGATTGCATCCAGAAAGGGACAGATGCAACATTCTATCCCTAACAGGGTAATAGTCTACATACCTCACCATTCCAAACAAAATGACCTCACCTCAAACTATTTCACCAACTCACTCGCAAATGTCTCAAACAACACAAACACATCTTGGAAATTCAGAATCCCATTGGAATCCTAAAACCTGAAATTCTTGCCCAGCACCTCCCTCCTAGCCGTTACTTATTTGCCTCGCACATCCCAAACAAACACACATTTTTTCTCTCCCATTTACTAATCTCTCGCACAGCACAACCACAACCACCATTCACTTCCACTACCCCGACCCCTCTCTCTTCCTGTTGATTCTGCCACGGCCAGACACCAAGCAAATGGCCTCCGTCCAACCCCAGGTCCCCGATCTGGTCTGCTCTGTTCCACAATGCTCAGCTCTGACTGCCACACACAGCCAGTCTGACAGCTGGCTCGCACTCCAGGAAACAAAACACACACAGAACAGGCAAACACACACACACACACACACACCAATGCTTTAGTTACTTTACTGAGGCCTCAGGCTGACTAGCTCTGTTTTGATTGGGCAGCTGACTCCTTTGAGCTGGGTTTAAATGTAGCCTGCTTGTAACTGACTCTCTTGAGATGTTTCAAAATGTTGCGGTTGTGGTAGAAGTAGACTTAGGTCTAATGAACCCAGGAATCAGACACTTCCAACTGCTTGACTTCAACTCACATTTAAAAAAAATGGATTTAGCCTTTATTTAACTAGGCAAGTCAGTTAATAAATTCTTATTTACAATGAGGGCCAACCCCGGCCAAACCCTAACGACGCTGGACAATTGTGCGCCACCCTATGGGACTCCCAATCACGGCCGGTTGTGATACAACCTGGAATCGAATCAGGGTCTGTAGTGACGTCTCTAGCACTGAGATGCTGTGCCACCCGGGAGCTCCACTAATGAAGCAGGAGAAATTGATTGTTTTAGTGCCTGTTTTAATAACATAACGTTTTGGTTTCATGTTCAGTAACATCCGAGAGAGACATCAAAGTACGTTTTACTAACTTTACAAAACTTAAGCAGTTTAACTGCAAGTAATGAGTTTAACAGAAGCCCTAGGTCTCATCAGTCAAACTCCAACACAAACATGCATTCCATTCAACCTAGGGAAGTGCACGACTGACAGGCAGCCACCAAAGAAAGATTAATTGCGAGAGGAGACAGCTCTTTCAGTCTGGAGGATTTAAATGGGAGAAAAGAAGGAGAGAGAGAGAGAGAGAGAGAGAGAGAGAGGAGAAAGGGGGATATACAGGGGTTGCAGCCAGCCAAGCTAGGGTGTTAAGGGAGACAAAAACTTGGTCCAGTTCCCAAAAGGGAAGAAAAGCTGAGGATTTCACAGAGAGAGAAAGAGATGGGAATTAGTGATGAGAAGAGCCAGGGTAACAGCCAGGGTAACAGCCAGGGTAACAGCCAGGGTAACAGCCAGGGTAACAGCCAGGGTGAGAAGGGCTTTTCTTCATTGTGGTGTCCAATGTAAAGACAGTATTTATGGCGGAAGTTATGCTTTGACCCATATTTGGATACTAGTATTTTTGCCTGGTCTTAGCTATGAGAGATCAGGAGGGGTGTGACGGATAGAGAGTAGAGCTCGACCGATTATGATTTTTCAACGCCGATACCTATACCGATTATTGGAGGACCAAAAAAGCCAATACCGATTAATCGTTTTTTTGTTGTTGAAATAATGACAATTACAACAATACTGAATGAACACTTATTTTAACTTAATATATTACATCAATAAAATCAATTTAGCCTCAAATAAATAATGAAACATGTTCAATTTGGTTTAAATAATGCAAAAACAAAGTGTTGGAGAAGAAAGTAAAAGTGCAATATGTGCCATGTAAAAAAGCTAACGTTTAAGTTCCTTGCTCAGAACATTAGAACATATGAAAGCTGGTGGTTCCTTTTAACATGAGTCTTCAATGTTAAAGTTTTTGGTTGTAGTTATTATAGGACTATTTCTCTCTATACGATTTTGTATTTCATATATCTTTGACTATTGGACTATTGGATGTTCTTATAGGCACTTTAGTATTGCCAGTGTAACAGTATAGCTTCCGTCCCTCTCCTCGCCCCTACCTGGGCTCGAACCAGGAACACATTGACAACAGCCACCCTCGAAGCAGCGTTACCCATGCAGCGCAAGGGGAACAACTACTCCAAGTCTCAGAGCAATTGTCTTTTGAAACGCTATTAGCGCGCACCCCGCTCACTAGCCATTTCACATCGGTTACACCAGCCTAATCTCGAGAGTTGATAGGCTTGAAGTCATAAACAACTCAATGCTTGAAGCATTGCGAAGAGCTGCTGGCAAAACACACAAAAGTGCTGTTTGAATGAGTGCTTACTAGCCTGCTGGTGCCTTCCATCGCTCAGTCAGACTGCTCTATCAAATCATAGACTTAATTATAACATAATAACACACAGAAATACGAGCCTTTGGTCATTAAAATGGTCGAATCCAGAAACTATCATTTAGAAAACAAAAAGTTTATTCTTTCAGTGAAATACGGAACCGTTCCGTATTTTATCTAATGGATGGCATCCCTAAGTCTAAATATTGCTGTTACACTGTACAACCTTCAATGTTATGTCAGAATTATGTACAATTCTGGCAAATTAATTACGGCCTTGGTTAGGAATAAATGGACTTCACACAGTTCGCAATGAGCCAGGTGGCCCAAACTGCTGCATATACCCTGACTGCTTGCACGGAACGCAAGAGAAGTGACACAATTTCCCTAGTTAAAAGAAAGTCATGTTAGCAGGCAATATTAACTAAATATGCAGGTTTAAAAATATATACTTGTGTATGCGCTTGTTAAATCATCACCCATTTGTCCAAGTAGGCTGTGATCCAATGAGAAATTAACAGGCACCGCATCGATTATATGCAACGCAGGACACGCTAGATAAACTAGTAATATCATCAACCATGTGTAGTTAACTAGTGATTATGTTAAGATGTAATGTTTTTTTATAAGATAAGTTTAATGCTAGCTAGCAACTTACCTTGGCTTCTTGCTGCCCTCGCGTAACAGGTAGTCACAGCCTGCCACGCAGGCTCCTCGTGGAGTGCAATGTAAGGCAGGTGGTTAGAGCATTGAACTAGTAACCGGATGGTTGCAAAAACGAATCCCCGAGCTGACAAGGTAAAAATCTGTCGTTCTGCCCCTGAACAAGGCAGTTAATCTTTTCTCAATAGGGGGTGCTGTTTGCACTTTGTTCCCAAATTAAACTGCCTCGTACTTAAAACTTCTTGAGAATACAGGGGGTGCTGTTTTCGCATTAGCATAATTGCCTCTACAGATTAAACTGCCTCTTATTCAATTATTGCTGTTACTATATGCATATAACCATATACCATTGGATAGAAAACAAGCTATGGTTTCTAAATCCGTTTCAATTTTGTCTCTGAGTGAAACACAGGTCATTTGACAGCACTTTCCCTGAGCCAGAAGAAGATTGCAAGATGTGTATGCTCGCTTCAACGCTCTGCCTATATATGGTCACGCCACCTATGACCCGAAACACACTTCATTCTTCTTCCTCTGGGTGTCAGGAAGACGTCAGAGGAGAAATTTTTTGTTTATCTTGTACTGACGTGAAATAAGACCTATTTCTTTAGCGTGACCGACAACTTCCGGTTTTCTGAAACGCGCGTTTTAGAGGTGCCATTGTCTTTTGTTATGCTGACGTTACGGATGAAAACTATCTCCGTCTCGAAGTTTGTTTGATACATGTGACCATATCATCGTAATGTATGTTTTTTCAATATAGTTTAATCAGATTATTTGAATTTTTTCGGGAGTTTTGCCGTGTTCCGTTCTGTGCGTTTTTTAACTTTGGACAGGGACCGTGCCAGTCGACCAGTACCCAGGCTAAATGAGGAGGGAAAGTTGCCATTGTGAATGGATTGAACGACTCATCAGGACTAAGGACACCTTGATCAACATTCTGATGAAAGATCAGCAATAGTAAGACCCAATTTACGATGTTATTTCATATATCTGTCGTGCATGTGAACTGGTCGGGCGCGCCCAGTTGGTTCTGGCTGGCGTGGTTATGCTAATTTAGCGCTACATTTTGTTTTCGCTATAAAACATTTAATAAATCTGAAATATTGTTTGGATTCACCAGATGTTGGGCTTTCAATATCTGTACGCTGTGTATTTTTTCTGAAATGTTTTAAGACAAGTAATTAGTTATATAACGTTGGTCTCTGTAATTGTTCTAGCTGCATCAGCACTATATCAGATTGCAGCTGCAATGTAGAACTGTGATTTATACCTGAAAAATGCACATTTAAAAAAAAAAAACTATGCTATACCATAAATATGTTATCAGACTGTCATCTTATGAATTTGTTTGTTGGTTAGTGGCTATCAATATCTTAGTTTAGCCGAATTGGTGATAGCACCTGATGGAGTAAGAAACTGTTGGAGTAAGAAAATGGTGTCTTTTGCTAACGTGTTTAGCTAATAGATTTACATATTGTGTCTTCCCTGTAAAACATTTAAAAAATCTGAAATGGTGGTTTTATTCACAAGATCTGTGTCTTTCATTGGGTGTCTTGGACTTGTGATTTAATGATATTTAGATGCTACTATTTAATTGTGACGCTATGCTAGCGATGCTAATCAGTGTGGGGTGTGCTCCCGGATCCGGGTTAGGTACTCTGTAGAGGTTAATTCTTGCTTGTACAATATGCATATTATTATTACTATTGGATAGAAAACACTCTAGTTTCTAAAACCGTTTGAATTATATCTGTGAGTAAAACAGAACTCGAGTTGGAGCAATTTTCCTATGAGGAAGTGAGAAATCTGAAATCTGCAGGCTGTTCTGAGGTCAGTTTATTAGTTTGCATGTCTTCTATTGGTTGAGATGCACTGCATACACCTTCCCCTGGATGTCAGCAAATAGTGAGAATTGGAATGGAGTTGCTAGGCAGATCTGAGGCCTTATAAATGGGCTGGCAACGTGGGGTCCTCTCTTTCCTTCCTTCGCCATGACGCAAGACAGACCTCAGGATGGCGTTCTAGAAAGCTCCCGTTATAGCCCTTAGATATATCCGGCTCTGATTTTATTCGATATAGGTGTTAAAGACATCATAATGTTGTTATTTTAAACCGAGTTATATCAGTTTATATCAGTATATTGCGATTTTCGGGTATTTATTTGTGCTGCCTTCTAGGGACTTGGGCACGTCTGGCTAATGTTTACTGCTAATTCCAAAGTTGAAGGCGACAATCTACAACCGAGCTACGATTCTTTTGGACAAAGGACAACTTGCCCAAGATTCTGAGAAAAGTAAGAACTATTTATGATGTTAATTCGTTGTTCTGTTGAAAAATGTAAAACTCATATTCCGCCATTCATTTCGGTGCGGTCTCGCTTTAACGCACGCTGTATGTCGTAGTAACGTTAATTTAAAAAATCTAACACAGCGATTGCATTAAGAACTAATGTATCTTTCATTTGCTGTCCAACCTGTATTTTTTAGTCAAGTTTATGATTAGTTACTGATTAGAGTAGGTGCCTCTCCCAAGATTTCTCCCGACATATTGTTGGCAGCTTGGCAACTATTCTCATTGTATAACCACGATGTGCCGCTAAATATGCACATTTTCAAACAAACTCTATATGTATTGTGTAATATGATGTTATAGGACTGTCATCTGAAGAAGTTTGAGAAGGTTAGTGAAAAAATTAATATCTTCTGCTGGTTTATTCGTTATCGCTATTGTTGGTTTGAATCAATGCTGTTGTGTGGTTGGCTATTGTAGTAAACTAATATAATGCTATATTGTGTTTTCGCTGTAAAACACTTAAAAAATCTGAAATATTGGCTGGATTCACAAGATCTTTGTCTTTCATTTGCTGTACGCTGTGTATTTTTCATAAATGTTTTATGATGAGTATTTAGGTAATTCACGTTGGTCTCTGTAGTTATTCTAGTTGCTTTGGTGAGAGTTGTGATGGTGGCTGCAAAGGTAAACTATGATTTATACCTGAAATATGCAATTTTTTCTAACAAAACATATGCTATACAATAAATATGTTATCAGACTGTCATCTGATGAAGTTGTTTCTTGGTTAGTGGCTATTTATATCTTTATTTGGTCGAAATTGTGATAGCTACCTATGCAGGAAAAAAATGGTGGGGAAAAAAAGTTGTGTCTTTTGCTATCGTGGTTAGCTAATAGATTTGCATATTGTGTCTTCCCTGTAAAACATTTTAAAAATCAGAAATGATGGCTGGATTCACAAGATGTGTATCTTTCATCTGGTGTCTTGGACTTGTGATTTAATGATATTTAGATGCTAATATTTACTTGTGACGCTATGCTAGGCTATGCTAGGCAGCTTTTTTACTGATGGGGGTGCTCCCGGATCCGGGATTGTGTGCAAGTAGAAGTTAATCCACCGTTCCTAGACCGTCATTGAAAATAAGAATGTGTTCTTAACTGAATTTCCTAGTTAAATAAAGGTGTAAAAAAATAATAAAAAAATAAAAAATAAAAATTGGCCATTCCGATTAATCTCTCAACCTCTAATAGAGAGATGGTTTGGCTTTCTTTATGCAGTCATTGACCCCCCACATTTCCCTACCTCTTTGATAGGCAGTCATATAATTTGAAAGTCATATAATTGGGTAACGTTATAGGACATTGTGCTTATTGAATTCAATTAAATACTATTAAAATAGCCTAACAGGCCAACCAAATGTGTCACCTTGTTGCATTAACTGTCTAAAGATAAAATCACATACCCCTATTCCAAACATCAGATCAACTCAAGCGTTTCCCCCTTCTCATGACACATATTTTCTCCCACTAGCCAATTTTATAACTAATTGGCGACAGATTTTCACAAAAATATTCTAAAATATACATAAATAAAATATGCAAATTTTCCCACCAGAGATGTGTTTACATCAAATTTACTTTTCCGGATAAGTCTGTGCGTGCTGACGTAGGACACATAAAATTTGTTATCCCATGTACCAAAAAAAAATAATAAGTCAAATGGGTTTCCATTGCATTTTCAACTCTACTGATGGTTTTGGCACAAAAAAAATGTTGCGTTAAGTAGCAAATTTGCCAACTGGTTTTGGCATGTGAACTCTAGCCAACAGCTCGCAGATAGTGCAGGTATAGCCTGCATGAGATTATTATGGACAGAATAGCAACAATATTTGCCAAACATCAATAATAATATGCCACCAGAATAAGCCCCTTCATAATTATTGGAAAGGGACACCCTGTGAAGTTAACGGCATGCTTTCCCGAGTCGTAGTGGGAGGACTACACAACATGTAGTTACTCCAAATTTACTTCGATATGATGGTTATTACATCCATATAAAAGCATTTCCAGCTACATTTCTCAGACACAAAAAGACCCCGCCTTGTCTAGCGTATATATAGTTTACAGACAAATTTGCTGTTTCCATTGGGCCAGTCGCGACATTTTTTTATCCGACATGTACTTTACTCGCATAAAAAGTCTGGAAACCTGGTTACGAACCGCTAACCAGGTTTCCATCCAAACTTTGTGTGAGTAAAGTACATGTCAGATAAAAAAGTACCACAACCGACCTGACGGAAACAAAACTTTTTTTTTTTTACTTCTTATGGATCAAATCGCTTTAGCGGGATCGATTTGACAACATCCGGTGAAATGGCAGAGTGCCAAAATCAAATCACTATAAATATTATACTTTCATGAAATAACACATGCAATACACCAAATTAAAGCTACACTTGTTGTGAATCCAGTCGCAGTGTCAGATTTCAAAAAGGCTTTACGGCGAAAGCAAACCGTGCTATTATCTGAGGACAGCACCCCATCAAACAAAGACAGACAATTATAATTCAACCCGCCAGGCGCGACACAAAAATCAGAAAAAAATATATATTTCATGCCTTACCTTTGATGAGCTTCTTCTGTTGGCACTCCAATATGTCCCATAAACATCACAAATGGTCCTTTTGTTCGATTAATTCTGTCGTTATATATCCAAAATGTCAATTTGTTTGGCACGTTTCATCCAGAAAAACACTGGTTCCAACTCACGCTACATGACTACAAAATATCTCATTAGTTACCTGTAATCTTTGTCCAAACAACTTTCGTAATACAACTTTAAGTATTTTTTTACGTAAATAATCAATAAAATTTAAGACGAGAGAAACTGTGTTCAATACCGGACGAAAACAAAGAAAGCATGTTCTAGGTCGCGAGCAGCAAATCATTAGAGTGCACCTGGAGTGACACAAGAAACTAACAGGGCTACCTCTTCATTTCTCTAAAGAAAAACATCAACCAATTTCTAAAGACTGTTGACATCTAGTGGAAGCTATAGCAACTGCATGAATATTTCTATTAAAACGGCCTTGCCATAGAAAACCAATGGAAAACAGATTGACCTAAAAAAAGAAAATCCCTGGATGGATTGTGCTCGGGGTTTCGCCTGCCAAATCAGTTATGTTATACTCACAGACTTTATTCAAACAGTTTTAGAAACTTTAGAGTGTTTTCTATCCAAATATACCAAATGTATGCATATCCAAACTTCTGGGCCTGAGTAGCAGGCAGTTTACTTTGGGCACACTTTTCATCCGGACATGAAAATAGCGCCCCCCAAGCCATAAGAAGTTAAGTAAACTTTCCAAATGTCGACAAAACAAAATACACTAGACAAGGTGGAATCGTTTTGGGTCTGGAAAATTAATTATGCGAGAAATGTCGCTGGAAACACTTTTATGCACATGTAATGATAATAACCATCATATCGAAGTAAATTTGGGAGTCACGCAATTACGTGTGGTCCACCCACTAAGACTTGTAGGGAAAGCATGCAGTTTATTAGGCTACAGATGAAATAAGTTACGATGAACTTCACAGGGTGTTGAAAGTGCAAGGTGATTAACTTGATGCTCCTTTCTCATAAATATTGAGGGTCTTATTCTGGTGACATGATCAAATGCCGTTTGACAAATCAAAATAATCTTGCTCTTTTATCCATAATAATCTCATGTAGACTATGCCTGCACTGTATATCTGCAAGCTGTTCGCTAGAACGCATGTGCCAATACTAGAGTGGGCACACTCGCTATATAACACAAACATTTTATAAAGGAAGCGGATCCTTTGTTCGGACCACCAACCAGGACATTGGATATAATCAAAAAGTCCGACCCAAAACAACGTTGCTGCAGAAGAGTTAGACGGAGCGGCCTCCTGGTCAGACTTCGAAGGCATGCACACCACCCACCGTCTCCGAGTATATTACTCGCCAATGTCCAGTCTCTAGACAACAAGGTAGACAATTAGGGCATGTGTTGCCTTCCAGAAAGACAGAGATTGTAACGTTCTGTTTCACAGAAACATGGCTCTCTCGGGATATGTTGTCAGAGGCGGTACAGCTACCGGGTTTTTTCATGCATCGCGCCGACAGAAATAAACATCTCTCTGGGAAGAAGAAGGGCGGGGGTGAAGGCTTCATGATTAATGACTCATGGTGTAATCATAACAACATACAGGAACTCAAATCCTTTTGTTCACCTGACCTAGATTTCCATACAACCAAATGCAGACCATCTGATCTCCCAAGAGAATTTCCATCGGTTATCGTCACAGCTGTGTATATCCCCCCTCAAGCGTATACCACAACGGCCCTCAAGGAACTTCACTGGACTTTATATAAACTGGAAACCATATATCCTGAGGTTGCATTTATTGTAGTTGGGGATTTTAACAAAGCAAATTTGAGAACAAGGCTACCTAAATTCTATCAGCACATTGTTTGTAGCACTCGCGTGGGAAATACACTGGACCACTGCTACTCTAACTTTCTTGATGCATACAAGGCCCTCCCCTGCTCTCCCTTGGGCAAATCCGACCACGACGTAGTTTTGCTCCTACCGTCCTACAGGCAGAAACTCAAACAGGATGTACCCGTGACAAGAACCATTCAATGCTGGTCTGACCAATCGGAATCCACGCTTCCAGATTGTTTTGATCACTCAGACGGAAATGTTACGGGCAGCCTCAGAGAATAACATTGATTTATGAGCTGATTCGGTGAGTGAGTTTATAAGGAAGTGCATTGGAGATGTTGTACTCTCTGACTATTAAAACCTACCCTAACCAGAAATTTTGGATAGATGGCGGCATTCGCACAAACCTGAAAGCGCGAATCACCGCATTTAACCATGGAAAGACGACTGGGAATATGGCCGAACATAAACAATGTACTTATTCCCTCCGTAAGGCAATCAAACAAGCGAAATGTAATTATAGTCGCAATTCAATGGCTCAGACACGAGACTTATGTGGCAGGGTCCACATGCAATTACGGACTACAAAAAGAAAACCAGCCACGTCTTGCTTCCAGACAAACTAAACACCTTCTTTGCCTGCTTTGAAGATAATACAAGGCCACCGACGCGGCCCGCTACCAAGGACTGCGGGCCCCCCCTCTCCTCCGTGGCCGATGTGAGTAAGATATTTAAATGTGTCAACCCTTGCAGGGTTGCTGTCCTGGACGGCACCCTAGCCGCATCCTCAGAGCATGCGCAGACCAGCTCGCTGGTGTATTTACGGACATATTCAATCGCTCCCTATCCCAGTCTGCTGTCCCTACATGCTTCAAGATGGCCACAATTGTTCCTGTACACAAGAAAGCAAAGGTAACTGAACTAAATGACTATCGCCCCGTAGCACTCACTTCTGTCATCATGAAGTGCTTTGAGAGACTAGTCAAGGATCATATCACATCCAGCTTACCTTCCACCCTAGACCCACTTCAGCTTGCATACCGCCCCAACAGGTCCACAGACAATGTAATCACCATCACACTGCCCTATCCCATCTGGACAAGAGGAATACCCATGTAAGAATGTTGTTCATCGAGTACAGCTCAGCATTCAACACCATAGTACCCTCCGAGCTCATCATTAAGCTTAAGGCCCTGGGTCTCAACCCCACCCTGTGCAATTGGGTCCTGGACTATCTGACGGGCCACCCCCAGGTGCTGAGGGTAGAAAACATCTCCACTTCGCTGATCCTCAACACTGGGGCCCCATAAGGGTGCGTGCTAAGCCCCCTCCTGTACTCCCTGTTCACCCATGACTGCGTGGCCATGCACGCCTCCAACTCAATCATCAAGCTTGCAGACGACAGTAGTAGTGGGCTTGATTACCAACAACGACGAGACAGCCTACAGGGAGGAGGTGAGGGCACTCGGAGTGTGGTGTCAGGAAAACAACCTCTCACTCAACATCAACAAAACAAAGGAGATGATTGTGGACTTCAGGAAACAGCAGAAGGAGAACCCCCCTCTCCATATCGACGGGACAGCAGTGGAGAAAGTGGAAAGTTTTAAGTTCCTTGGCGTACACATCACAGACAAACTGAAATGGTCCACCTACACAAACAGTGTGGTGAAGAAGGTGCAACAGCGCCTCTTCAACCTCAGGAGGCTGAAGAAATGTGGCTAGTCACCTAAAACCCTCCCAAACTTTTACAGAGGCACAATTGAGAGCATCTTGTCGGGCTGTATCACCACCAGGTACGGCAACTGCACCGCCCTCAACCGCAGGGCACTCCACACCAATAAACCCCACAGAAGGGGTAGGGCCGACAACAGCAGCTGGCTAGCCTAACACAGTGTCACCGCAGCCCTCCGCCTCTCGGGCACGGTTTTCTCCTGTACACAGCAGGCGAGAGTGACACTGCGTGCTAGCTAACTAGCACACGGTGTCACTAATTAGCAAGATAGCTAGCCCACGGTGTATCCCCCATCCTCCCACCAGCTGTGCTAGCGGAAGGCAGGGTGACAACATGCCCTTAGCCCCCACCTGGCAGGCACTGTTTTCCAGCAGTTCTGTTAACAATAGTAAGGGCAGGGGTTCGGCAGGCGGTAGCGACCAGCTGGCTAGCAAGGCATATTCCGGGGCGGGCACAAAAAAAAACCCAGATAGTTTTATTTCCCTTTTGATCAGGGGGAGATGGACCAATGGGTTACTTGGAGGGGGGGGGGGGGGGGGGGGGGGGGGGGTTTCATGCAGGAACCAATGGGATGCTCAAGGGGGGAGTGTTCATGAAGGAACCATTTGGATGTTCGAGGGGGTGGGGCAGGAACGCCCCGAATTGCACACCATTTAATTTTTATGTGCACAATGTCATTGCGCACAGCCTTTTATCGCGCACAGCTGCAACAGGTCCATTTGATAGAAACATCTCTGTTGGGAAAATGCGCATGTTTTTTTACGAAGTTTTATTAATATTCGCATGAAAATCTGTAAACCTAGTTACTTAATGACACCTTTCATTTGCAACATTGGATCATGCAAGTTGATCCAGTGAAATGGTTACTAGTTAACTTAGCTATTGTAACTAACGTTACCAAAGTGTAGCAACAGTTCACGCTTTGTGACTTTTGGAGTATAGTCAAAGATAAATAGACTTTGCAACAATGTATCTAATCAACTACTGGACTCAGTTGGTTTTCTTCTTTATCATCATAATTTGCCTGAAACCCACAACGCGACACCGCACAATCATGCATCGCTGGCTCTCACTTACCCGAAGTCCTGGTCCATAGACTTAAAGAAGAATTTGTAGTTGGGCTTGTTCAAGACCTGTTTAAAATCCAACAAAGTGATATTTTCGGCAGGAATCTGAATCTTCACCAAATACGGCGTCTCCTCCTCGTCGATGTGGTATATTATTTTGGTTTCCGCCATTTCACCAGCAACTTTTTTTTCAGCTGTACCACACAAACTATGGAAGAGAAAGGTAGCTAGTTAGCTAACACTAGCTATGCTAACGGGAGAAGGGGGTGAGGAGAAGTGCTCTTACAACACTAGCCAGCAGTGAGTTTGCCCTGGCCAGAACTAATAAAAAAGATGAACATCTACTTATATCACGAACATATCGCCTTAGTTTATATCCCCCAAAAGAAAAATATATAATTCCCTAACGGCGAAGGGGTTAAAAAACACGCACACGCTACATTCACAAGATCCGCTACCCACAACTTCTCCCCCAACAAAAACATAAGGGGGGGGGTCTAAAAACTTTTCTCTCGACTATTTCAAGCCAACGCGGCGTATGACGTCAGGTATGCTCCCTTTACGTTTTCGCTCAACGTGCCACCGTCTGTCTGTATCCAATGGTCTGTAGAAATATTCCAGGAATTTTATTCCACAACATAATTCATCTTCATGATGATAACCGTTATGCTAAACACACACACACACACACATGTGGAAGTCAAAACATGAAACAGATATGAAATGCTTTTAATAAATAGCCAAGGACTGTAGTACAATGTAATAATAAAAACTCCACAATGCCCATCTTCACAGTTGAGAACGGCCTATATTACACCACTAGAGGGAACTCTAAATCAGTGCATAGCAGAAAACAGAGCTGCATACAGAATTTTCTGAACAACATTAGTGCTACTTACATCAACTAAATCTGATTATGAGGCTGTATACATCAACTTTGATCTTGTAAGCATATTTGTCATTTACAATTTCAATGCTGTTTGAGGTAGGCCCATAGTTCATTCTGGATCGAGGCCATATTCAAATATTTTGACAATACACATTTCCTTACTTTAGAAAGTAATCAAGGACAGAAGAAAGGATGCAAGTAAAAGTGTTCATCCTCCCCTCAGTTGCAGAAGAAGCTTGGCCCGAACACTACCGCCACTACGCAGGTCACCCCAAACAACACCCAGAAGACCACGGCTATCAGCTGCACACATACCAGGGTCCTCCTGTGGTGCTGCAGCACCTCCACCTCATCAACCAGGCCTCCACCTCCGCTGTGTGGCCTATCGCTGGGGTGCATCTGCTCCACCCGGAGGCTCACTGTGGGCAGGATGATGAAGCGAGAATCCCTGCTGGCCTCCAGGGAGAGGACCACACTCTGGGTGACGGTGGCCAGTCGGGCAGCCACCGATGTGGGCATGCGGAAGGCCATGGGCGGCAGCTGGGCCAGGATGCGGGAGTTGCAGGGCAAGGTGAGGGGGTCACCTGTCTCCAGCGTGGTGGGGTGGCGGCAAAGGGGGCAGGAGATGGCAGGACTGGGAAGGCTCTGGGGGTCCGAGGGGTCAGTTGGATACGGGGACAGCTGGATTCTCTGGAGGCACTCGGTGCAAAAGACATGGAGGCACTCCAGCATGCGAGGACACTTGCTGCTCTGGTTGTACTCCTGGTAGCAGATGGGACACTCCACATCTGTGGACTCCCCCAGGCTGGGGGCGGCTGCTGAGACTGGGTGCCCCTGGAAGAGCACTGGTTCCGGGGGCTCAGCCATGGTGAGTGAGAGGGTGAGATGGAGGTAGGAGTGGAAGGGGGAGTGGGGGTTCAGGGTTAGACTGCTGTTGGGACTGTCAGATGTTCTCTTCTGCAGAACCTGTAGGGAGATATGACATGATCAAATATTGATTATATGTACAGTATACGTGTTCCTATAGTATAGGCCATTTCATCCTGTTTCAGTATGTGTGTAACATAGAGAAAATAAAATTGGCCTATATGGGGTTAAAACGGTAAATTGATGTAAAGCCTGCCCCTTAGTCCCTAGCAATGGGGAGCTGAGGAAATAGAGTGCCTGACTGCAGGATACACACTCCGACTAAGTAAAGGCGGAAAAGTGAAAGTAGAGAAACAAAGGAGGACAGGAGCTGTGGATGGAAGTGATTACTGGGGCCTACACACACACTCTCTCTCTCTCGTTGTGTTTGAGGTATTTCTTGCTGCAGGCTAGGTAACATTATAATGCTGTTGCACTAACAACACCAACGCAAAATTCATACAATGCAGAAGAACAGCCTCAGGCCTACTGAGTTTGAATTCCACTGCTAGTTGACTAGTGAAATATAGATTGGTTTCAAGTAAACTGCCAATAATCTAATCTCTGAGCGTTGTTCCACTGCTGCATAATAGGGCCAATGAACCAAAATATGCAATTCAAGTGTAGCATACATTATGGCAAAGGAGTATACCCACTGTATTGTACTCATCTGATATTTCCTCAGGCGTTTATGTGTTTACCTCATTAAGATCACAGTGTACTTTCATAAACAGTGCTATTCTAGTCCCAACCCTCCACTCACATGGGACAGAGCAAGGCAAGCCTGACTCAAGAGAGAAGTTGCCTAGCAGTAGGGATCTATTTTGAATTGGGCCACAGGAGCAGAGATTGTAAGAAACACGTTTACAACTGGAATTGATCTAGCTGTACATCTAATAAGATCAAAGCAATTAAGTTATTGCTTTGATTTTGTTCAATAACCTCAATAGATATTCCACACAAATTTGGTCAACATTTCCTCTGTGTAATTTGGTTGACAATAATTGTAATGACTTGTTCCAACTCCTAGACATGCACAGACACAAATGTCACAGAATGGCAAAGCATTACGGCTGTCAGCGTTAATCAGTTAACTCAAGTTACGTTTTTGTAATTTTAGTACATGAATTTAAAAAAAATCATCATTACTGGTAATCGCATTGTCTGAAAGCATTCAAAATACATTGAAAACATCCCAAATACATAATCTTTGCCAGTGTTTTCCAACCGGAGTACGCGTCCCCTTAGGGGTAGGTGGGCAGTCCCCAGGGGGTATTTGGAAGAAGAAGCAAAAATATTGGGAAAAATATTACCAAAAAATATATATTCAATTTATTAAAATGTTATTAGGCAGGAAAACATTTACTGCGGTCACTGGTGTGAAATATGTAGTTGTTTTATATTTTTATGTCTACTTTTTGACTTTACTGGCCTCTGCCCGCCTGCCCGTTGCCTCAACGTTTGATCCTCTGCTCGCGCCAAGTGCTCGTGATCCTTTGCTCCAAGCGCTATAATGCCTGCTACTGTTATCCTATCAGAAACTACGAATGGAAAGACAGAAGTAGATGCACTGAAGACGTTACAATTGACAAATAACAGAGTGTGCCGTAGGATCGATGACATGGGCGTTGATATTGTTGATCAATTGGTAAAAATAAGTTGCTTTTTTTCTGCGGTTGGACGAATCGACTGATGTCAATGGGGAAGCCCAGTTGATTGCGTTTGTGTGGTACAGAGACATTTCGGTAATGAATGAGCACATTCTGTTCTGCAAGAAGCTAACGGGGAGAAGTACAGGTGAGGATGTGTTTAATAACGTCATTGACAGTTTTTTCACAGAGCACAATCTGGATTTGAAATCCCGTGTTCGTGTGGGCACGGGGTCGTGCTGCATCAATGCCTGGGAGAGGGAAAAGATGAACGTTAATTGGCTACATAAAGAAGGTAAATCCCACTGTATCGTTCACAGAGAGGCATTGGCCAGCAAGACAATGAGTCCTGCGATACATGATGTTTTGAATGACGCAGTGAAAGTGATTAACTTTATAATGTCCAGGCCTCTGAATCACCGAATGTTTGAAAGGCTCTGTGATGACAGTGGGACTGTGCACCAGCAGCTACTGCTTCATAGCGACGACCTCCGTTGTCTCGACAAAGGGAACACGCAACAGAGGCTTTTTGAGCTGTGTGCTGAAGTAAGTGATTTTCTGTCTGAGCACTCACACCCCTTGTGGAACACAGACTGGGGATCCCTCCTTGACTATCTTGCTGATGTGTTAAGCAAACTGAACAACCTGATTCTAACTCTGCAAGGGAAAGACCAGGGGGGCAACTTTGGATTTCGAAGTGAGGGGGACGTAATATATATATATATATATATATATATATATATGTTTTATATCCAGTTAGATAAACACTCCAAACAGCCTCCCGACCGCTCGGAGACGTCCGCATGGTCCTAAAGCACACCGTGGACTCGTTTTGTATCACATTCCAATGATAAAACTGGGGAGGACAAAAATGCAATTTTATAATGTCCCCCGTCCCCAGTGAAAGTTGCGCCCCTGGTAAAGACACACATTCTAAACATGTATGACAAAGTGTGTGGATTCATGAAGAAGATCAAAGGAAATGTGAAGATGGGGTTAATAAGTCGTTTCCAGCAGCATGACACCAAACCTTTTACAGTGCTCCTATGCTGCAAATAGTACGCTCACATTTATCCAAACTCAACAGTGAGTTCAACTCCTACTTCCCTGACATTGAAAACCAGTCTGACAAACTTCACTGGGTGCATAAACCCACATTTTGTCAAATTTACACCTATGAATCTATGAATCACTCCGGTCGCACAAGCATGAGGGGGTACTACAGGCAGGTCAAAGTGTTTTAGGGTACAGTACCCAAAAAGTTTGGGAACCACTGATCTATGCAACTAAAAAATAACAATGCAATGTAAAAATAAGATGAGAATGAAGTTAAAGTGTGCTTTCTCAATTTACCTAATTTAGCTAACCGTTACTTTAGACAAAATTAAGACAACAATATTCTTGTAATGTTTTTTGTATGAAAAATCTTAAACTACAGCTTAATTTGAGCATGTCGGGGTGGCAGGTAGCCTAGTGGTTAGAGCGTTGGGCCAGTAACCGAAAGATTGAATCCCCGAGCTGACAAGGTAAAAATCTGACCTTCTGCCCCAGAACAAGGCAGTTAACCCACTGTTCCTAGGCCGTCATTGTAAATAAGAATTTGTTCTTAACTGACTAGCCTAGTTAAATAAAAAAGTTCAGAATTTGTGACTAACCGTGATTAATCACAGCAAATCCTGCGATTAACTTAAATACATGCTGCTATAGTTTAAAAGCCAAACAAATAATACATAGGCATACTTTATGGTGTCATATAACGGTTATGATAGCCTGTGTATTAATATATTGCTACTTTATCTATGTATGTCAGTTGATATCAAAACACCATGGGTGTGAAACTCGCTGACACTTCATCACTATGTAGTATGGGTGGAAGATAAGAAAGACTTACCTCCTCACACACACAGTCACACACCCCTCGGATCACCGCTCCGTACCAAAGTTCTCACTGAGC
Organism: Salvelinus fontinalis; assembly: GCF_029448725.1. Lineage (NCBI taxonomy): Eukaryota > Metazoa > Chordata > Actinopteri > Salmoniformes > Salmonidae > Salvelinus > Salvelinus fontinalis. The sequence goes on from NC_074675.1 coordinate 39,005,682, forward strand.
CACAATACATATCTTCCTCCTTTTCTGTCCACCACGTAAAGTAAACATCAAATCTACCTCTCTCCCTCTTATCTTTGCTGCCTCGCTTACTCTCCCTTTCTATTCTTCACCCTGTATCTCCTCCCCTCCCTTGCTTTACCCATCCCTTGACGTCTTCTCATCTCTCCTACTGGACCCAGGGTTGTCTCCTGGTTGCCCTGACATTAATGAATTCATCTCCAGGTGACGTGGTGGTAACTAGTAACCAGGGACACGTAATAGGTAGTAGCCACCTCCTCTAACCCTGACACTTCTCACTGTCCTGACAGTACAGTATTTGTATTTACATTGTCTTTGTCAATGTACAGGTTATTCAGAATGACAGCATAAGACATACTGTTGTGAGTCAAATTGCTGTGGATGTCAATCAAGAGCGGAATTCATTTGTTTATGATTTTGGTATCAGTTCAAAAAGAAGCAACCTGATAAATAGTTGAGTGACTGGTGCTGGTCTCATGGAACTCACATAATGTCTTGCCTTCTATCTGTATTTCTGTAAGACCCTAGGAAACCTATTGCATATGTTAACATCCTCTGTGAATTATCTACAGAAAAACATGTCTCTGATCATGCATGTACTGTATGCAGCCAAATAAGGTCCCGATACAGATGCAGGAAGTTAGGTCAGCAGTTGGGCTCCCGAGTAGCGCAGCTGTCTAAGGCACTGCATCTCAGTGTTAGAGGCGTCACTACAGACCCTGGTTTGATTCCAGGCTGTATCAGAAACGGCCGTAATTGGGAGTCCCATAGGGCGGCATACAATTGGTCCGGGTTAGGGTTTGGCCGGGGTAGGCCGTCATTGTAAATAAGAATTTGTTCTTAACTGACTTGCCTAGTTAAATAAATAAATAAAATAGGTAGCCAAAAACAGATCACCCTGTGCCCATTTCACAAATATTGTGTGTGCGTGTTAGCGTGTGTGTCTGTGCACGCGCACTGTGGTATGAATTGTGTGTGTGAATATGTGTTACAATTATATATTAATATTTACACACTATTCACATATACATATTAATATACAGTCTGACCCATAATTATTGGCATCCTTTATAAAAAAAGACTGTATAATATAAATAATCCATATATTGGATGCTCAAAAAAAAGGGAAATTATATTATTTTTAGAGTACGTGATTTTGTTTAACAAGCAATACAAGAAATCCCTGGAAGATTGACATTTGAGTCATTTAGAAGACGCTCTTATCCAGAGCGACTTACAGTTAGTCCATCCATCTTAAGATAACTAGGTGAGAACCACATATCACAGTCATAGTAAGTACATTTTTCCTAAATAAAGAAGTTATCAGCAGTGCTAGTAGAAAATACAAGGTTTATTTTTTTTTTTTTTGGGGGGGGGGGGGGGGGGGGATAAGACTGAGATGTCTTATTTAAGATACTCTTTGACGAGGATAAGTTGCAAAGGTTTGATGGCACAGGCAGAGAGCCCAGCTAACAAAGAGTTGCAGTAGTCCAGACCTGATATGACGAGTGCCTGGATTTGGACCCGCGCTGCTTCTGTGTGAGGAAAGGTCGTACTCTACGGATGAACCTGCAGGAGCGAGTCACTGTTTTGATGTTTGCAGATCCTGGACAACAGGGTCCAGGATCTGCAAACATCAGATCCTGATCAGATCCTGACTCTGGACGACAACAGAGTCACACCATGGTTCTTTGCACTCTGGGTGGTTGACACTGTGGAGTTGTTGACTGTGATGGAGAGATCTTGGAGCGGGCAGGCCTTCCCCAAGAGGAAGAGCAGCTCCGTCTTGTTGATGTTGAGCTTGAGGTGGTGGGCCGACATCAAAGCTGAGGTATCTGCCAGGCACGCAGAGATGCGTTTCGCCACCTGGGTGTCAGAAGGGGGGAATGAGAAAAGTAGTTGAGAGTCATCTGCATAGTAATGATAGGAGAGACCATGGAACTTATTTATTGTCACATACGCCAGATAGGTGCAGTGAAATGTGTTGTCTTTACAGGGTCAGCCGTAGTAGTATGGCGCACCTGGAGCAATTTAGGGTTAAGTGCCTTCGCTCAAAGGCACGTCGCCAGATTTTTCACCTTGTAAGCACGGGTATTTGAACCAGCGACCTTTTGGTTACTGGCCCAACGCTCTAACTGCTAGGCTACCTGCCGAGTGACTTGGTATATAGAGAAAAAAGATGAGGGCCTGGAACCGAGCCCTGGGGGACACCAGTAATTAAATCACGGGGTGCAGACAATTCAAATTTCAATGTCACGTGCACAAGTACAGTGAAATGGCCTTCTTGCAAGCTCTAAACCCAACAATGCAGTAATCAATATCAATATAGTACAAAAAATAACATAAGGAAGATAAAAAACACACAAGAAATAAAAATACCAATTAAGAAGAACATGAGAAAGTAAGTAAGCTATATACAAGGTCAGTTCCAATACCATATTTACAATGTGCAAGGATACAGGAGTGATAGAAGTAGATATGTATAGGGTGACTAAGCATCAAGATATATGATAAACAGATATGATGATTTGTATGTGAGTGTGTGTGCGTGTAGAGTCAGTATAAATGTGTGTGCATATGATGTGTTTGTGAGCAAATTAAGCGTGTGTGTTGGTGTGTCAGTGTGCGTGAGTGTGTAGAGTTCTGTGAGTGTGCAAAATGTAATACAAAGGTCAGCTCAGATAGTCTGTGTAGCCATTCTGTTAGCTATTTAGCAGTCTTATAGCTTGGAGATAGAAGCTGTTCAGGAGCCTGTTTGTGTCAGACTTTATGCACTGGTACCGCTTACCGTGCAGAAGCAGAGAGAACAGTCTATGGCAGGGTATTCAACTCTTACCCTATGAGGTCCGGAGCCTGCTTGTTTTCTGTTCTACCTGATAATAAATTCTACACACCTGGTGTCCCAGGTCTAAATCAGTTCCTGATTAGAGAGAACAATGAAAAATGGTGTGGAACTGGCTTCGAGGTCCAGAGTTGAGTATGATGGGTCTATGGCTTGGGTGGCTTTAATGATTTTCCCGGCCTTCCTTTCATACTGCTTTATATAGAGGTCCTGGATGGTAGGGAGATCAGCCCCGTGATGTACTGGGCTGTCCGCACCACCCTCTGTAGCAGTGATACAGCCAGTCAAAATGCTCTCAATGGTGAAACTATAAAACTTATTGAGGATTTGAGGGACCATGCTGAACCTTTTCAACAGACTGTGTGTGTGGACCATTTTAAGTCCAAGGTGATTATCTAGGTGGGTGAGGACATGTGGAGAGCAATTGAGATTGCGTTGTCTATGGATCTGTTGGGCAGTAAGCAAATTGGAGTGGGTTTAGGGTGTCTAGGATGAAGAAGTTGATGTGCGCTATAACCAGCCTTTCAAAGCACTTCATTATTACAGGTGTGAGTGCTACAGGGTGGTAGTTATTGTTTCATCAAGCTATAATGTTCTTGGGAACAGGAATGATGGGGGTAACCTTAAGACTTGGCGATTACAGACTGGGCTAATGAGAGGTTGAAAATGACTGTGAATATGCCTGTCAGCTGTTCTGCGCATGCTCTGAGAACACACCCTGGAATACACGTCCGGCCCCGAGGCCTTGCGAATGTTGACCTGATTAAAGACCTTACTCACATCGGCCTCGGAGAGCGAGATCACCCAGTCCTCTGGGTCGGTAGGGTCCCTCACGCATGGCACGGTGTTGTTATTGTCGAATTGTGCATAAAAATGTATTGACTTCAACTGCTAGAGAGGTATCATTGGGCAGATCACGGTTGGGTCTTCCTTTGGCCCCTGTCCTCAGCCGTAGCCTCAGGGTTGTCTGAGATAGCCCTGGGTGTGGTAGCCATGTCCTTTAGCTTAGTGCCAGCCTCGGTCTTAATCCAGGGCTTTTCATTGAGAAAGCAGCGAACCTTCACTCTGATGCATTTCCTAATGAAGTCGGTGACGAAGGTCTTAAGCTTGTTGATTTTATCAGCAGAGACTCTGAACATATTCCAGTCAGCCCTAGCAAAGATGTCCTGTAGCATAATCTCTGATTCTGATGACCATTTCTCAACAGAGCGAGTCATGGTTACTTCCTGTTTGAGCTTCTGCTTGTAAACAGGAAGCAGGAGTACGGAGTCGTGATATAATTTGCCGAATGGGGGGGGGGGACCTTGTTTGCTTACTTGTGGTAGAGTAACAGTTTCCAATAAACTCTAACAAAGCAGTCCTTTAGCATAATCTCTGATTCTGATGACCATTTCTCAAAGGAGCGAGTCACGGGTACTTCCTGTTTTGAACTTCTGCTTGTAAACAGGAAGCAGGCGTACGGAGTCATAATCTAATTTACCAAATGGGGGACTTGGAAGGGCCTTGTGCGCTTGCTTGCGGTAGAGTAATAGTGGTCTTTATCGCCCCTAAGGGCGAAGGAGACGTGTTGATGAAAATAGGGCATCACGTGTCTTAATGGCGCAGAATTAAAATCGCAAGAGAAGCAGCCTCCGCGTCGCAAGTTTTAATGCTTGTTTATAGTCTCTTACAGTTCGTTAAGTTCCAGATAGTTATTTTTCTCGTCCTGAGGTGAAATGTATACAACAGTCATGATAACAGCTGAAAACTCCCTCGAGAGGTACAGTCGGCATTTGACCATCAGGTATTCCAAGACGGGTGAACAATGGGTCGAGAGTTCCACTACGCTCTAGTCAGCACACCATTTGTTGTTGATGAAGAGGCAGACCGCTCTTCATTTCCCTGACTCCACTGACCTGTTCACTCACTGAAAGGAGAATCCATTGAGTTGGATCGCCATGGGGGGTATCTTGTCCGAAAGCCATGTTTGAGAAAAGCAAGTTTTTTTTTAAAATCCATTTTTTAAAGCTAAACTTGTTTTTTGCCTGATTAACCTCTGGTGGCAGAGCATTCCATGATGACATGGCTCGAAACATAACTGAGCAGCGCGTTCAATCAGTTTTTGGTTTGGGTACAGTGAAGAAACCCAAGGTGGCGTGTTTGGTGATGTATGACAGTTCATGAGGTCGTATCTTATTGAGTCATCATACTGTACGTGCAAGACTGGATGTTGCAATCTTTCACTCACTATAGGATGACTCACTTTCAAAATAGACATGAACCCATGTGGGTGTTATTTCAAATGAGGGAATCTAGGTACTTCCCATGACAAAGGTCAAACAGTGTCATTTGGTTATTTTATGGGGTTGAACTGGAAACAGGAATGGGAATGAGAAAGCGAATGTAAAGGAAAGTAAAGTGTACAGTTTGTGAGAATCTCCATTGAAACGTTTTCTGGTCAAGGGATATGCTTTATCTGGGTCCGGGAAACCGGCCCTATGCCTCTTTTTCTGTTCAGTACAAGTTCTAAACTGTTTTGTTCTTAACATAACTACATACAGGATCCCCTTATACAGTAAGTAAATCTACAGGTGTTAAGCACAGAGGAAAAGGGTTCCGGAGGACACAACACATCAAAGAGTACTCTCTAGATTCTTTCAGATGTCTCATCCTTCCCAAGATCATGTTACTCTTGGCTTTGACTGTAGGAGGAGGAGGAAATCTCCATGAAAAGAGTTCCCGGGTCACCTGATAGGTCCAGGGCTTTGTCTGGAGGATTACTGTGGAGGCAGAAGACTGTTGTTACGTCTTTGACCCAACAAACCCCGGAGAGTGTCAGGAAGAGGGAGGTGCTGGAAAGGGAAAAGCCAGTAGAGGGATTACGGAGGGCCTACAGAAACATATACAATAGCATCGGTTGTTGTGTTTTCATCACAGATTCTTGCAGAGCACGTGGTATAACTATCAGCTTGTTTAATATCAAAGTTTATTAAGCTGATCAAGGGCATATCAAATGAGATGGGTCATACGTGACTGATGTGGGTTTATTTATGGGTTATGGTATTAGCAGATAGGCTATGGGATAGCATTGGCAGTTGTGTCAGTCTGTTCTCGTTGCAGTCATGGTTTAGTCTGGGTAACAGTCTTTCTAGCTAACGTTCCACTCCTGTCTTTGGGATATGACAGGTCGTGGCAAGGAGTTTAATGTAATAGCTGAACAGAGACAGCAACCGGGCTAGTCATGGCTCAATCCTGTTCTGTCTGGTTTGGTGCCGTTACAAAGTAGTCTGAAGTCATCAAGAAAAAGCACAGAGGGATTTTAGCAAGGGATCTGGAATTCTATAAAGACTTTCACTAGTATCTTCCCCGGTCTCTCCTCTCCCAACAGAAAGACATCCAGACAGGGGCCGGCTTGATGCAGAATAATATCAAAATCACTGTATTTCACAAGACAGGAAACCCTGACTCAAGCACTTTGTCTTACATTTATGGTTCTCTATTATATCTGGGAAATGTTTGTGATAATATCAGACAGACAATGGCCCACTAACTGTATTATATATACAGTATAAAGGAAGTGTGGATAAAGAGTGGGAGAAGGGTTATGGCTCAACAATGTGAGGGTTGTCACAAGTTAACACAGGCACAAAGTCATAATTATGGCTAAACCCCACCCATTTCTACCATTTACCTTCTTAAAATGTGATTGTAAACCCTAACCACACTGCTAACCTTATGTCTTTGTAGTTAATTTGGCTTTGCGGCTGTGTTAACAGTTAACAAGTGATGACCCTATGTGGGAGTTGCCTCTCTTTGATGACATCATTGTATTTTAAAAGATTAGTCATCTGTTAACAGCAAGTGAGATCCCTTCCTCCCACGCACTTTCCCCTCTAAAAGAACCAAAACACACTGTAGCCTCAGTCTCATCATTCCGATAGTTCATTCTCGTTGAATGAAACAGCACCCAAAGAGAAACAAAAATGTGTTCAGAATATGAGTGCGGAATTTGTTACAGAATCTACAACACGGATCGTCGGTGTCCTCGTGAGTTACAGTGTAAGCACAGCTTTTGTGAGAGCTGTATCGTGACTCTTTCTCGACCCTCGGTATGTGAAGTGGAATCTAGGAAGGAATGTTCGCTGCAGGACAAGACAATTGTTTGCCCACTGTGCCGGTACACAACGTCGGTCTCGGGTAAAGTGAGGGCAGCGCTTCGGGTAGACGAAGGTATTCTTGAGCGCATGATGTTATCTGGCGTGCTAAGCATGACAGACGAGGAGGATAGTGAAGATGAGGAGGATGATGAGACTTCTCATGAGAACTCAGCCGAGGAAAGGGACTCCTCTTCGGGTTCCATAGTTGGAAGGTTCCGCCGTTCGCTGAGGCGCGTCTGGGGCAAATTAACTTGGAATCATGACCAACGGAGAGCGGGTAAATTGTTCTATTCTATTGCAGTACTGTAATTTAGTTTTCACGATAATAAAACATGACTTCTCATATTCAATTCGTTTCTAGTTATAGCCTATGGCTACTGTTATGGCATTTTCACTACTTAAGTTATTATACTCTATACCTACCCAAAGAAGCATAGCGGGTTTGCCTGCGCTGCAGATGTCTGTATGTGTCCGCTAATACAGGACTATTAAAGGCCCAGTGCACTACTTTTGTGAAATATATATACAGTACCAGTCAAAAGTTTAGACACACCTACTCATTCCAGGGTTTTCTTTATTTTTAGTCCTTCAAGACTGTAAAAGCATTCCTCATGAAGCTGGTTGAGAGAATGCCAAGAGTGTGCAAAGCTGTCATCAAGGCAAAGGGTGACTACTTTGAAGAATCTCAAATATAAAATATCTTTGGATTTGTTAAACACTGTTTTGGTTACTAATTGATTCCATATGTGTTATTTCATAGTTTGTTTAAACTATTGTAGAAAATAGAAAAATAAAGAAAAACCATTGAATGGGTAGGTGTCAACTTTTGACTGGTACTGTATATACAGTGGCTTGTGAAAGTATTCACCCCCTTGGCATTTTTCCTATTTTGTTGCCTGACAACCTGGAATTAAAATAGATTTTGGGGGGGGGGTTGTATCATTTGATTTACACAACATGCCTACCACTTTGAAAATGCTAAATATTTGTTATTGTCAAGCGAGCAAGAAATATGACAAAAAACAACTTGAGCATGCATAACTACTTTGTAGAGCCACCTTTTGCAGCAATTACAGCTGCAAGTCTCTTGGGGTCTGTCTCTATAAGCTTGGCACATCTAGCCACTGGGATTTTTGCCCATTATTCAAGGCCAAACTGCTCCAGCTCCTTCAAGTTGGATTGGTTCCACTGGTGTACAGCAATCTTTAAGTCATACCACAGATTCTCAATTGGATTGAGGTCTAGGCATTGACTAGGCCATTCCAAGACAAGACAATTTCCCTGTATTTAGCGCCATCCATCATTCCTTCAATTCTGACCAGTTTCTCAGTCCTTTCCCGATGGAAAAACATACCCACAGCATGATGCTGCCACCACCATGCTTCACTGTGGGAATGGTGTTCTCTGGGTGGTGAGAGGTGTTGGGTTTGTGCCAGACATAGCGTTTTCCTTGGTGGCCATAAAGTTACATTTTTGTCTCATCTGACCAGCGTACCTTCCATATGTTTGGGGAGTCTCCCACATGCCTTTTGGAAAACACCAAATCTGTTTGCTTATTTTTTTTAAAATTAAGCAATGGCTTTTTTCCTGGCCACTCTTCCGTAAAGCCCAGCTCTGTGGAGTGTATGGCTTTAAGTAGTCCTATGGACAGATACTCCAATCTCCACTGTGGAGCTTTCCAGCTCCTTCAGCATTATCTTTGGTCTCTTTGTTTCCTCTCTGATTAATGCCCTCCTTGCCTAGTCTGTGAGTTTTGGTGGGCGGCCCTCTCTTGGCAGGTTTGTTATGGTGCCATATTCTTTCCATGTTTTAATAATGGATTTAATGGTGCTCTGTGGGATGTTCAAAGTTTCGGATATTTTTTTATAACCCAACCCTGATCTGTACTTCTCCACAACTTTGTCCCTGACCTGTTTGGAGAGCTCCTTGATCTTCATGGTGCCACTTGCTTTGTGGTGTTGCAGACTCTGGGGCCTTTCAGAACAGGTGTGTATATATACTGAGATCATGTGACACTTAGATTGTACACAGCTGGACTTTATTTAACTAATTATGTGACTTCTGAAGATAATTGGTTGCACCAGATCTTATTTAGGGGCTTCATAGCAAAGGGAGTGAATACATATGCACACACCACTTTTCTGTTTTTTAATATTTTTTTTAACAAGTTTTTTTTTCATTTCACTTCACCAATTTGGACTATTTTGTTTATGACCATTACATGAAATCCAGAATAAAAGTCATTTAAATTACAGGTTGTAATGCAACAAAATAGGAAAAACACCAAGGGTGATGAATACTTTAGCAAGGCACTGTATATATCTGTTTTTTTTCTCCAGATAATTTTTTACTTCCCGTGGCTATGCAAAGAAGCCTACTATTTATAGTTTATTTCATAAGCCTACATATTTATTCTCCCCTTACAGATTGTATGACCGATGAGGACCTACGAGACCTTGCCATGATGTCATGCTACATCATTTGATGAGGACTTCGTTGGAAAAAAGTAATCAGGTGCTACTGCACCTGATTGATCAGAGAGAGGGTGTTGCTGTCCACGAGTCTCCGCTACAGTATTTAGAATGTAGAAGACTGGCAGGTCCAGTTGGAAGTTGAAGCAAGCAGGAATATAGCCTCTTCGCACTGGGAGACCTGTACACGTTGATCTCCCGTTGCTGAAGGCGACATCCCTTACTCCGAATAACATATTTACCAGCCTTCTGGTTTATTTACGAGAAACTTTACCCGTCTCTGAAGGCAATTCTATAATCCTGTTTACCAGTCGGTACGGGCTATACAATGTGTGAACTATGGTAAAAATGGTTTAAATATACATTTTCTGAAGCTCACTCCCTAGTCCCCATACCTACTAGTTTCCACGTGATTTGACCATGTGATCCTAGATGGCAGCACACCATTAGGAAGATAGGATGTAAATTTGGTTAATTTGAGGAAAGTTGGATATAAAAGTAGTTTTTTTCTCCACATATTGTAAAAAGAAACACTCATTGTAAGAATAAACTAGCAGGAATATAATGTTGTTTACACAGGCAGCCCAATTCTGAGCTTTGTTTTTTACTAATTGGTCTTTAACCAATCTCATCAGATCTTTTCCAGAGCTGATCTGATTAGTCAAAAGACCAGTTATTGGGGAAACAAAATATCAGAATTGGGCTGCCTGTGTAAATGTAGCCTATGCATTCTATAATAGCCAACTAGGCCTAAATGTCGATTTCTTCTCACTTGCATGTCATAATTTGGTGGTGACCAAACATAAACACAATGGTAAAACAGAATTGTAAAGGCTGAAAATGACAAGACCATATAGGCTTTTCTCTGAAGCCATTAGGCTACCGAATGAAATGTTTTTGTATGAAATTGTCTTTGGTGCTTCGAAGTAGCCTATTTTATTTAACTAGGCAAGTCAGTTAAGAACAAATTCTTATTTACAATGATGGTCTGCCCCGGCCAAACCCTATGACTATCCATTGCCAAAGATTAGAATAAGTATTTAATATTGTTGGTTCTAAGTTCACAAGCACAAACTTAATATAATTCAATATGTAATTCAGTGTATTTATTTCATTCACTTTCATTGATTGTGTACCTTTTGTAGGCCTATGTTTTGTTGTAATAAAAGCATATAGGCATACCAATATTACTGTCTTGTTCGTTCATTTTCATCTAGAGCCTGGATAAATATGTTGCAGCAGTAACTGATGCTTCCTTTTACCATGAGAATAAGTTAATCATTTAGGTGAATAAAGGATACAGTTATGAACTTCTGCTCGGTTTACCATTATTATGAACATAAGACAGAGTTTAAGCTCATACAGTACCATATAGGCCTATCCAATAATCAAGAAAATAAATGTTCACAATAGCTACATTTCCATCCAATTAGCAACAGATTTTCATGCGAATATTCAACAATCGCATAAAAACATTATGCACATTTTCCCACCAGAGATGTTTCGATCAAATTGACATGTTGCAAATAAAAAGATGTGCGTGATTACGTACTGCTAATAAACATTTCTTCTGCGGTTAAATTCCCTAGTAGGCTACCGAATAGAAAATACAAGTATAATGGGTTTCCATTTTATTTTCAATTCTACTGATGGTTTTGTCACAAAATGTTTTGTGTTATATAGCGAATGTGCCCACTCTGGTCTTGGCAGTTGCGCTCCAGCCAACAATTTGCAGATGCAGCCTGCAGATACATTGCGGGTATAGCCTACATGATGAGATTATAGACAAAAGAGCGAGATTATTTTGATTTGTCAAACGGCAGGCTAGCATCGATCATCATGTTACTATTGGAAAGGAGCATAAAGCTCATCACCGTGCACTTTCACCACCCCGTGAAGTTCATTATAACTTATTTCAGCTGTAGCCTAAGAAACTGCATGCTTTCCTGAGTCGTAGTGGGAGGACCACACAATATATCAACCCGTGACTCCAAGTTTACTTCTACACTGAACAAAAATATAAACGCAACACGTTAAGTGTATTTCCCATGTTTCATGAGCAGAAAAAAAATATCCCAGAAATGTTCCATACACACTAACGCTTATTTCTATCAAACTTTGTGCACAATATTGTTTACATCCCTGTTAGGGAGCATTTCTCCTTTGCCAAAATAATCCATCCACTTGACAGCTGTCAAGAACAGCAGGGACTGTGAAGCAACACAAACATTGGCACAGACACATGCATACACACACACACACATACGATAACATACGCACTATACATACACATGGATTTAGTAATGTAGATATGTGGTAGTAGTGGAGTAGGGGCCTGAGGGCACACAGTGTGTTGTGAAATCTGTGAATGTATTGTAATGTTTTAAAATGGTATAAATTGCCTTAATTTTGCTGTACCCCAGGAAGAGTAGCTGATGCTTTGGCAGCTATTGGGGATCCATAATAAATACAAATACAAATAGAAAACTGCATGATCATTACACAGGTGCACCTTTTGCTGGGGACAATAAAAGGCCACTCTAAAATGTGCAGTTTTGTCACAACACATTGCCACAGATGTCTCAAGTTTTGAGGGAGTGTGCAATTGGCATGCTGAATGCAGAATTGTCCACCAGAGCTGTTGCCAGATAATTTAATGTTCATTTCTCTACCATAAGCCGCCTCCATCGTTGTTTTAGAGAATTTGGTTGTACGTCCAACCGTAGACCACTTGCATGGTGTCACATGGGCGAGAGGTTTTCTGATGTCAACGTTGTGAACAAAGTGCCCAATGGTGGAGGTGGGGTTATGGTATGGGCATGCATAAGCTGCGGACAATGAACACAATTGCATTTTATCGATGGCAATTACCATAATGAGATCCAGAGGCTCATTGTGAGGCCCATTTTCTTAAGGTGTCTATGACCAACAGATGCATATCTGTATTCCCAGTCATGTGAAATCCATAGATTAGGGCCTAATTTAAGTGACTGATTTCCTCATTGCATGTTGTGTTTATATTTTTGTTCAGTATGTATCCATATTTGCACGTAAAGGCATTTCCAACACAATTTCTCTCATAATTAATTTGACCAACACAAAAAGCTCCCATCGTGTCTAGCATATTTCTTTTTGTCAACATTTGAAAAGTTTGCCGACATATTAGAAAAGGCATTAACCAAGTTTCCATCAGGTTTATGCCTTCCCTTGAATTTCACTATGACGTATAATTTTCCTCAGAAATTCTGGAGGAGGGTGGGGTGTGTTTAGTGAGGTGAAAGATTCAGAAGATTGCAGATTGCTAATAGAAATGTAACAAATAGAGCTAACTTGATTAGCTGGCCTATTCTTAGGCTTTTACCTTCAAATCTTTGTTTGTTACTTACAATCTACTACTCTCTGATTGAGCTGTGTTGTCTGCATTTCTGTCTTTTGGTTGGTTGGTGGATGGTCAGCAACGGTGTCAAGGACTCTTAAGACTTGTTCAGATTGGAAGTGAAAAAAATTGCATATCTGATTCAAATCTGTTCTTTTTCATGCAGTCTGAACAGCCAAAGAGCACATGGAATCGGATATTTCAAGCCACCTTCCTAAGTGGTTTGAAGTCCGATACACATCTGATTCCTGGCCATGCGCTCGTCTGAACTGTCAAATCTGATTTATTTGCCCTGAAGTTGCTTTTAAACTGTTATTTGGCAGCTCTTGTTGTTTGCTAGCTACTCTGTTGATAGTTTGACAAGGACATGTGGTCGCTAACTAACTTCGTTGTTTACAAATGAGTGAATGTGCTAGAAAGCTAAACAGCTAACTAGGTAGCTAGTTGACTGCGGTGGCTAGACAAAACGTACTTGTTTTGAAAGTCAGATCATCTTGTCCTTTGAAGTGTTCGAACACTATGATTTTGACCATTCAAAGCAAAAGGGAAATGTCCATGGCAGGCATTGTTACCTTAACTGCTACATAATGTCTGAGTGATAGGAACTAAGCATGAGCACCACCACTAATCAGCCTATGCCACTGCATACACACCCGTCATTACTAGGACAATTAGCGTAGCCATGTCAGCAAATGACTGCAGTCTGAACGCACACACATCCGATTTGGTCACTTGTAACTTTCTGTTGGGACAGGCGGTAGTCCAAAACGGATTTGAAAAACAAGACTGATTTGAGCATTAAGGCCTGCAGTGTGAACAAGGCTTAAGGGATCATAGTTATCACCTAGTCAGTCTATGTCATGGAAAGAGCAGGTGTTCCTAATGTTTTGTAAACTCAGCGTGTATAAAATACAGGGAAATCACGTTTTTGACTGCAATGGGCCTTTACTCAAGTAGCCTCAACATCTCAACAGACTATTTCCCAACACTTTGTATTGTGATAGCATTGATAAATTGAATTATATTTAAGTAACGTAACTGATGTCACTAACCTAATGAAAGTTACTGATATCATTAACATTTATATATAGAAAAGTGATCGTTTTCTCATATTAGTCAGTGCACCAATGTAATAAAACTTTATTTTGTCCTACAAACTTCTGTTTCTGTGTCTGGTGATAGCTGCTGTAGATGTTAGTTGTTTAGCTCCATCAAGTGGTGAGAGAGAGAAAAAGTACAGTGTTGTGCTTATTTTTTATTTTTTATTTTACCTTTATTTAACTAGGCAAGTCAGTTAAGAACAAATTCCTATTTTCAATGATGGCCTAGGAACAGTGGGTTAACTGCCTTGTTCAGGGGCAGAACAATTTAGGTTACTAGTCCAACGCTCTAACCACTAGGCTACCTGCCGCCCCTTATCTCTTGTGATGATTTAGTTAATAACTTTAATAGCAAGGACAACCATTGATGCCATAGCTCCAGTAAAGTTGAGGAAGGACACATCCAAATGGAGAGCCCCTTGGATGAGTGAGGAAACTAATCAATTAAAGAGAAATTGTAGAAAGGCAGAGCGGAAGTGGAGAAAATCAAAGTTGCAGGACCATTATGATATTCTGAGAGCAACAGTGGTGTAAAAATACTTTAAAGTACTTTACTATTTATATTTTTTGCCCATTTTTACTTTTACTTCAATACATTCCTAAAGAAAATAATGTAATTTTTTTCCCTGACACACAAATGTACATTTTGACAAGAACATTGTCCAATTCACACAGTTATCAAGAGAACATCCCTGGTCATCCCTACTGCCTCTGATCTGGCGGACTCACTAAACACAAGTGCTTCATTTGTAAATTACAGTATGTCTTGAGTGTTGGAGTGTGCACCTGGCTACATAGTACGTCAAAAAAAGAACATTGTGCCGTCTGGTTTGCTTAAAATAAGGAATTTGAAATGGTTTACACTTTTACTTTAAATACTTACTGTAAGTATATTTAAAACCAAATAGTTTTAGACTTTTACTCAAGTAGTATTTTACTGGCTGACTTCCACTTTTACTTCAGCCATTTTCTATTAAGGTATCTTTACTTTTACTCAAGTATGACACTTGTGTACTTTTCCCACCACTGGAGAGCAACTTGGCATATACTGTATAACAAGGCAATTAAACTGAACAAAAATATAAATGCAACAATTTCAAAGATTATACTGAGTTACAGTTCATATAAGGAAATCAGTCAATTGAAATACATTCGTTAGACCCTAATCTATGGATTTCACATGACTGGGAATACAGATATGCATCTGTTGGTCACAGATACCTTAAAAAGATACCTGATCCACGTGGGGGCGTGGATCAGAAAAACACCATTTGCCTCATGCAGCGGAGCACATCTCCTTTGCATAGAGTTGATCAGGCTGTTGATTGTGGCCTGTGGAATGTCGTCCCACTCCTCTTCAATGGCTGTGCGAAGTCGCTGGATATTGGCGGGAACTGGAACACGCTGTTGTACCCGTCAATCCAGAGCATCCCAAACATGCTCTATGCATGACATGTCTGGTGAGTATGCAGGCCATGGAAGAACTGGGAAATGTTCTGCTTCCAGGAATTGTATAGAGATGCAACATGGGACCATGCATTATCATGCTGAAACATGAGGTGATTGAATGGCGCGACAATGGGCCTCAGGATCTTGTCACATTATCTCTGTGCGTTGAAATTGCCATTGATAAAATGCAATTGGGTTCGTTGTCTGTAACGTATGCCTGCCCATACCATAACCCCACCGCCACCATGGGGCACTCTGTTCACAATGTTGAAATCAGCAAACTGCTCGCCCACAGGACACCATGTCAGCGGTCGTGAGGCCAGTTGGACGTATTTCCGGGATCTTTTCTTTCAGCTCGTGAAACATGGGACCAACACTTTATATGTTGCCTTTATATTTTTGTTAAGTATGGAAATGCCAGATGGGCTCATTTTTGTAACTTGATCACGAGTAATCAGAATAATTTGAGATTGATCTTCTCGACCGTTGATGGCCTGATAAATCATACCCCTGTAAACCTACTGTTGAAGTCGGAAGTTTACATACACTTAGGTTAAGAATTTCCTGTCTTAGGTCAGTTAGAATCACCACTTTATTTTAAGAATGTAAAATGTCAGAATAATAGTACAGAGAATGATTTATTTCAGCTTTTGTTTCTTTCATCACATTCCCAGTGGGTCAGAAGTTTACATACACTCAATTAGTATTTTGTAGCATTGCCTTTAAATTGTTTAACTTGGGTCAAACGTTTCTGGTAGCCTTCCACAAGATTCCCACAATAAGTTGGGTGAATTTTGGCCCATTCCTCCTGACAGAGCTGGTGTAACAAAGTCAGGTTTGTAGGCCTCCTTGCTCACACACACTTTTTCAGTTCTTCCCACACATTTTCTATAGGATTGAGGTCAGGGATTTGTGGTGGCCACTCCAATACCTTGACTTTGTTGTCCTTAAGCCATTTTTCAACAACTTTGGAAGTATGCTTGGGGTCATTGTCCATTTGGAAGACCCATTTGCGACCAAGCTTTAACTTCCTGACTGATGTCTTGAGATGTTGCTTCAATATATCCACATCATTTTCTTTCCTCATGATGCCATCTATTTTGTGAAGTGCACCAGTCCCTTCTGCAGCAAAGCACCCCCACAACATGATGCTGCCACCCCTGTTTTTGACAGTTGGGATGGTGTTCTTCGGCTTGCAAGCTTCCCCCTTTTCCCTCCAAACATAACGATGGTCATTATGGCCAAACAGTTCTATTTTTGTTTCATCAGACCAGAGGACATTTCTCCAAAAAGTACAATCTTTGTCCCCATGTTCAGTTGCAAACCGTAGTCTGGCTTTTTTATGGCGGTTTTGGAGCCGTGGCTTCTTCCTTGCTGAGCGGCCTTTCAGGTTATGTCGATGTAGGACTCGTTTTTACTGTGGATATAGATACTTTTGTACCTGTTTCCTCCAGCATCTTCACAAGGTCCTTTGCTGTTGTTCTGGGATTGATTTGCACTTTTCACACCAAAGTACGTTCATCTCTAGGAGACAGAACGCATCTCCTTCCTGAGCGTTATGACGGCTACGTGGTCCCATGGTGCTTATACTTGCGTACTATTGTTTGTACAGATGAACGTGGTACCTTCAGGCATTTGGAAATTGCTCCCAAGGTTCTTGGCTGATTTATTTCGATTTCCCCATGATGTCAAGCAAAGAAGCACTGAGTTTGAAGGTAGGCCTTGAAATACATCCACAGGTACACCTCCAATTGACTCAAATTATGTCAATTAGCCTGTCAGAAGCTTCTAAAGACATGACATAATTTCCTGGAATTTTCCGAGCTGTTTAAAGGCACAGTCAACATAGTATATGTAAACTTCTGACCTACTGGAATTGTGATTGAATTATAAGTGAAATAATCTGTCTGTAAGCAATTGTTGGAAAACTGACTTGTGTCATGCACAAAGTAGATGTCCTAACCGACTTGCCAAAACTATAGTTTGTTAACAAGAAATTTGTGGAGTGGTTAAAAACAAGTTTTAATGACTCCAACCTAAGAGTATGTAAACTTCTGACTTCAAATGTATTTAAACGGTCAAGAGTTTTTTGTCACCCTTGGTGAACATAATTAAGATAATACATATCACATGTGGCATTCCACAAGGTTCTATTTAGTTTCCGGTACTGTTTAGTGTGTGTTTATATATATATATATATATATATATATATATATATATATATATATATATATATATATATATATATATACACTGCTCAAAAAAATAAAGGGAACACTTAAACAACACAATGTAACTCCAAGTCAATCACACTTCTGTGAAATCAAACTGTCCACTTAGGAAGCAACACTGATTGACAATACATTTCACATGCTGTTGTGCAAATGGAATAGACAAAAGGTGGAAATTATAGGCAATTAGCAAGACACCCCCAAAAAAGGAGTGATTCTGCAGGTGGTGATCACAGACCACTTCTCAGTTCCTATGCTTCCTGGCTGATGTTTTGGTCACTTTTGAATGCTGGCGGTGCTCTCACTCTAGTGGTAGCATGAGACGGAGTCTACAACCCACACAAGGGGCTCAGGTAGTGCAGTTCATCCAGGATGGCACATCAATGCGAGCTGTGGCAAAAAGGTTTGCTGTGTCTGTCAGCGTAGTGTCCAGAGCATGGAGGCACTACCAGGAGACAGGCCAGTACATCAGGAGACGTGAAGGAGGCCGTAGGAGGGCAACAACCCAGCAGCAGGACCGCTACCTCCGCCTTTGTGCAAGGAGGTGCACTGCCAGCGCCCTGCAAAATGACCTCCAGCAGGCCACAAATGTGCATAAAAGATAAAATAAATATATAAAATATTATTCTATTGATTTTAAATCAATACACAAGAATTCTATCATTCTTATTAAAGATTCTTCTATTGATTTTAAATCAATACACAATTGTGCACCCCAATACATGTCAGACATGCTTTTAAGTTATGTACCCAGTAGGTCCCTCACGTCCTCTGGAACTGGCCTTTTAACTATCCTAAAGCCTAGGACCAAGAGGCATGGAGAGGCAGCCTTTACTTATTATCTCCCCAGCCTCTGGAATAGCTTTGCTTTTCCTTATGGTGCTTTTCGTTCAGTTTGTGTAATTATTTTATTTTTTATCATATGTTTGTTGTGCAGTAAATATTTCAGCTTTTATTTGTTTTTTATAGATGTTTTCCTGTTAAGCACACTGCATCTCTTTCCATGTCTGAAATGTGCTGTAGAAATGAAGCTTGATTTGATTTAATTATCATGCTTATCTTATTGCATAAAAATGTGAGCAAAGGTTGTTTTGGGTCATTTAGACCTATGTCCATAAAGTTCAAATAGTTGTTGTTTGTCTTATAGACCTAAATGCACAACAGTTGGGCAAATGTTTAACAATATCCAGGCACTCAGGGTTATTGTTCCGATTGTGTCCTTACATGATTTGTGTGTTTATCAAATTGTCAATGCTTGACCTCAAGATATCTTGTGACATAAAGTCGTTTACCTTGACCAGATATGATGGTTTAGGCTATGTGTTTGAAAACATCAACAAGCTCAATGAACTTCCATAGCTGCGCTTATCTTACTTTATTAGTGACCTATAAACAAATATTAAATGTCATGTAAGGACAAAAAACTCTGGCCACTACTTATAACATATTGTCCATTTAATTCAGCAAGGCAATTAATACCATAACTTGATAATCACTATTTAGAAATGTGTTGATTGAGGTTTTAGTATTCAGACATTTATAATGAAATACATAAATTATACTTAAACGTGTTTAATGAAACTGAATGATGTTCTTATTCATTTCCCTGTAGCCATAAGCAGGAGAACAGTACAGGAAAAAGGATGTTCTCTTGGCACAGAGGAGCTCAGAAGCTGGAGGCCTCTCTCCAACCCCAGCCACAGCCTGAGACTTAGCCCCAGTCAACCGGTCCCCAACCGTCTCCAAACTGGCCAGGCTCAGACGATCTTTAGCCTGAGATCAGGAATCCAACCTGGGACCAACAACAATGTGGCCAATCAGAGAGAAGGTCCCCCTGATGGAGAGGAGTATTAGCCCCCCCAACAGTCATTCTAGGAGATTTCTCAAATAGCTCTCTGCCTAAAAAGACTGTCCATTACCGTACCTACCCTTCTAGCCTAGGTAGCCCAATTGTCCCCAGAACCTGGGGTGCCTCTGCTACCTTTCAGTCAGTCAAAAACCCTGTGATTCAAAGTAGCCATGTTGCCCCCAGTAGTTTGCAACCTGTCAAGGACAGATTTTTCTCTCCTGTCGTTGAACACACCCCCATCCCAGCTCCACAGGCTGAAAGCCCTGTAAGCAACAATGACAAACCCAAGTACAGAAAGATTCTGTCTTCCTACCTCTTCAGGGGAATCCCAACACACTTCTGGCACCTCTGAAACCACTCATAAGGGCACTAGTGAAGGAGTGAAGACCATCAGTTGACTTGGAAGATCCACATATGTCGCAAGGGGGCTATGGCTACATAGGCTCTCAATTGTACCCTATATCTTTTAAGTCTGCCAATGGACGACAGGAACAAGTGCACCCACCAACTCTGAGCCAATCAGCTTTTTTAAAAGTAGCTACAGTACCAGTGAAGCCCAACATACTACTAGTATCACCAAACCCTTCCATAATTGACAGTGCTAGCTTTGCCCAAAGTGGAGGTAGCCCTATATGCTATTCCCCTGGTAAAGTGGTAGATACTCAGGCTAGAAGTGCTTTCAGCAGAATTCAACATCATAGTAGGTTTGGTTCTTTCCTTAACGCAGTAGCTCCCACTGGAACTCAACCCACCCAAGTCCCTCTGAGCCTACAGAGAGAAAAACTGCACCTTATAGTCCTCCCCATGGCCAGTCTTTGAAAACCAAGATTAGCTACTGTTTGTTTTGGGCTAAGAAACTCATCCAGAGGTCAGAACGGAGGAGCCAGAGGTCAAAACGGAGGAGCCAGAGGTCACACAACGGAGGAGCCAGAGGCCACACAACGGAGGAGCCAGAGGCCACACAACGGAGGAGCCAAAGGTCAGAACGGAGAAGCCACATGCTGTTACAAACCTGAAAGATCCACAAACGTCAACACGCACTTTGGGTTCAGAGGGTTCCAATATCAAGCTCCCAAGACAACATTGGCTCCCATCGTGAGTGAAGGAGACCAACCCTCTGTTGCTATCAGACCTTCAATCAACACAAACACTGCAAAGAGTCAAAGTACTGGCTGGAGATAAACCATGGTACACCTAGGGACCTCCGACATGCCTTGCTCTACCCAAAGAGTCAGTAGGCCTTGGTTTCTCAGCTACACACCTGGCAAGGATAACAATGCTAAAACTTGCCGTGTTTTCAAGGGATTCAAACCAGCCCGAACCCAACCACCATCTCCCCAGAGTGAGAGTCTAAACAACATCCAGCCAAGCTCTGGTCTTCCCAGCAACAGTGATGTCCATGTCAGTTCTACCACTGGAGAGGCTAAACCTGGTCCAATACGCTCAGCCCCTTTCAAGCCTAAATTCGAAAAGTTTGAGTCTGGAATTTACAGAAGGCCTAAAGGTTCTTGGTCCAAACAGAATGAAGGTGATCTGGACATAAAGCTCCCAGGCTAAACTAGGTCCTTAGGCAGCCATGTTGGATCTTCCCCTGCTGAAATCCAGCCCACCTCCACTAATACAACAGCCGATCAGAGCCAAAGTAGTGCTCTATCTCACAAAAAACTGTTGATGATCACTCTAGTTATGAAGACCACAAGTCACCCCCGCATGACTTAGAAAGCAACGAAATGTCAAGCAATCCCATTAGGTACAAATCTGGTAAACTCACAAAAAGCTGGAATGGCTAGACTTTCATGGGCTTTCAAAAACATATGGGAAAACACCACAACCACCCCCAGTAAGGTTCCACCTGTCTCTGGATCAGTTGAGGCCAGTGAAGAGCATCCACCCCCAGTTACACGCACCTCTGCCTCCAGTGTCCACCCAAGCCCCCCCGGTGTCCAAATCTAACCAGATCCAAGCACCACTGAACTCGCTGAGAGTCGCAACCCCACCAGCAGCGTTATAAAGGGCAAACCTGTCAAGGGAAAGCATGTGAAGGGCTAAAATCATCTTTCCTCCTCCGATGCCTCCTCTCCCTCCAACGATATCCAAGGAAGTGCCTCTTTCAGTGGAGTCCGACCCAGGGGAGGCTCCAGACCCAGTGTAAAGCCAAACATCCAGTACCACAGCGTCAGGCCAAGATGGAGGTGCATTGGACAAGAATCAACCAACACCCAGAGGGTCGGGGTCACCCCGAGGTAAAGGAGGGGACCTGAAGGCTGTCCCACTCCCACTGTTCCCCAGTGAAGCTGATGCTGCTCAGAGTGGAGAGGTGGATGTCAGTAGTGTCAAACAGGATGTCCAAAGTAAGGTAGGGGTCTTCATTAGTGTGAAACGGGGCATGAGAAGTGAATTTCTTTTACCGTTAGATGGGTCGGATGTGCCCTCTGTAGTCTACTGACAATGCCTCAATCTGAAGAGGCATCAGAATTGAACTATTTGAGGACATCTGCAGGTTCTCTCCTCAATAAAGTCTGGTTGGAACTCATGAAAGATGTGACCTGGCCCCATAGCTCTGTTCTCAAGTATTTATTCAGAATATTGTTGTGCTTGTGAATTTCAGTGGTGTAAAGTACTTAAGTATAAATACTTTAAAGTACTACTATAGTAGTTTTTATGTGTATCTGTACTTGACTATTTATATTTTTGACAACTTTTACTTCACTACATTCCTAAAGAAAATAATGCACTTTTTACTCTATACATTTTCCCTGACACCCAAAAGTACTCATTAGAAAAATGGTCCAGTTGACACACTTATCAAGAGAACATCCCTGGTCATCCCTACTGCCTCTGATCTGGCGGACTCACTAAACACACATGCTTCATTTGTAAATGCTGGCTGAGTGTTGGAGTGTGCCTCTGGCTATCCGTACATGAAAAAAACAAGAAAATGGTTCGGTCTGGTTTGCTTAATAAGGAATATGAAATGATTTTTGATATTTATGTATATTTTATACAGGTGACTTCATAGAAAGTGTTGCTAATGTGTAATGCCAGTTATACATTCTCTTTGGGAAGAATGTACTGTATGTGGAATTAATCATATTCACACATTGAATAATTCACCAATAACCTTTTCTCTAATTCTAAGTCTCTAATTATCTACGTTATCTATGTCTATCTGGTTATCCATATCTGGCATGGGCTTAGCCTATACATTTATTAATATACTGTATTAACCAGCAGTTATACACTTCAAGCACTGACATCCCAAGGACAAAATACAGTAAACAGACACAATTATAGATTATAAGAAATAATGGTTTATCTCACCCCAAGAGGCCCATTCTAAAATAAAACCAATGCATTTTTCAATGTGGGAAACCGCCAAGGTTCAGACATGATCTGCGTACAAAATGGCACCCTATTCCCTATTTAGTGCACTATTTTGACCGGAGGCCAATGGGCCCTTGCCAAAAGTAGTGGACTATATAGGGAATATGGTACCATTTGGAACGCACCCATGGTCCACTGAACATAACATCAGGGTTGTTTAGGAAGAATGTCTTTATATTGTCATGGGGAGTATTAGTTAGGGGAAATTATGGAGGAGAAAGACATTGGACTCTTTTTGTTGTTGATAAAATGATAGTTTTCCCATCAGTTTAGTCCCCTTTAGCCAGAGAGGCCCTCTACAATCAGCTAACACAGACTTTCCATCCCTTATCAGGGCTTGAGGAGTGGGGAGGATTTGGCATGCTGGTCCCTGAGTTGACAAACAACATGGAAAGCATTTTTTTTCAACCCTTTGTAAGAAATTATTTTTATGATGATGTCCAACAAAATGCTGTTATCGTTTTATGATAATGCCAAAATGAGAGTCTATTTTACAAATTCTATTATCAAAAGACAGTCTGTAAATGTGGTTTATTTGTGTTCACTTGACCTTGCTGCCAGAAAGAGAACACACAAATTGAGATGGAAAAATAGGTCAATTGAGATGGAAAAATGAGTTGAAAGGTTGTCATAAATCTCTCACTGTGTCAGATTAAGAATAACCTGATTTAAATCGACAATGTTCTTTCTTGACAAGATGACATAGGCCCAAATGCAGTCCAATTGAAGCATCATCATAGCATGTCTGGACTTGCATTGGAGTCTATGACTGATGTTCACTTTTTCCAAGTGCTTAGTTTATCCACAAGGTGGCATGTGATACCATTGAAAACTAAAAGGGGTGTTTTTTCTTCTTGTCATTTCCCTTTGGTTTCCCCTAGTGGAAGAAGTGTCATGTTAGGTTACTTACTACAGGAATCTGGAGAAATATGTAAAGAACACAACTCAAAAAGATGAAAGAAAACTATAAAACACATTCATTGCACATAATACTTTCTGGATAATAACCATTATTGTTAGAATAGCCATAGGCCTCAGTTTAGTTTGGTTGATTTTTACTGTGAGTTTTCCACAGTCTGAATCAACAAGAGTCAAACATTTCACAAGTACAGTTGCTTTGGTCCAGCCACCAGTGATTTAGCACGGTTCCATGTGTCCATGCTATTGCTCAAATTACACCGCTAACAGTCATTTATGGAGGATGACCCTTAACCTTTTCCCAGCGAGTGAGCCTCACCAAAATACCCACTTCCATTCAGGATCCAACAGTGGGGGGCCAAGGCTAGGGGGAAGCTTGAGGGATCTGTCAATCAAGTTGAAATACATTGTACATTGAATTAATGCAACTCCCCTACAGCATCCCCCCCTCTCCCCCCAATCGTCCTGGAAAGTGGAACAGTCCAATTTCCCATTAAAGTCTCCTTCAGAGTTCAAACCCATTAAAGCCATATTGTGTAAGGGGAGTATTTTCTTGTCCCATGAACTACGCCTGTCTGATTTGGTATGTTACAAAGCAAAGGTAAACTGGCAGGTCTTTCTAAGCTCTCTCTCTCTGTGTGCCCATGAGCGTGTGCATGCCTATGAAAGTGTATGTGCAAGTGTGTGTGTGCATGCATCTGTGTGTATGTATCTGTGTGTGTGTGTGTGTGACGTGTTTTCTCTTTAACACTGGCTCCCCCCCCCCCCCCCTTCTCTCACTCTGATGGGAATTCTGTACCATGTGTCTGTGGTTTTCAGGGAGCTTTCAAGGAAAATAAAGCATAGAGGCCTCCCAGTCATCTCCTCTTCCCCTCCTCCTTCTTCTCCTCCCTCTCTTACTCCCTGTCCCTCCATGTGGCAGTTTTATGTTTTCTAACTCATTCTCTTACTCTCTCTGAAACAAAAATGACAGAGTAACCGAGCTAACTACGTACGCTGCATTACATAAACGAGACACATCAAAAATGATTTCCACATTCCCCATGCAGTACGATTACGGGGTGGGGGAGCGAAAAGGGAGGCAGGGAGGGAGGGAGGGAAAGAGAAAGGCTTTTTGTTTGGCTAAGTACACTATGTGAAAGAGTGGACGGGAGGAGGGGAGGCTGGGGGGGGCGAGAAAAGGGGCTGAAAATACATTAGAAATGGTTGAGTCTGCTGTGGCATTTGCAGATCAAATTACTTCAGATGCCAGAAGTATTGGATTTGCTGGGTTTGACTATTTCCATATTAGTTTGAACGGTAGTAATTCTGCTGATTGCACTGCAGCAAAGTTTAC
The DNA here is from genome assembly GCF_029448725.1 of Salvelinus fontinalis. NCBI lineage: Eukaryota > Metazoa > Chordata > Actinopteri > Salmoniformes > Salmonidae > Salvelinus > Salvelinus fontinalis. Next base: position 39,030,792 of record NC_074675.1, read on the forward strand.
CCTCAACCTTTTCATAAGAAACTAAGTTAATCAAGTGCACCCAATAGAATGGAAATGATTAAACAAGGAGAATGTGAAGGGTGATTATTTTGTATTTATTTATTTCACCTTTATTTAACCAGGTAGGCTAGTTGAGAACAAGTTCTCATTCACAACTGTGAGTAACTGAAATGTATGAAACAGTGCGGTTATTATCTCGAGTTCAGATCTTTATCAGTCTAGGAAAACATATTTATCTCCTTAGTGCCAACGCACAAGACAGAAATCTAAAGCTTTAAAAACATTAAAAACAACACACTATCTTAGTACGGGAAGGAGACGGTATTCTAATGTAGAGTTTGATTCCTGGCTAAATGTTCTACGTAGACCAGTTTAAGGAGTCTTGCAAAAGAAAAAACGCAAAAATGTCTTCATTGGATGTGTGTCATGTGAATGAGGATCTGTATCACACAGTGGCGTTTTTTTATGAGCATTGCCTTATTTCAATTACAGCATATTGGATGACTGTCATGTTCCATTCACCCAGCTCAATGTAACAGCGACAGGTTTAGGCTACTACATGATACTCAAATGTTTCCTATCTGAGGTTGCTACAACCTATCCTATTGAAGGTTAAGTTTATAACGTAGATGCACAGGTCGAGAGACAAATTGGAGTAATCAAGGTGACAGACAATAGTGCCTTGCACACTCTTGCCTGCGTCTATCTGACCTCATTTGTAATCATTAGTCCAAACAGTTGCAAAGAAGAGTTTCTATTGGACAAATTCAGGTAAGTTTATCCCCGTTTGCTTCCGTTTATTAAGAAATGTTTTTCAACAGAATCAGCAAAATGAATACACCCCTGATCACTCGCACACACTGGTCACTTTGATAGCAGCCACATAGAAACAGCATCATCACTTTGTTTGTTGTATAATTCCGTCTTGCATCTACGAGCTCTCCTCCTCTTACCCTTTCCCTTCGCCTGTGGACTTCAGTGCGCAACACAACAGATGTCTGTGACCAGGCAAAAAATACTTTCCAAGCCAAACCTTCATACCATAACCACTACACACAGCCTACATCGTTGTCACTATATTAGCTAACGTCATAGTCAACATAGCTACTAGGACTAATGCGTTAGTAAACCCGCTATAATCATGCAGTACAGTATACAACAAGCAGTTTAGCAGTTACACCGGCGGAACTGTAAACTGAAAGCTTACCTTGACTTGGAAGAGTTCCAGTGTTGGATAGCCTTAGCCACCTAGCTAACATAAATAGCATTCACCTCTGTTTGAGCCAGGTGTTTGAGCAGGCTAAATTAGGTAGCTGCAGTAGCTAGCTAAGTAACTGAAAGTGAAAAGAATACAACGAAATATAGGTAGATCTCTCTCTCTCTCTGCTGCTTCTCTTTAATTCTTGAAGAAATTAATTTGTTCAAAACTGTTCAACTATTGTCTTTCTCTTTGAGTCAACTACTCACCACATTTTATGCACTGCGGTGGTAGATAGTTGTAGCTTATGCTTTCAGTACTAGATTAATTCTCTGATCCTTTGATTGGGTGGACAACATGTCAGTTCATGCTGACAGAGCTCCAATAGGTCCTTTTATCTAAAAATAAAAACTTTTTAAATGTTATAAAATTAAAAAAAATCTGAAATTTACTGAGTAGGATTGTCCTCCCCTTCCTCCTCTGAGGAGCCTCCACTGGTATCACAGTGTATTTCAGTGTGTCTGGTTCGGAGAGCTGGGCTATTTCCGTGACAAACATGGAGTGAACTCCTGTCTGTCCGTGCCAGAGAGGAAGTCATAAAGCAGGAAAACTTCCTGTATTATTACCCACGCACCGATGGATGTGAGCACCGTTACATGCTGCTACATCATGGGGGTTGGAGGTGATGAACGACAGATGGGAAATTAAATCAAATGTATTCAAATGTATCCAGCCTAAATTTCTATAGTGATTCAAATCAAATAAATATACTTTTTAATCCCCCTACACAGGCTTCAAATATCCCCCACACACACATACAAGTAATTCTGAAACATGTTAAAAGCTTTTTGTACATTTTGGTTCTTCAAATACAATGATGGTTTAGTATGGACTGTGCCCAGTATCATAATCAGTTTTTTCTGTTTTACCCTATAGTCTACTGATAAGTATAACATAGACACTGTAAAAACACACACCTGTTAATGTGTTAATGCCCTACAATTGTCCTTTCACTCACCCTAACATGTGGCTGAGGGTGAGAACCAAAGATGCTGCTGTACAGAGAACATGTCCCTCCGCCTAGTTTTACAACTAAAGTTCACAGGTCATACACACACACCAGATGGAGGCTTGGCTAACAGCCCAAACACTGCAGACAGAGGGAAGATCTCAATTGCATAATCCTTGCGTCTTCTCCTCGTCCCCGCCTCAAAACCCATTGGAGGAGAAGGGGAGGGACCTCTGGATCTTCCCACAGACCTACCAGTTGTCTTCTACTGGCCTCCAAGCTGCTCTCTCCATCTCTGTCACTCCCCCTCTTCAGCTCTTTCCCCCTCCCTCCCTCTCTCTCCCCCCTCCCTTCTTCTCTTTTTATCCCTTGTTTCCTCTAGGTTTATGGCATCACTGTCTGTCTGTGACGGGTGCCCGTCTGAACTCGGTGTCCTCTACCTCGTCTTGGCACCATCCCAGAATACTCATCTGTCTCTCTCTCTCTCTTTCATGGGAGGGATCAACTGTGGAGCTGCCGCCAACGCAACGGAACACAAGCATTGACTCTGCGTCTCCATGACGACCAGACGGCGGCGGTCTCTCATTCGAGCACTCTCTCTTTTCGATGTGGGGGGCTCTAAGGGCTACATCTCATCCCTTCTTTTCTCCTCTCTTCCTCTCTCTATCCATCCATCTCAAAGGCCATTCATTCACTGTTTGGCTCTTTGAAAGACTTCCCTCTACTGTCCTGTCACCTGGCAGATCGCAATGGTCACTGTAATGTACGAGCAGCCCTAACAGAGGGAAGCAGTGTGTTTGTCATTAGTGGTCAGCTAGCGGTTAGCTACAATACTTACTTCACCTAGGGCCAAGCTTTCTGGAATTTTAGAGTCTCTGTGACCATGTGTGTTTATGGGTGGGACATGTCCCTCCCTTTGAGATTCTTCAAATTGCCAGCATTTGCCTTGATGACAGCTTTGCACAATCTTGGCATTCTCTCAACCAGCTTCATGAGGTGGTCACCTGGAATGCATTTCAATTAACAGGGGTGCCTTGTTAAAAGTTCATTTGTGGAATTTTTTTTCCTTCTTAATGCATTTGAGCCAATCAGTTGTGTTGTGACAAGGTAGGGGTGGTATACAGAAGATAGCCCTATTTGGTAAAAGAAAAAGTCCATATTATGGTAAGAACAGCTCAAATAAGCAAAGAGAAACAACAGTCCATCATTACTTTAAGACATGAAGGTCAGTCAATGCGGAACATTTCAAGAACTTTGAAAGTTTCTTCAAGTGCAGTCGCAAAAACCATCAAGCGCTATGATGAAACTGTCTCTCATGAGGAATGCCACAGGAAAGGAAGACCCAGAGTTACATCTGCTGCAGAGGATACGTTCATTAGAGTTACCAGCCTCAGAAATTGCAGCCCAAATAAATGCTTCAGAATTCAAGTAATAGACACATCTCAACGTCAACTGTTCAGAGGAGACTGCTCAAATCAAGCCTTCATGGTCGAATTGCTGCAAAGAAACCACTACTGAAGGACACCAATAAAAAGAAGAGATTTGCTTGGGCCAAGAAACACGAGCAATGGACATTAGACCGGTGGAAATCTGTCCTTTGGTCCAAATTTTGATTTTTAGTTCCAGCCAACGTGTCTTTGAGAGACACAGAGTAGGTGAACAGATGATCTCCGCATTTGGTTCATGGTTCCCACCATGAAGCATGGAGGAGGAGGTGTGATGGTCACCAAAGCCCCATATACTACCCACCACTGCGACCTGTACACTCTCGTTGGCTGGCCCTCGCTTCATACTCGTCGCCAAACCCACTGGTTCCAGGTCATCTACAAGACCCTGCTAGGTAAAGTCCCCCCTTATCTCAGCTCGCTGGTCACCATAGCAGCACCTACCTGTAGCACGCGCTCCAGCAGGTATATCTCTCTAGTCACCCCCAAAACCAATTCTTCCTTTGGACGCCTCTCCTTCCAGTTCTCTGCTGCCAATGACTGGAACGAACTACAAAAATCTCTGAAACTGGAAACACCTATCTCCCTCACTAGCTTTAAGCACCAGCTGTCAGAGCAGCTCATAGATTACTGCACCTGTACATAACCCATCTACAATTTAGCCCAAACAACTACCTCTTTACCTACTGTATTTATTTATTAATTTATTTTGCTCCTTTGCACCCCATTATTTCTGTCTCTACTTTGCACTTTCTTCCAATGCAAACCAACCATTCCAGTGTTTTTTAGTTTTTATTTTACTTGCTGTGTTGTACTCACTTCGCCTCCATGGCCTTTTTATATTTTATTTATTTATACATATATCTGTTTGCCTTCACCTCCCTTATCTCACCTCACTTGCTCACATTGTATATAGACTTATTTTTTTCACTGTATTATTGACTATATGTTTGTTTTTACTCCATGTGTAACTATGTGTTGTTGTATGTGTCGAACTGCTTTGCTTTATCTTGGCCAGGTCGCAATTGTAAATGAGAACGTGTTCTCAATTTGCCTACCTGGTTAAATAAAGGTTAAATAAAAATAAATAAATAAAATAAAAAAATGGTGTTGGGATGCTTTGCTGGTGAGACTGTGATTTATTTCGAATTCAAGGCACACTTCACCAGCATGGCTACCACAGCTTTCTACAGCGATACGCCATCCCATCTGGTTCGCTTAGTGGGACTATTATTTGTTTTTCAACAGGATAATGACTCAGAACACACCTCCAGGCTGTGTAAGGTCTATATGACCAAGGAGAGTGATAAGTGCTGCATCAGATGACCTGGCCTCCACAATCACCCGACCTCCACAATCACCCGGCCTCAACCCAATTGAGATGGTTTGAGATGAGTTGAACTGCAGAGTGAAGGAAAAGCAGCCAACAAGTGCTCAGCATATGTAGGAACTCCCTCAAGACTGTTGGAAAAGCATTCCAGGTGAAGTTGGTTGAGAGAATGCCCTTAGTGTGCAAAGCTGTCATCAAGGCAAAGGGTGGCTACTTTGAAGAATCTAATATATAAAATCTATAACGAATTGTTTAACCCTTTTTTTGGCTAATACATGATTCCATGTGTGTTATTTCATAGTTTTGATGTCTTCACTATTATTCTACAATGTATGAAATAGTAAAAAATAAAGAAAACCCTTGAATGAGTAGGTGTGTCCCAACTTTTGACTGGTACTTTACATTTAGGGTTTTTATTGGCTTTCTGGTGAAGGTGTGGGAGGCACAAATAATCAGAACTCATGGGGAGGCTGCAGTGGCTTGAAGGAATGTATACCCACAGTCATACCCACACATTCAGTTAGGCCAGCCCTATCTGTTTTTGGGGGTCCTAAACAACAGAAAAAGAAGGCCCCCCCCACCTTGCAAGCAAAATAATTTAGCAGCCGCCCTCTTGAAAAATGTATACAAATTTTGCCTTGGGGCGTAGAGAAAATGGTGCAGTTATAAAGCACGTTTTCTGCAATTCTACAAATTTTGCCATGGTGTTGAGAGAAGATTTTGCAATTTTATAATTCATTTTGTGCAATTCTACACATTTTGCTATGGGGTGGCGAGAAATCTATGTTATCCGAGTGAGAAATTCGACCATGATTACCGCAAGTGTAGATAGCTGGCTGCTAGACAAACTTACCAATCTAAAAAATTGGGTCAATTGAGTGACAGTCAAAACAAGATAAAAACTGCTGATGCACAACCAAATATCGATATTGTACTTTGTAAATGTTTATTTTATATAGCCCTTCGTACATCAGCTAATATCTCAAAGTGCGGTACAGAAACCCAGCCTAAAACCCCAAACAGCAAGCAATGCAGGTGTAGAAGCACGGTGGCTAGGAAAAACTCCCTAGAAAGGCCAAAACCTAGGAAGAAACCTAGGAGGAACCAGGCTATGAGGGATGGCCAGTCCTCTTCTGGCTGTGCCAGGTGGAGATTATAACAGAACATGGCCAAGATGTTCAAAATGTTCATAAATGACAAGCATGGTCAAATAATAATCAGGAATAAATGTCAGTTGGCTTTTCATAGCCGATAATTAAGAGTTGAAAACAGCAGGTCTGGGACAGGTAGGGGTTCCATAACCGCAGGCAGAACAGTTGAAACTGGGACAGCAGCAAGGCCAGGTGGACTGGGGACAGCAAAGAGTCATCATGCCCGGTAGTCCTGACGTATGGTCCTAGGGCTCAGTTCCTCCGAGAGAGAGAAAGAAAGAGAGAAGGAGAGAATTAGAGAGAGCCAAGATGTTCAAAATGTTCATAAATGACAAGCATGGTCAAATAATAATCAAGAATAAATGTCAGTTGGCTTTTCATAGCCGATCATTAAGAGTTGAAAACAGCAGGTCTGGGACAGGTAGGGGTTCCATAACTGCAGGCAGAACAGTTGAAACTGGAACAGCAGCAAGGCCAGGTGGACTGGGGACAGCAAGGAGTCATCATGCCCAGTAGTCCTGATGTATGGTCCTAGGGCTCAGGTCCTCCGAAAGAGAGAAAGAAAGAGAGAAGGAGAGAATTAAAGAGAGCATACTTAAATTCACACAGGACACTGGATAAGACAGGAGAAGTACTCCAGATATAACCAACTGGCCCTAGCCCCCCGACACAAACTACTGCAGCATAAATACTGGAGGCTGAGACAGGAGGGGTCAGGAGACACTGTGGCCCCATCCGATGATACCCCCGGACAGGGCCAAACAGGAAGGATATAACCCCACCCACTTTGCCAAAGCACAGCCCCCGCACCACTAGAGGGATATCTTCAACCAACAACTTTGTGTAGTCTACTCTTCTAACTCTCAACAGTAAATTGAGACCCAGAATGATCGTCGGGCCTACAAAAGGGGGGCGCGCCGGTCCTTCTTGTGGGCAAATTTTGTCATCAAACTTTGTCATCAAAGTTGATTGGATTTATGGTACTTTCAAGACAACTGGGAACACGGAAAAAAACAAGATCGTATCATGATGTCAGTGATCTTCAGGTCACGGCTCTAGAAAGTGGCCAGAGTTCCCGACTTGGAATTCCGAGTCAGATGACCATTCAAAACGTATTTTTCCAGTTGCCCATCCCTGCCCTCATACATACAGGTGATGACGTGCACTTTACTCACATATTTCTTCCTATTCATAGGGCAGGGCAGAGAGAAAGTAAGAGCATCTGCTTCATTCTCATTCAGGCGCAGGCTGTGTGTGCGTGTTCATTCCTATTCAGCCCAACTGGGATTTAGTGGAAAGATCACTTGGGATCCAGGTTCCTGGCCATCTGGGCGAGACAGACAACAAACTTCATTAGGTATTAGAAAGAGTGAAAGGAAAGCGGGAGGAAGATGTGAGATACTGACTTATCTTAATGCCCAATGAAACTGTGAACGAGAGAGAGCATTACACACACACATACAGAAAAGCAGTTGGTCATCATTCCCGTCAGATGCATTATAAACCCTGTTGGCATCTTGCCACTACAGAGTCACATTGATCTTATCACTGAGAGATGAAGACTAATATAATTTAATGGCATTGTGTGTACAGTAATTAAATCCTTAAACAGTTATATTTTACATGTCATCAGCGTATATGAGTTGTGGTTGTTAAAACCTTCATGAGTTTGATTGTGAGTGTGTGTCTCTGTGTGTGTGTGTGTGTGTGTGTGTGTCTGTCTGTCTGTCTCTATAGTTCAGTGTGCAAATGTCATCTCTTGCCTGAGCCTGTATAACCGTCTGTGCCTGTCACTTTGCTTATCAGTCTTCATGGTTTCCTATTGTCTCAATCTGTCCCTCCCCACAGACATCCATGCAGACAACTCTTGAATTTGATGAGATTTTGATCAAAGGACAATTCCAACTTGATCTTCAGAAAAAAACAGCACATTTCTTTGTTAGCCCTTTTTTTTTTGTTGCAGCTTAGTTTTTTTCTCTCTCAAGCACAGGCAAATATCTTCACAATTTCCCATTCAGAATTATCCCTGAACGAAAATAAATAAAAGAAACACTGTAAAACTGCCTTTTCCCCTCCTAGAACCCCAAACTGGCTTTTCCCTTCCTCCCCTCCTCCGTTGAACATCTAGAACCCCAAACTGGCTTTTCCCTTCCTTGAACCTAGAACCTAGAACATCTAGAACCACAAACTGGCTTTTCATCCCCTCCTCTGTAGAACATCTAGAACCCCAAACTGCCTTTTTTCCCTTCCTCCCTTCCTCCGTAGAACATCTAGAACCCCCTATCGTGATGGAGAACAGCAACTTATCTCACACATTAAACTTCACGACACGTCATTATGACCATCAGTTCATTTCATATTAACATAACATGGCTTGGCTCTCCGTTTGGAACAGGGTGGTCGGTATGCAGTGTTGATTTTAGCATGTAAATCTTGGTGGGGCAAACTCCCAAAAATGTTTTAGATGCATGCCAGCAAAGCCACTACACAACACTAAACAATACATTAATTGCACTATGATGGTGACAAACGGTGCCCACAAACTATATAAAGCTGTCCCAACAGCAGAGCTTTCGTTTCAGCACCATGGAGTGACTCCTTACCATCGCTACACTTGGCTATTAGAGGAGAATTGTCTGGCAGTGAAACAGTTATTTCAGCCTCATTTACTGCATTTAAAAAAAAACATAGCTGATATGGCTGACTTGCTTAAACAAATGTGGTTTCTACCCGACAATTGAGATGTACAAACTATGGCATAAGGGAATGATGAGTGGATAAAAGGCAATCCGTAATTTCGATTAAGACATTAATGAGAGAGCTAAGACGGATGTAGTCAATATAATTATTTCTTCAGGAATTTTGAAATGTACAGCGACAGAATTCAGAACATGGGCCGTTCTTACAGTATTCTCCCTGTACACCAAGTCAGAACCGTAGGATAAATAAAGGGCGCATTTAAGGAGACAATGAAAGCTCTTACAATATTTGATGATTACATTTCTCTAAAACAGGCTATAGGCTACATGTGCACCACCAAGTCAGAACAGTGGGCTAAGCTATGAAAAAAGGGAAAGGGACCAAATTATTAGGGTGAGGCACAAGAGCTACTAACAGCTTACTACACAACATACACTTAGTATTACTTTCTTAGCTACAGAATACATACAGTTGAAGTCGGAAGTTTACATACAACTTAGCCAAATACATTTAAACTCAGTTTTTCCACAATTCCTGACATTTAATCCAAGCAAAAATTCTCTGTCTTAGGTCAGTTAGGATCACCACTTTATTTTAAGAATGTGAAATGTCAGAATAATAGTAGAGAGAATGATTTATTTCTGCTTTTATTTATTTCATCACATTCCCAGTGGGTCAGAAGTTTACATACACTCAATTAGTATTTGGTAGCATTGTCTTTAAATTGTTTAACTTGGGTCAAACGTTTCGGGTAGCCTTCCACAAGCTTCCCACAATAAATTGGGTGAATTTTGGCCCATTCCTCCTGACAGAGCTGGTATAACAGAGTCAGGTTTGTAGGCCTCCTTGCTCACACACACTTTTTCAGTTCTGACCACAATGTTCTATAGGATTGAGGTCAGGGCTTTGTGATGGCCACTCCAATACCTTGACTTTGTTGTCCTTAAGCCATTTTTCAACAACTTTGGAAGTATGCTTGGGGTCATTGTCCATTTGGAAGACCCATTTGCGACCAAGCTTTAACTTCCTGACTTATGTCTTGAGATGTTGCTTCAATATATCCACATCGTGTTCTTGCCTCATGATGCCATCTATTTTGTGAAGTGCACCAGTCCCACCTGCAGAAAATCACCCCCACAACATGATGCTCCCACCCCCGTGCTTCACGGTTGGGATGGTGTTCTTCGGCTTGCAAGCTTCCCCCTTTTTTCTCCAAACATAACGATGGTCATTGTGGCAAAACATTTCCATTTTTGTTTCATCAGACCAGAGGACATTTCTCCAAAAAGTACAATCTTTGTCCCCATGTGCAGTTGCAAACCGTAGTCTGTTTTTTTTATGGCAGTTTTGAAGCAGTGGCTTCTTTGCTGAGCGGCCTTTCAGGTCATGTTGATACAGGACTCGTTTTACTTTGGATATAGATACTTTTGTACCTGTTTCCTCCAGCATCTTCACAAGGTCCTTTGCTGTTGTTCTGGGATTGATTTGCACTTTTCGCACCAAAGTACATTCATCTCTAGGAGACAGAACACGTCTCCTTCCTTAGCGGTATGACAGATGCGTGGTCCCATGGTGTTATACTTGCGTACTATTGTTTGTACACATGTATGTGGTACCTTCAGGCGTTTGGAAATTGCTCCCAAGGATGAACCAGACTTGTGGAGGTCTACAACTTTTTTTCTGACGTCTTGGCTGATTTCTTTTGATTTTCCCATGATGTCAAGCAAAGAGGCACTGAGTTTGAAGGTAGGCCTTGAAATACATCCACAGGTACACCTCCAATTGACTCAAATTATGTCAATTAGCCTATCAGAAGCTTCTAAAGCCATGACATAATTTTCTGGAATTTTCCAAGCTGTTTAAAGGCACATTCAACTCAGTGTATGTAAACCTCTGACCCACTGGAATTGTGATACAGGGAATTATAAGTGAAATAATCTGTCTGTAAACAATTGTTGGAAAAATTACTTCTCATGCACAAAGTAGATGCCCTAATCGACTTGCCAAAACTATAGTTTGTTAACAAGACATTTGTGGAGTGGTTGAAAACAAGTTTTAATGACTCCAACCTTAGTGTATGTGAACTTCCAACTTCAGCTGTATCTCCCTGGCATATTACATAATTTATGCTGCAGCATACAATACCTTTTTGGACTCACCTTGTTGTGCTGTGCTCACTTGGACCACCGCGCCACCTTCCTGTACAAGTGAGCAAATTTTGTCATCAATCTTTGCAATCAAACTCTGGCATTCTCTGGATTTATGGTGCTTTCAACACAACTGAGAACACGGGGGGAAAACAAGGTCGATTCAATACGTCTGAGATCTTCAGGTTGGAGCTCTAGGAAGAGGCCACGCTTACGACTTGGAATTGCGAGTTAGATGATTTTCTCAGTCAGAGCTCGTTTTTTTCTGTTCCCAGTTGTCTTGAACTCACTGAAGTCATGCTCGGCTGACAGCATGGCCAATGTATTAAACCTTTACTGGCCATGGTGTTGCATGTGAATGTTTATCATTTTAAGCTTAGAAAAGAAACCCTTAAACACAGACTTGGACCACACACCGTCTCCACTGAATAGCAGGCTAGTGATTGCTTTGTAACGCTTGCAGTTTGCCACTGATTCCTTCCAAACCACTCATTGTTGAATTTGTGATTTCCAACTTGTGTAATGTTTGTTTCCAATGGCCGATGAGCACTGATACGTTTTATCTATAATTTCTCTTCATATAACAAGGATTGAAAAGGATTTGCCAGTAGATTGTCAACTTAATTCATGATGTTGACTGATGTCTAGCTTGCTAGCTAAGATTTTTAAAGTATGATGTTGACATGATAAGTCCAATCAAAGCTATGGTAGATATAACGGGGATTTAACATCATTTTATCTGTGGCCAATCACTGAGCCTTCTTCGATGGGTACTTCTAATGTAAATCAATCCAGCACCCAAGGAGCTTGAATTTTCGAGCTCTCCCTGTAGATTTTGCGCTGACATAGTGTCCCCATGAGTAACAGAACACTGAGCCAATCACGGCGCAACTAGAGAACATTACCAACTCCTACGCTCTGTATTTTCCACTGGCTGCTCCACCACCACAGAAATCACTGAGCTAGGCAGAAACACCTGCATTTAGGAGCTGCCTTACTCAAGAAAGCAAAAAAGAGACCATGTTTTTATGCAGCTTTATTAACTCAATGATTTTTCTTTGACATTGTTTGCAAACTGATGTGACATGTACTAATGCCAAAATAACATGCAAAACAGATACAACTAAAAAAGTATATTTTTAGCTTAACAGGTGGGGCTTAAACAGGTAGGGCTCTGCCCCACCTGCCCTGATTGACGGGTCGCCACTGTAGGTATGTTAAATGGAGACCTGACACTCTTGCCTCCAAGTACCTTGCTTCTCTAAGAATTAAAGTGACACTTCACTCCAAAATTCAAGTTTGTCATCTAGACCTCAACAGTGAATGAGCTCATGGGCATTGTCCACTTTTGAGGCCATAGTGTTGGATTTAACTTTGATTTCAGAATGAACTCTTGCACTAAGTTTGTTTTTGTGTGTTTTCCCCCATATTACTGGAACCTAGGATCTGGCTTTAGTTTGGAAGATTGTTGAGTCATTATGAGAAAAATATAACATTTCCAAAACACTGTTTGTGTTTAATGTGTGTGTGTGTGTGTTGCTGCCTCTTTGTGCCATGCAGTGAACAGAAACAAACCTGGCACAGTGAGGTTGGAGTCAAACTACTTTCCCAACCCCACCTCTACATTAGAAACCATTAGGGCCAATTGTCCTGACCACAGATCCCAATCTGGTAGCAATGAAGCCGCTTTGTTATGCTACCAAAAGTCACGTGACTCAAATGAGAAGGAAGTGCATAAGACAGCCAGCCCATATACAAATGTGGTGGTAGTGAAACGGACAGACACATTTCGTTCTGTTAAAAGTCCCCCCCCCCCTATTTTTCTCTGTCTGTGATTGCTCATATTGGCAACTTACAGTAAGTTTTGTTCATTTAGTACAATTTCATAAGTGTCCCAGAGGCAAACTATGAGGCAAGATGTCTCAAAACATCCAAAACAGGTTTTTTTGTTTTTACGGTGGTAAGAAAACAACAGAGCAGGCAATATAAAACGTCAGAACTTGAGAGCTCATAGTAGCTATTAAAAGTAGCTACTGTAGCTTTTTAATGTATTGTCTGAAAGAGTCACAGCGTATTTTTGTTTTGGCACTAATACGGCCATCCATAGACGAGGTCCTCAATGGGGTTCTCCTCGGGGCCTACATTTTTCAGCACCAACCCAATACAAACACGTGATGAAGTCAGGGGCAATTGGTCAAGTCATTTCATGGGTCACTACATCCTTGACCATAATTGAAACCTCAATAAGGGAAGGGTACCTTGAGGTTACACAATATTGTACATACGCTAAAAGAAAAATAGACATAAAAATAGACTATATATATTTTGAGAGGATAGCCCTGATAGTGCTAAAGGGGAAGAAAGGGACAGACGGACATACAGACAGGCACTTTAGTGCTAATGCATAGCAGAAAGAGTTTAAAGTAAGAGACAAAAAGAGAGCGAAAAAGGGAGAATGAGAAACAGAAAGGACGGTTGTGGCCATCTATGCCCCCTAACAAAATACTTTGCTAACTAGGCTGAAGTTAGCATGTTCCCCGCAGCTAGCAAGGCCCATGTTATAAAATCCAGACGTTAGATAAGACGACTTTAGCAAGGGCTATAGTTAGCACAGCTAATGTCGGCACGTCCGTTATCTCTATGGACACTATACTCCACCATCCTATCGCTTACCAGGCTCCTGACACGATGGGGATGAAAATACCTGCAACTGTCTTGAGATAATAGATACTAACATTTTGTCTGATAATTGGATTGAGTAGGATAATAATGTCATACCTATATCTGAGCTGTGATCAGCAACACTAGCCATTTACCACCTAGCTAGCGCAATGCTGAGGGATTTACCATCTACCTAGCACAATGCTGAGGGATTTACCATCTACGTAGCACAATGCTGAGGGATTTACCATCTACCTAGCACAATGCTGAGGGATTTACCATCTACCTAGCACAATGCTGAGGGATTTACCACCTAGCTAGCACAATGCTGAGGGATTTACCATCTACGTAGCACAATGCTGAGGGATTTACCATCTACCTAGCACAATGCTATAATAATCTGACCAACCCAGGTAGAGGAGAATGGGGTATGTTGAGTGGTTGAGCTCATCTTACCCCACTCTCCCCTATTTTGAATGGCTATGTTCCAACATCCACAGGAGCCCATTTACACCACTCAGAATCAGTGGTGTAAAGAACTTAAGTAAAAATACTTTAAAGTACTACTTAAGTAGTTTTTTGGGGTATCTGTACTTTACTATTTATATTTTTGCAGACTTTTACTTCACTACATTCCTAAATAAAATAATGCACTTGGTACTCCATATATTTTCTCTGACACCCAAAAGTACTCATTACATTTTGACAAGAAAATGGTCCAATTCACACACTTATCAAGAGAATATCCCATGTCATCCATACTGCCTCTGATCTGGCGGACTCACTAAACACAAATCCTTCGTTTGTAAATTATGTCTGAGTGTGTGCCTCTGACTATCCGCCAATACATTTTAAAAATAAAATTGAGGAATAATAAGGAATTTTAAAAATTGTTTATACTTTTACTTTTGATACGTAAGTATATTTAAAACCAAATACTTTGACTTTTACTCAAGTAGTATTTTACCTGGTGACTTTTACTTCAGTCATTTTTTATTAAGGTATCTTTACTTTTACTCAAATATGACAATTGAGGACTTTTCCCACCACTGCTCAGAATGCATGCATTCCACAACTTATCACTTCATTCCAAGTGGTATGTTAATGTAGATTTTGGAACAGAGCACCTGTCTTTACCTGCAACAAGTGCCAAGTGATTGTGTGTTACATACATATTGTCCAGCGCCAGAGACAATATTCACGGTGAAGGGTGACTGTCTTATTGTAAAGTATGTGGGCGGGCTGGTATGTGATATAGAATACTGCAATCTTGGATGAGAGGTATGGGCAGAGAGAGAGATTTTGAAAGAGTGAGAGAGAGATAGGGAGAAATCTGTCAGTTACATGAGCTTAAAGCAATGAGCTTAAAGCGAATAGAAGCTATGCTGCCAACATCTCACAGTAAGACAGTAAGGTCAGCTAATTGGTATTTTTATCATCATCATCCTTATTATTCTTATACCTGCCACAACATATTGCTACTTCAAAACAAGCACAAATACTGAAGCATCTTCACTTCCGTAGTCAACGCTAAGTTGAAGTTCTTTGTAAAATGTCTACAATCAAAAAAATGAGGCACTTGAGCAGATATATATTTCTATATATTTTGTTTTTATACTTTGTATATTCAGCCGTCATTAGATTAAATCCTTATTTTTGATTGGTTAATTGGGTTTCCATTTAAGCTGATGATCGAAAAAAAATCATTGGCTCCCAGTCAGCAGTCAGTCTTCATACTCTTCTCTGATTGGCTTAGAGTCCTCCCTTCTCAGGCTAAGTGCAACCAATAGGTTTTCAGAATATCATTGGCACGCATCCCCATTGGTCATCACAACCAATACACTGAAAGCAAAAAAATAAAAGGTTTTCCATCAGTCCTTCCAAAGTGCTTCAGAGGTGTGACCAGTGCATCCCGTCTTCCCATTGGCTGTCACACAAGGATGAGGAGGAGGAGCTTCAGCATCTCTTATTTATTTCCCATAATTCCAAGGCAAGGGCAAAGACATCAGCATTCTGAAAACAGAGAGGAAATGGCCGGGTTAGAAGACCAGTAAACAACAGCATATGATATGAAGATTAACCAAATATTACTACATTCATCTACTGACTACCACACATTATCACAAACATTGTTTTCCAATCTACAATAAGATATCTATGTCTGCTTATCCACAGGGGAACATTGTGTTCCTTTAATTACATATACAGAGAAGTTCAACTGAGGGATGGAAGGGAGGCGAGTGAGACCGCACAGAGCGAAAGAGAAAGAGAGAGGGAGAGGAAAAGAGCGAAAAGAAAATAAGGGGATAGAGAGGGCAACCACCACTGCAGGGTGCGTGTGTGTGTGTGTGTGCGCATGCACGTATAGTTTTAGGTCAATTTACACTTTTCCCGTCATATTACACAACTAAAGCGAGTATGTCATTAAGAAAATGTCCTCATTATTGCAATAACATGGAACCATTGAGAGCTCTAAATTCACACACACAAACTTGTCTTTGTTATGGAACCTCTTGTACGATTGATAACGCCTTCGAGGGTCGTACTGACGGACTGACAGAGGATATTGATGCTACGGAGAGGAAAAGGACTGAAAATGCACACCATAACACGACGCTCATACTTCTTCCTCTCGATTGGTCAATGTCCCTTTATTAGGGGTAACTAGCAGTCACACATGACGAGTATGTGCTGTAGGTCTATAATAATAACAATAATCATGTAATTAACATCATCATTAAAGGCCAGTTTAATTACGAGGAAACGTTGCGGGCGGGCGGGCGGGCGGGCCGCATGATGGAAACATCAAATCAACCAAAACAGTAATGACGAATGGTGACTGATTGAGAGAAAGGAGTCCTTTGTTCATTTTCCTAAATTTCCCAGCCCTGCTCTCTAATTGTAGATGAAAAAAAGTGCCTCCTCTATATTTTTGGTGCCCCCAGCGCCCCTTCTTTCTCTTCCTGGTGCAGTGCTATATTTAGCGTCCCGGTACAGACGGTGCCAGCTAACAGCAGCAGCTAGTGCAGCTCAGCCTGACAGAGCCACATAAACAATCAGCCCAATGGACCCAGGGAGACCAGAGGAGACAGGGCACACATTGGTACATACACATACACACACATTGGTGCAGAAGCGCTCACAGGCAATTATTTTTGTGGGCACACCAACACACACACATTGAGGACACAGTGACCGGGTAAATATGGATGGCACATAAGAGCATACTAAACACACACATTTTGTTCATCTATCCTCATGGGGACCAAACATGTATTTCCATTCAAAATCCTATTTTCCGTAACCCACCATTTCCCAAACTCGGACCTCAGGACTCCGAGGGGGTGCCCGTTTATCTCTAACACTACACAGCTGATTTAAATTATTAAAGCTTGTTGATTATTTGAATCAGCTGTATAGTGCTAGGGCAAAAAACTAAATGAGCACCCCTCAGAGGCCAAAACAGAGTTTGGGAAACCCTGCCCTAACCCTATTTCTATCCTTCACCCTAATTGTAAACCTAACAAACCTCCACGCAAAAACACACCAATCCATTAGGCCGGCGTCAGTGAGTATATACATCTAAATGCGAACCGTGACACACACACTAACTACTGACATCAGTGCGGTCATACGCAACCAGAAATGAAGCACTTCCTTTTCTAAACTGCTTTAAATCGCTCTCTCATCGATTTCAACCATTTCCTTGCGTCATCTCCCCGTTCTGGGCTCTAATCGATGTGATGATGCCTCTGTGAGTAAGTGTGACTGTCCCGCTCTGCAGGCTCTTTAACTCCGAGGCCAGATGGGGCTATGATCTCAGCCAATGTCTGGCCTATAAAATGTTCCCTCTCTATATCAGTCCCTATGTCAGTCGGTCTATGTGTCTATCTGGGGCAGTCAAAGTGATGGCTCACTGGATGAAGCAGTCAATGTGATCTGTGTCTGCCTGGGGCTGTCAATGTCCGGTTCTGTGACGGCTCACTTTAGTGGCTCATTAAGGGTAAGGCACCCTCTGTGCCTTTAAGTAGATTCATTTGAGTGTATTTGTGTGCCACCCTAGCATCTGTCAGTCTGTGAGTCAGTCTCCGCGATGATGTAAGATGAATACAAGATGCAACGCCTTGTTCTGTGTGTGACACACACTCGTCTGTTGATCAGAGTTGTCTGTCTGCGATGGGGTCACTGGACTTAGTTTAGATCTGTGTGTCCCTCAGACTGACACTGGCTGAGCACATACTGCTACTGCGCAATTGGGCACACATCTCTCTCACACACACACACACACACACACACAAAATCGCATACACTCGCTCTCCCCTCTGACCCTTGCACCGTCAATCACTTCCATGCCCCAGGAGCCACAGCTGTCAAGTTATATAACATTCTGTTTAACCAAGAGCCCATCACCATAGGAAGGCCTCTGCCAAGCAAAGAGAGGGTGTTATGAAAGCCAGTAGGGAAGAGGGGATCAGTGCAAAGAGCCGAGCGAGAGAGATCGAGAGAGTAAGGCGATCTCTCTCTGTGTGCGTGTGACATCTGGGAGATGTACAGTGGGGAGAACAAGTATTTGATACACTGCCGATTTTGCAGGTTTTCCTACTTACAAAGCATGTAGAGGTCTGTAATTTTTATCATAGGTACACTTCAACTGTGAGAGACGGTATCTAAAACAAAAATCCAGAAAATCACATTGTATGATTTTTAAGTAATTCATTTGCATCCACAGCACATTTAGATCGACTGGCAGATCTCCCACCAGGCCAAGAAACGTAAACCCTCCAAGATCCCCCCCACAGTTTCCCAATAGCTGTCCCTCAACTATTCTAGACCCCTCCGACACTCCCCCCCCAAGAAGAAAAATTAAAAATACATTTAATTCCATTCCCCACCACCATGAACCCCCCGATGCACCAACAACCAAGAGAATGAACTAAAGAGAAAAAAGAAAAAGACAGAAGAAAATAGCAAACAACAATAAAAGAAAATAAATAATAAATAAATATTTAAAACAAAGGACAAAGAACAACTAAAATCATAACAGCAATGCCAACTGTATATGTTTGTGTGCATGTCTGGCATTATTACATGGACAGTTGAAGTCGGAAGTTTACATACACATTAGTCAAATACATTTAAACTCAGTTTTTCACAATTCATGACATTTAATCCTAGTAAAAATGCCCTGTCTTAGGTCAGTTAGGATCACCACTTTATTTTAAGAATGTGAAATGTCAGAATAATAGTGGAGAGAATAATTATTTCAGCTTTTATTTCTTTCATCACATTCCCAGTGGGTCAGGCGTTTATATACACTCAATTAGTATTTGATAGCATTGCCTTTAAATTGTTTAACTTGGGTCAAACGTTTCGGGTAGCCTTCTACAAGCTTCCCACAATAAGTTGGGTGAATTTTGGCCCATTCATTCCTCCTGACAGAGCTGGTGTAACTGAGTCAGGTTTGTAGGCCTCCTTGCTCACACACACTTTTTCAGTTCTGACCACAAATTTTCTATAGGATTGAGGTCAGAGCTTTGTGATGGCCACTCCAATACCTTGACTTTGTTGTCCTTAAGCCATTTTGCCACAACATTGGAGGTATGCTTGGGATCATTGACCTTTTGGAAGACCCATTTGCGACCAAGCTTTAACTTCCTGACTGATGTCTTGAGATGTTGCTTCAATATATCCACATAATTTCCCCTCCTCATGATGTCATCTATTTTGTGAAGTGCACCAGTCCCTACTGCAGCAAAGCACCCCCACAACATGATGATGCTGCCACCCCCGTGCTTCACGGTTGGGATGGTGTTCTTCAGCTTGCAAGCCTCCCCCTTTTTACTCCAAACATAACGATGGTCATTATGTCCAAACAGTTCAATATTTGTTTCATCAGACCAGAGGACATTTCATGGCCAGAGAACAACCGTGAAGCACGGGGGTGGCAGCATCAAAAAGTACGATCTTTGTCCACAGGTGCAGTTGCAAACCGTAATCTGTCTTTTTTTAATGGCAGTTTTGGAGCAGTGGCTTCTTCCTTGCTAAGCGGCCTTTCAGGTTATGTCGATGCAGGACTCGTTTTACTGTGGATATAGATACTTTTGTACCGGTTTCTTCCAGCATCTTCACAAGGTCCTTTGCTGTTGTTCTGGGATTGATTTGCACTTTTCGCACCAAAGTACATTCATCTGTAGGAGACAGAACACGTCTCCTTCCTGAGCGGTATGACGGCTGCGTGGTCCCATGGTGTTTATACTTGCGTACTATCGTTTGTACAGATGAACATGGTACCTTCAGGCGTTTGAAAATTGCTCCCAAGGATAAACCAGACTTGAGGTCTAAAAAAAAGAAATTGGAGGACTTGGCTGATTTCTTTTGATTTTCCCATGATGTCAAGCTAAGAGTCACTGAGTTTGAAGGTAGGCCTTGAAATACATCCACAGGTACACCTCCAATTGACTCAAATGATGTCATGAGGATTGAAAGAATTGTCTGTAGAGCTCTGAGACAGGATTGTGTGGAGGCACAGATCTGGGGAAGGGTACCAAAACATTTCTGCAGGATTTTAGAAGAACACAGTGGCTTCCATCATTCTTCAATGGTAGAAGATTGGAATTATCAAGACTCTTCCTAGAGCTGGCCGCCTGGCATAACTGAGCAATCGGGAGAGAAGGGCCTTGGTCAGGGATGTGACCAAGAACCCGATGGTCACGATGACAGAGCTCCAGTTCCTCTGTAGAGACGGGAGAACCTTCAAGAAGGACAACCATCTCTGCAGCACTCCACCAATCAGGCCTTTAGGGTAGAGTGGCAAGACAGAAGCCACTCCTCAGTAAAAGGCACATGACAGCCCGCTTGGAGTTAATGGACTCTCAGACCATGAGAAACAAGATTCGCTGGTCTGATGATACCAAGATGGAGGAAACCTGCCACCATCCCTACGGTAAAGCATGGTGGTAGCAGCATCATGCTGTGGGGATGTTTTTCTTTCCCTCGATCCAGTCAGGATCGAGGGAAAGATGAATGGAGCAAAGCAGAGAGAGATCCTTGATGAAAACCTGCTCAGTGCTCAGGACCTCAGAATGTGACGAAGGTTCACCTTCCAATAGGACAACAATGCTAAGCACACAGCCAGTACAACACAGGAGTGGCTTCGGTACAAGTCTCTGAATGTCCTTGAGTGGCCCAGCCAGAGCCTGGACTCGAATCTGATCTAACATCTCTGGACAGACCTGAAAATATATGTGCAGCGACGCTCCCCATCCACCCTGACAGAGCTTGAGAGGATCTGCACAGAAGAATGGGAGAAACTCCCCAAATACAGGTGTGCCAAACTTGGAGCGTCATACCCAAGAAGACTCGAGGCTGTAATCGCTGCTAAAGGTGCTTCAACAGGCAAGGGTCTGAATACTTATGTAAATGTGACATTTCAGTATTCTATTTTTTTTTATTTTTTATTTGCAGCATTTCTAAAAACCTGTTTTCGCTTTGTCTTCATGGGGTATTGTGTGTGGATCCATTTTAGAGTAAGACTAACCTAACAAAATGTGGAAAAAGTCAAGGGGTCTGAATACTTTCCGAATGCACTGTAGCTTAGTAGAACCCCCCTCCCCTCCCCTGCGTAGACTGTTTCGTGCCAAAAATAAGCGGTTAAATACATGTATAAAAAAGAAACAACAAATGTTTCCTAATGTTTCTTATATCTCTCAGATATAGGACAGACACTTCAGAACAAACTTCCTTTTGATTTCTGTTGTTCAATGTAGTGAATCTGCGCCACTTTTGTTTGTTTTTGGACAATCATTTCCTCCTCCAGGTTAGATGGACGTCATACCGTATTTGTGTCTCCCCTTTCGTAGGCCTAATATATGGATCAGACGTCGCTTCTACTGATCTGTTTGTCAGTGTCAGCAGAGTAGGCTACCCTGTCATTTTTGTTGTATTAAAAAAGATTCTGCTAATGTCTCCAGTCATATAAAGTGTAGTAGAAGTGCATGAAATGCATTTATAAAAAGGTCAACATTTTCCTGTGCAACGGAAGGAGAATACATTTAGTCTATTTGTTATAGCCTAGGCCTACTTTAAGCCACCACGTTCTGCATTGAACAGTCTTTTTTTGCAAACAGTGATTGAGTTAAGCTATATTATTAGCCTAAATTATGACTATCCAATCTAATCATCAACTTAGAAATAACTTAGGCTATTATACATAAGTCTGCAAATGAGAGGATGCAAGGAATGCTTTATCATAAAGGTGCATTTTTATGGTGAACATTTGCTTTCCCAAGCTTGAAACTCACGCTCCGCCTATGTTAGAATAACTGCCCACATTTACTTTTCCTCAGCCAATGAGATGAGTAACAAACAGCAAAATCACTAGCCTACTTCAATCTACTGTCCCCCATAGTAGAGAAGTTGACCTATTCTATTGGTCAGCTTGTCGTTCTGTGTGAGAAAGAAATAGCCTGTTCCAAACAGACTCTGGGACAGTTGTGTGACGACAGATAACCAATTCATACAACCAGTAAGCTACATCCCCCCAAAAATTTAAAATGGCAACGAGGCTGATGCAACAGATCAGAACGCTTCGCATAAAATGTTGATCAACTATTATTTCTTTACATTATAACCGCAGCAACGCACAGAAGGCAGTAGGCTACGCGCGAATGTTCGTTCCATGATGCAAATTAGCATTAGATAACTGTGTTGTAGGGCATGAGTTCGGTGCTCAAGTATGCTTTATCTATTCCCTATGTTCAACAGTTTGGACATAAATCGTACAGTGATTTGATTTATCCACAGAAATTGAAATTATAGGAGGGAACATTCTGCTAAATAATTATATAAAACACCCACGCACCCCCCCCCCCCCCCCAACCAGCCCATTTGCTGACTCAGCCCTTCTCCCCCGTCTCTGTTCCGTCGCTCTACCAGTTCTGCCACTTTTCTGCCAAAGTGTTCTGAGAAAGCTCCAGAATAAACACTGTTCAGTTCAGAGAGGTGATTTACTACCATAAAGGAGAGGCAAGGCAGCACGGGGCTCTAGCCCTCCGGCAGAGCTGTACTTCTTCCTAATACCCTTCCCAGAAAACGCTGTACTTCATTCACCCTTCTGAAGTAGAACACAAGACGAGATAGTAACAGAGGAGGCGTATAGGCTAACATTCAACGCTATTCTGCACCGTTTAGGAGCTCTATGTAGAGTAAATACGGTTTTGCTTCTAGAGTCCAGACATTGATCTTGGGTCAGTTTTGTGTGTACTCGCAGAGTGGTTAAGGTTAGAGGTTAGGGGAGGGTTAAAAAAAACTTGCATCTCAAAGGCTATTTCACATCCCCTGTTTCTTTGTTTCACTTGATATGCATTTTGCAAAGTCAGAGGTTTTGGCTACTACTCTAGAACCCCAAAAGGATTGATTGACAAACTTTTTGGGAAATTTCGACAAAGAGAGAACAAAACTGCTGACCAAGCTTTATTATTAAGAAACATTGTCCCATGACTTACGAGGGAGAAACGTGTGTGTGTGTGTGTCCATGTCGCCAGTCCATACCCCCATCCTGAGATCTGATAAATTGTGTAATCATTAATAGAGTTGTAAGTGGTGTCCCCATCAATCCAGTCCCCCTCATAGTCCGTCCTCCAAACCCTTCCCTCCTTCCTCCCCGCTGTGGCGTTTAGAGTTACCATGTGTAACCTTAGTACCTTAATTCAGATAAGTGCGCTTCTGTGAAGCAGGATACACGGTGACAGACTGTGTGTGTGTCAGTGTGTGTGTGTGTGTGAGAGAGTATCTAAGAGTGAGAGTTTGTGAGCGTGTATGTGTGTATGTGGACGAGTGTGTATGTGTGTGTGAGTGTGTATGTGACAGCCAGGCATGGCCCAACATGGCACTGCAAATATTTATGTATGAGCATGGGGAATGCTGGGCGCTAAGGTAGGGGCCCTTCCCTCCTTCCCCTTTCACCACCAGTGGAAAAAGAAAGAGAAACCAGAAAGAATCTTCTTCTTTCCTAGACCCCTCACTATCCTCCCTCCCTCCATCTCTCTCACTCATTCCATCACTCCCTCTCATGGACGTAGGTTGGTAGATTTACAGCGTGGGTTTTGGCTCTCCTCATCCTAATAAAATGTTATTTTTTGGAGTTCTGTGGTGAACAGATGTCTATGCTGTTCAGACCAGGTTAAGGCAGAGACTGAACACTGTATGGGGCTGTGTGTGTGTATGTGTGCGTGCGTGTATGTGTGTGTGTGTGCTGAGGAGGTAGTGTTGCTGGTTAAATATATAATACATCAATTATATATATGGCATTTAGCAGATGCTTTTATCCAAAGTGACTTACAGTCAAGCGTGCAGAAATGTTTTACGTATGGGTGGGAATAGGTCTGAGTGTGTGTGTGTGTGTGTGTGTAAGGGAGAGCAGTAGGATCCAGTGGTCATGCTGGACAGGGTAACAGTAGCTGTCTGTGGTGAAAGCTAGTCATAAAGCATGTCACTGCACCGCTGCTGTTTTTAACCATCCCAGGAGGTTATGCCCCCAACACACACACACACGTTTCACAGACCACACACAAAAAAAACACACCACATTCTCCCTTTACAAAACACACAATCTCAACCAACAACACTCAACAACACAAACAGTCATGCATAATGCAAATGTTACCACTCTGCCCGACTCCTGGGCGCACAGTCACCACTACATATGTAAATTAGCCCTGACATGACGCACAGCAGTGGCGCTTGACGCGTGTCATGGTTCGTAATATGATTGATATTAATTTGTACTCTAAAAGCCTTTTCTATTTATCTGCAGTTGACCTCACTACGAAAACACGTGACCACTCCATGACCAGACACACGCGCCCAACCCCACCACTCCAGTCCACTAGGCTAGGTAAAGAAAAAATGTATATGAAATGAAAAAAATAACGACAAAGCCAGGGAGGGCATGTGGGTTCCTGATCTGTCATCCCTCGCTCCACTCATTTGTTGACGCAAGCCAGCCTTCCAACCACACACACACACACACACCAAGCCAGTGTTAATGGGGGGGTATAGTGCCCATTTCCTCCCATCCCTGGAGTGTGAGTCAATCCTTTTATAAGGCCTAATGCACCAAAGATTAGGTCCTACATGCTTCGGTGGGGAGAACATTGTGTGACGGATGCTAATTACTGATGCTGGCTCACTGAGCATCACAAACCGAATGGGATGGGACGTGTTCAGAATGGTAGAGAGACAGAGACACAGATGTACATAATTGACAAAACACACATGTTAAAGCAGTACACATACCAATAAAGATAGGCTTACGCACCGCAGAGATGCAGACACAGAAGCACACAAATACACGCTTTCAGGTACACACACACTATCCTCTGTGGCATTTCTGTGACAACATAGAGTCACACACAAAATACAGCCTCCACACTGACACACTCCTCAGAGTGTCCATGACATTTCTGCAGGAGACCTTTATTTCTGTTTCAGTGGCAGAAACCTTGAAGGTTAACGACCATTTCCAGGCAGCATAATGGGAGACAGAACAAACATCTTCACTCTCGCTGTCCATTACCTCTGCCTGCACTCGCTGACACATTGATGACATCATTCAACTATCTCTAGTTGGAGCACACATTGTTCTCCTCTCTACATGATTTAACCAGTCTTTGCCCTGAGGGGGGGGGGGGGGGGGGGGGGTCTCCGAGAGTGTGTGTGTGTGTGAGAGAGAGAATCAGTGTGTACGCCAAGATCTACACAAAGATGTGTATGTGTGCAGTCAGTGAGTCGTCCTCTGATCCAATATCACTAACCTGACCCTTCAACTCAGTCTAACACCACATCCCCTCTCTCACCCTGATTTGATCTTCTACATGCACTATATCCCCTGACCCCTACGTGCCCTTTACACTTCTCTTATCTCCCCCACCGACCCATGAGACCCTCTGCCTCAGCACTGACCCCAGCCTGTGACACACACGTCTCCCCCCTCCCCGCATGAGAACTTCTCATTATCATTAGCAGTGTTGTCAAATGCCCACCGGTGCTAAGCTCTTTACAGACAAATCCAGTGAGAGAGAGGCCGGGCTAGGGACGGTAACTCCTAGAACACTGGGGTTAGCAGCAGTACTGATGTACTCAACACCGGGAGAACAGGAGGAGTAAGCGAAGGAGGTGTTGCAAAACTGAAGGGGAAAAGGGAGCCGTCTTCATCGACTTGGCCAAGGCTTTCGACTCTGTCAATCACCACATTCTTATCGGCAGACTCAATAGCCTTGGCTTCTCAAATGACTGCCTCGCCTGGTTCACCAACTACTTCTCAGAGTTCAGTGTATCAAATTGGAGGGCTTGTTGTCAGGACCTCTGGCAGTCTCTATGGGGGTGCCACAGGGTTCAATTCTCGGGCCAACTTTTTTCTCTGTATATATCAATGATGTCGCTCTTGCTGCTGGTGATTCTCTGATCCACCTCTATGCAGATTACATCATTCTGTATACATCTGGCCCTTCTTTGGACACTGTGCTAACAAACCTCCAAAAGAGCTTCAACGGCATACAACTCTCCTTCCATGGCCTCCAACTGCTTTTAAATGCTAGTAAAACTAAGTGCATGCTCTTCAACCGATTGCTGCCTGCACCCTCCCGCCTGACTAGCATCACTACTCTGGACGGTTCTGACCTAGAATATGTGGACAACTACAAATACCTAGGTGTCTGGTTAGACTGTAAACTATCCTTCCAGACTCACATTAAGCATCTCCAATCCAAAATTAAATCTAGAATCAGCTACCTATTTCACAACAAAGCCTCCTTCACTCATGCTGCCAAACATACCCTCGTAAAACTGACTATCCTACCGATCCTTGACTTCGGTGATGTCATTTACAAAATAGCACCCAACGCTCTACTCAGCAAACTGGATGTAGTCTATCACAGTGCCATCCGTTTTATCACCAAAGCCCCATATACTACCCACCACTGCAACATGTATGCTCTCGTTGGCTGGCACTCACTACATATCCGCAGCCAAACCCACTGGCTCCAGGTCATCTGTAAGTCATAGCTAGGTAAAGCCCCGCCTTATCTCAGCTCACTGGTCACCATAGCAACACCCACCCTTAGCACACGCTCCAGCAGGTATATTGCACTGGTCATCCCCAAAGCCAACACTTCCTTTGGCCGCCTTTCCTTTCAGTTCTCTGCTGCCAATGACTGGAACGAATTGCAAAAACCTCTGAAGCTGGAATCTCATATCTCCCTCACTAACGTTAAGCATCAGCTGTCAGAGCAGCTTACCGATCACTGCACCTGTACACAGCCAATCTGTAAATAGCACACCCGACTACCTCATCCCCATATTATTACTTACCCTCTTGCTCTTTTGCACCCCAGTATCTCTACTTGCACATTCATCATCTGCACATCTATCACTCCAGTATTAATGCAAATTGTAATTATTTTCGCCGCTAGGGCCTATTTATTGCCTACCTCCCTACTCTTCTAGATTTGAATACACTGTACATATATTTTTCTATCGTGTTATTGACTGTATGTTTGTTTATTCCATGTGCAACTCTGTGTTGTTGTTTTTGTCGCACTGCTTTGCTTTATCTTGGCCAGGTCGCAGTTGTAAATGAGAATTGTTCTAGTTAAATGAAGATGAAATAAAATAAAAAATAAAGAGAGGAGATAGAGAGAAACGAGGCGAACAAGTGCAACGGAGAGAGAAAGAGAGATTGACTGGAGCAAGAGGACGAGCAAGAGGAGAGGATGCAAAAACAGAGAGAGTGGTAGAGAAGAGGGAGAATGCAAGAAAGACGGAGCATAGATGAAACAAACAAACAAAATGCCAAAAACAAAGAGAGTGTGAAAAAGAAAAACAGGAAATGCATGAAAGAGGGTGTGTGTCATTGAGAGTGAATAGAGAAGTGCTCCCATGGACTCAAGGACCCCCTGAGCCTGTACTACGAGCAAACACACACACACACACACACACCACAGCACACTTGCTCACACACCATACCATAACAGACAATCACTGCTCTGTACTACTGTAAAACTGATCCACAAAGTTCCTGGCAGGCGGCCACAACCATCAAGAAACTATATACTGTACTAGTATACACACACACCCGGCAGAACTCCTTAATCCACAGAACATGACAAGAAGAAAAGAGAGCGGGAGGGAGGAAGAGGAAGGGAGAGAGAGTAAAAGTGGTGAGAGAGGAAGAGAAAAGAAGAGAGTGGGTGTACTGCCAAGAAAGCAGACTTGAGGCTGGCGGAGGACTTTGGGCATTAGGTGAGAGGCTTTTCGCCGATCTCTTTTTCCTGTGATTTGATTGGCTTCCAGATCAGTCTGAGCCTTTCTTATTGAGGAGCCCCAAACACGTGTGTGACTGTACTGTGTATATAAACACAGCAACCAGAGAGCGTATTACAATCTAACAACTTTGATTTGAGAAACACATACACTCTTTCTCCCTCTTGTCTTGGGCATGGTCCGGTGCCCCATTGACTGCCAAGTGACATGTTGCCTTAACACTGTGTGTGTGTGTCCCCAGAGCATTTGAATGAAGCAGAAGAGCAGTCAAAACATGACTAGCCTACTGAGTCATTATATATCCTTATTAGAATCAACCAGACTGGCAGACGGCGTGAGAACGAGAGAGTGTGTGTGTGTGTGTGTGTGCGCGCAGAGATTACATTAATTACATTTATATATTTGAAATATGTATTTCAATTACTTCTCAGTATTTTGTCATTTGTATTACACTACACTGAACTACACACTTAGTAACAAAATAATTTCTACAGCTGTAATTTGTATTTTCTAAATACAAACTACTTTCCTATGCCATTTTTTATAGAGGTCCACCATTTTGTGGCCCCCTTTCACCCTACAGTGGTATCAGATGGCACTGTGGAGTGATAAGTGTCTGCTAAATTAACTAAATATAAATGTTTGCGTAAAAATGAATAACTGCAAAGTATTCTGAGTATTATTCTAATGAGCTCTGCCCAGAAACAAGGTTTTGTCTAGAAGAGATACAGCTTTTGTCAAAATTGACTTTTCGTAGCAGGTTTAGGAAAAGTAGGTTAAGCTGTATCCCACCTAGACATGACCCCAAAACGAGGCCAATAATAATAATACCCAGTAATAATTTTGGTACGTTCATTTCACATATATATTTTGGTCATTTAGCAGACACTCTTATCCAGAGTGACTTACAGTCAGTGCATTCAAGTAGATCAGTGGATCCCAAACTTTTTATTGTCCCGTACCCCTTCAAACATTCAACCTCCAGCTGAGTACACCCTCTAGCACCAGGGTCAGCACACTCTCAAATGTTGGACCAGGGCACAAATAATAATATAACAATAATCAATAAGTTTGCTGTTTATTTAGCCATCTTACATATAAAACCTTATTTGTTCATCGAAAATTGTGAATAACTCACCACAGGTTAATGAGACGGGTGTGCTTGAAAGGATGCACATAACTCTGCAATGTTGGGTTGTATTGGAGAGAGTCTCAGTCTTAAATCATTTTCCACACACAGTCTGTGCCTGTATTTAGTTTTCATGCTAGTGAGGGCCGAGAATCCACTCTTACATAGGTATGTGGTTGCAAAGGGCATCAGCGTCTTAACAGCGCGATTTGCCAAGGCAAGAAACTCTGAGCGCAGTCCAATTCTGAAATATGGCAGTGGCTTCTGATTAAATAAAATTTTCACAGAACTGCTTGTTGCAATTTCGATGAGGCTCTCTTGTTCAGATATCAGTAAGTGGACTGGAGGCAGGGCATGAAAGGGATAACGAATCCAGTTGTTTGTGTTATCCGTTTCGGTAAAGTAGCTGAGAATTTGCGCACCCAGCTCAATCAGGTGCTTTGCTATATCCCATTTGACATTGTCCGTAAGCTTGAGTTCAATTACACACACAAAAAAAATCATACAATAATGGAAAGACCTGTGTGTTGTCCTAGTTAATGCAGACAGAAAAGAGCTCCAACTTCTTAATCAAAGCCTCAGTTTTGTCCCGCACATTGAATATAGTTGCGGAGAGCTCCTGTAATCCTAGATTCAGATCATTCAGGTGAGAAAAAACATCACCCAGATAGGCCAGTCGTGTAAGAAACTCGTCATCAAAGTCCTCCACCAGCCTCAAGTCTGACCTCGGTCAGACAAGTGAAAATTATGGTCCATGAAGAAAACGTTAATTAAGCTCGTCTCTCAATTTAAAAAAACGTGTCAATACTTGCCCCTTGATAACCAGCGCACTTCTGTATGTTGTAAAAGCGTTACATGGTCGCTGCCCATATCATTGCATAGTGCAGAAAATACACAAGAGGTCAGGGGCCTTGCTTTAACAAAGTTAACCATTTTCACTGTAGTGTCCAAAACATCTTTCAAGCGGTCAGGCATTCAAATCAAAAAATGGAATCAAACTTTATTTGCCACATGCGCCGAATACAACAAGTGTAGACTTTACCGTGAAATGCTTATTTACAAGCCCTTAACCAACAGTGCAGTTCAAGAAGAAGAAAATATTTACCAAGTAGGCTAAAATAAAAAATAAGAATAAAAAGTAACACAATAAGAATAACAATAATGAGGCTATATACAGGGGGCACCAGTACCGAGTCAGTGTGCAGGGGTACAAGCTAGTTGAGTTAATCTGTACATTTAGGTGGGGGCGAAGAGACTATGCATAGGTAACAAACAAACAGAGAGTAGCAGCAGTGTACAGTGGGGGGGGGGGGGGGGGGGGGGTCAATGTAAATTGTCCAGTGGCGATTTTTATGAATTGTTAAGCAGTCTAATGGCTTGGGGGTAGAAGCTGTTGAGCCTTTTGGTCCTAGACTTGGCGCTCCAGTACCGCTTGCCGTGCAGTAGCAGAGAAAACCGTCTATAAATTGGGTTACTGGAGTCTCTGACAATTTCCTCAGAGGCTTTCCTTTACATACACTTAGGTTGAAGTCATTAAAACTCGTTTTTCAACCACTCCACAAATGTCTTGTTAACAAACTATAGTTTTGGCAAGTCGGTCAGGACATCTACTTTGTGCATGACACAAGTCATTTTTCCAACAATTGTCTACAGACAGAATATTTCACTTATAATTCACTGTATCACAATTCCAGTGGGTCAGAAGTTTACAAACACTAAGTTGACTGTGCCATCAAACAACTTGGAAAATCCCAGAAAATTATGTCATGGCTTTAGAAGCTTCTGATAGACTAATTGACATCATTTGAGTCAATTGGAGGTGTACCTGTGGATGAATTTCAAGGCCTACCTTCAAAATCAGTGTCTCCTTGCTTGACATCATGGGAAAATCGAAAGAAATCAGCCAAGACCTCAATTTTTTTTTGTAGATCTCCACAAATCTGGTTCATCCTTGGGAGCAATTTCTTGAAAGTACCACGTTCATCTGTACAAACAATTGTATGCAAGTATAAATACCATGGGACCAAGCAGATATCATACCGCTTAGGAAGGAGACGCGTTCTGTCTCCTAGAGATGAACGTACTTTGGTGCGAAAAGTGCAAATCAATCCCAGAACAACAGCAAAGTATCTTATGAAGATGCTGGAGGAAACAGGTACACAAGCATCTATATCCACAGTAAAACGGGTCCTAGAGTAAAACTTCTGACCCACTGGGAATGTGATGAAAGAAATAAAAGCTGAAATAAATCACTCTCTACTGTTATTCTGACATTTCACATTCTTAAAATGAAGTGGTGATCCTAACTGACCTAAGAAAGGGAATTTTTACGAGGATTAAATGTCAGGAATTGTGAAAAACTGAGTTTAACCTCTCTTGGGTACGTGAGACCTTAGCGTCCCACCTCTTCAACAGCCAGTGAAACTGCTGGGCGACAAATTCAAATACAGAAATACTCATTATAAAAATTCAGAAAACAAAACATATTTTACATAGCTTTAAAAATATTAACTTCTTGTGAATCCAACCACGGTGTCAGATTTTTAAAATGCTTTACGGCGAAAGCATACCTTATGATTATTTGAGAACATAGCCCAGCAGACAAATCATTACAAACAGTAACCAGCCAAGTAGAAGAGTTACACAAGTCAGAAATAGTGATAAAATGAATCCCTTACCTTTGATGATCTTCATATGGTTGCACTCAGCAGACATTTATTTACTCAATAAATGTTCCTTTTGTTCGATAAAGTCTCTTTATATCCAAAAACCTCAGTTTTGTTCGCGCGTTTTCTTCAGTAATCCACAGGCTCAAACGCAGTCAAAACAGGCAGACAAAAAAATCCTAATTGTATCCGTAAAGTTCATAGAAACATGTCAAACAATGTTTATATTCTAGATTGTTTTTAGCCTAAATAATCGATAATATTTCAACCGGACAATAACGTCGTCAATATAAAAGGTAAACAAGAAAGGCACTCTCTCGGTCGTGCGCCTGAAAAAGCTCTGTGACACTTTAGGGTTCACTCATTCAGACTGCTCTTACTTCTTCATTTTTCAGAATACAAGCCTGAAACAATTTCAAAAGACTGTTGACATCTAGTGGAAGGCATAGGAACTACAATTTGAGTCCTAAGTCAATGGATACTGTAATGGCATTGAATAGAAAACTACAAAACCCCCCAAAAAACTACTTCCCGAATGGATTTGTCTCAGGTTTGCCTGCCAAATCAGTTCTGTTATACTCACAGACACTATTTTAACAGTTTTGGAAACGTTAGAGTGTTTTCTATCCATATCTACCAGTTATATGCATATCCTATCTTCTGGGCCCGAGAAGCAGGCAGTTTAATTTGGGCATGCTTTTCATCCAAAATTCCAAATGCTGCGCCCTACCCTAGAGAAGTTAAATGTATTTGGCGAATGTGTATGTAAACTTCCCACTTCAACTGTAGGTCCTGGATGGCAGGAAGCTTGGTCCCAGTGATGTACTGGGCCGTTCACACTACCCTCTGTAGCACCTTACGGTCAGGATGCTCTCGATGGTGCAGCTGTAGAACCATTTGAGGATCTGCGGGCCCATGCCAAACCTTTTCAGTCTCCTGAGGGGGAAAAGGTTTTGTTGTGCCCTCTTCACGACTGTCTTGGTATGTTTGGACCATGATAGATTGTTGGTAATGTGGACACCAAGGAACTTGAAACTCAACCCGCTCCACTACAACCTCTTCGATGTTAAATGGAGGCCTGTTCGGCCAACCTTTCCCTGTAGCCCAACATCAGCTCCTTTGTCTTGCTCACATTGAGGGAGAGGTTGTTGTCCTGGCACCACACTGCCAGTTCTCTGACCTCTCTATAGGCCGTGTCATCGTTGTCGATGATCAGGCCCATCACTGGTGTGTTGTCAGCAAACTGAATGATGGTGTTGGAGTCGTGTTTGGCCACGCAGTCGTGGATGAACAGGGAATACAGGAGGGACTAAGTACACACCCAATTCCCTTGGCACCTCTCGGTGGATACTGCAGTGTACCCAAGTGGCATCGGGAGCAACTGCTTGCACGCGCATTACCACTCCACTATGTCTCCCTGTCATGGCTTTGTGCCATCAGTACAGACACCAAAACATCTTGACCACCAAAGTTCATTTGATGTCACAAAGCTGTCCAGTACTTTAAAAATATCCTCATGTTGTCCTAGTTTTCAGTGGATTGCAGAAGAGGATGTCTTCCTTAATTGACCCCCCATAAAAGTAACAGACATATACCAGGAGCTGTGCCAGGCCTGCCACGTCTGTTGACTCATCCAGCTGTAACGCATATAATTCGTTGGCTTGTACGCAAAGCAGTAATTGTTTCAAAACATCTCCTGCCATGTCACTGATGCGTCGTTAAACAGTGTTGTTTGATGAAGACATTGTCTGTATATTTAGCCTTTTCCCCCAGCATTGTCCCAACCATATCCGCGGCAGCAGGAAGAATAAAGTCCTCCACAATAGTATGGGGCTTGCCTGTCCTAGCCACTCGGTAGCTCACCATACAAGACTCTTCTAGCCCCTTCTTATTAAAGGTATCTGTTGCTTTTATACATGTTTTACTATTCGAAAGTCGTCTTTATTCTCGCTCAAAAAACTCCTGTGGATTATTTTTCAAATGGTCATGTTTGGTTTCTAAATGTCTGCGCAAGAGTGAAGGTTTCCCGCGAGAGAGTAACGGTTAATGTGATTGGATGTTAATTATTTGACTAGGCTACCTGTATTTGACATTGGGTTGTTATTTCGCTTAACACTAGATGGTTTAATTAGATTTTTGTCAGTGAAACGAGGCTACTCAGGCGACAAAAAAAAAACTCACCCAAATGTATAGCCCCGTTGGAAAATATAAATGTACTGTTGGAAAATGTAAAAAGAAAGTACTAAAAATAAAAAAAAACATAAAATAACTATCACATTTTTATTTGGCGTACCCCCGACGGCATTGCGTGTACCCCAGTTTGGGAATACCTGAACTAGATAAACAACAACATATCATGGCCAAAGCAAGTAAAAACGTTTCTGTTACCATTACTGAGAATGTTCTTGCTGTTCGGCCGGCTACTTGCAAATGTATTTTAATTAAATACACTTCAAAAAAGTGTTTTGTAGTTTATTTTGATACATTCATCTTCATGGTATTTTGCAATTGTATTTTGAAATTTTGCCCATCCCTGTCTGTGTCAGAGAAAAATGTCTTAACTGGGTTGAGAGTTTCAAGTTCCTTGGTGTCCACATTACCAACAATCTATCATGGTCCAAACATACCAAGACAGTCGTGAAGAGGGCACGACAAAACCTTTTCCCCCTCAGGAGACTGAAAAGATTGAGCGTCAGTGAGTGAAATTAATATTAGTGATGGAGGGGGAAAAAAAATACATATATCAGGATATAATTTACCATATGAACTCAGCAAAAAAGAAACGTCCTCTCACTGTCAACTGCGTTTATTTTCAGCAAACTTAATTAACATATGTAAATATTTGTATGAACATAACAAGATTCAACAACTGAGACAAACTGAACAAGTTCCACAGACATGTAACAGAAATGAAATAATGTGTCCCTGAACAAAAGGGGGTCAAAATCAAATGTAACAGTCTGCTCAATGGGATTGAGGTCTGGGCTCTTCGCTGGCCATGGCAGAACACTGACATTCCTGTCTTGCAGGAAATCACGCATAGAACAAGCAGTATGGCTGGTGGCATTGTCATGCTGGAGAGTCATGTCAGGATGAGCCTGCAGGAAGAGTACCACATGAGGGAGGAGGATGTCTTCCCTGTAACACACAGCGTTGAGATTGCCTGCAATGACAACAAGCTCAGTCTGATGATGCTGTGACACACCGCCCCAGACCATGACGGACCCTCCACCTCCAAATCGATCCTGCTCCAGAGTACAGGCCTCGGTGTAACGCTCATTCCTTCGACGATAAACGCGAATCTGACCATCACCCCTGGTGAGACAAAACCGCGACTCGTCAGTGAAGAGCACTTTTTACCAGTACTGTCTGGTCCAGCGACGGTGGGTTTGTGCCCATAGACGATATTGTTGCCGGTTATGTCTGGTGAGGACTTGCCTTACAACAGGCCTACAAGCCCTTAGTCCAGCCTCTCTCAGCCTATTGCGGACAGTCTGAGCACTGATGGAGGGATTGTACGTTCCTGGTGTGACTCGGGTCGTTGTTGTTGCCATCCTGTACCTGTCCCGCAGGTGTGATGTTCAGATGTACCGATCCTGTGCAGGTGTTGTTACACGTGGTCTGCCACTATGAGGACGATCAGCTGTCCGTCCGGTCTCCCTGTAGCGCTGTCTTAGGCAGCTCACAGTACGGACATTGCAATTTATTGCCCTGGCCACATCTGCAGTCCTCATGCCTCCTTGCAGCATGCCTAAGGCACGTTCACGCAGATAAGCAGAGACCCTGGGCATCTTTCTTTTGGTGTTTTTCAGAGTCATTAGAAAGGCCTCTTTAGTGTCCTAAGTTTTCATAACTGTGACCTTAATTGCCTATCGTCTGTTAGTGTCTTAATGACCGTTCCACAGGTGTATGCTCATTAATTGCTTATGGTTCATTGAACAAGCATGGGGAAGTGTGTTTAAACCCTTTACAATGAAGATCTGTGAAGTTATTTGGATTTTTACGAATGATCTTTGAAAGACAGGGTCCTTTTTTTTTTTTTGCTGAGTTTACATCGCAATATTATTTTTACAATATCTCTATTATTTTTGCGCTAGTCGGCTGTACCTGCACCAAAACTACAGTAATTTTACTTCATAGCTGCTTCTCCGTCTTTTTAAATAGTGAGACAATTTGTTTTCAGCACTTTTATTTCCATGACTGATCAAAACAACTTCTCTTATGCCTCTCTCTTTTCCTTCTGCAGCAGAAGTTTCAGGAAGGTTAAACGTTTTCAGTGTGAACTTAAATGACTAAAACCAGACATAAAATATGTAGAAAATATAATGGAGCAATATATTTTTTAATAAGATCATCTTTGAAAACTAACAATCACCTCAATAAAAACAAGACTAAATTCAAAATAGATGGCATGGGGCTCCCATTGATTTTGTTTTAAATGTTTGACTCACTCAGATGGCATGAGAACAAGCAAGGCATTAGACTGGGTAAAAAGTGTTTAATTGACAAAAATTTGCTTTAAAACTGAAAATGTTCACTCAGCCCCATGGCAAAATGTGTAGAACTGCAGGAAATTAACTTTGAAGCTGAAATTTTTATCTGAGCCCCATGACAAAATGTGTAAAATCCTTGGGGAAACACTGCATAGGTATCGTGATAATATCGCATTGTGAGGTCCCCTGGCAATTCCCAGCCTTACGTCATATACTAGTGTACTTAGGGATGGGACTGGGTGTGTTACCATAGGACACTGACACAGGACCTTAACAAGAGAGTGGCCTACTGCATTTACTCAACAAATTCACACACCCAGATTTCCGTGTACATCCGCCCAGACATACAATACACACAAAAGTACAGGTCTATTGTGACACTGCGCTCTCCTTATCACCCCATATCTCACTCTCCTCCTCTTTTCTCCCCCCTTGCCCTTCTCTTGAGCATAGGAATGAAGCTAGTCAGGTCTTTCACCATGACCTTCATAAACAACAAGGTCACACACACACACACACACACACAATTTCCCAGCACCATCAGCAACCTCCCACCATGTGTGTGTACGTGTGTGCTTGCAGAACAGAACTGAGGAGACAAACAAATGGGAAGATGGGAGATGGCTGGAAGAGATTGGACAGAGTGGAGTGAGAAAAGGAGAGATAAGGGGGTGAGACTGTTAGGATAACATGGAGAGTTAACTGATAGAGTGGCAGAGTGGCAGAGAGAGAGAGAATGGAGGAGAGAAGGTGAGACAGAAAGAAAGAAAGGGTGGACGGGCCGTGTGGTAGGTAGCCTAGTGGTTACGAGTGTTGAGCCAGTTACTGAAAGGTCGCCGGTTCAAATCCAACTAGGTTAAAAATCTGTTGATGTGCCCTTGAGTAAGGCACTTAACCCTAAATGCTCCTGTAAGTCGCTCTGGATAAGAGTGTTTGCTAAATGACTAAATGGAGAGATAAAGAGCAGGACAGAGTGAGAGACTTTATTTGTACTTCTTTCATTTGTATTGCTAAGGAAACAGCGCTAAACTAAACACACTTCCACTCCTGCGGGCAAAAATTCCAAGAAAACCACTCTCTCTCTCTCTCTCCCTCCCTCTCTCTCTCTCCCTCCCCTTCTCTCCCTCCCTCCTTTCTTTCTTTCTTTCTTTCTTTCTCTTTCCCTCTTTCTTTTCCTCGTTCTCTCTCAATATTTGTTCCTGTGCAACTTCTGAGTCGGAGTATCACCATGACATGTGTAGTGCTCCATTCTCCAGCCTGTGTACTACAGCTAACACTGTTGACTGTCCACAACAGGCAATAAAAAGGCTTTCGAATTCCATCAATATCAACCACTGATATTGATGCAACTGACAAGAAAAATGATGGTGAATATTATATTATGCATATGATGAAACAAGTGGTTATTACTACATTTAGGGTAGCTGCGTCGGCCTCTCTCCCTCTGAGATTAGTGAATGGGAGATTAGGCCGCGCAAGCCAGTACTTCAGGGACAGACGCAACACACACGAGCAGGTGGACTTTAAAGGACATAAATGCACGCACACACACACACTCTTACATAATTTACACTGGTAAACTTAGGTCACATTACGGTGACACAGAACAAACATGTCATTTCTGGTTCTGCTGGCCCGTGTGCTTTGCTGTCTCACATCACTTTCCTACTCTCAACAGTATAGTGGAAAGATCCACTCTGTTGAGCTAAATTATAAAAACCTCTGAGTGTGTGTGTGTGTGTGATAAACCTCCCTCATGTTCCAGTGTGTGTGTGTGGTAAACCTCCCTCATGTTCCAGTGTGTGTGTGTGTGTGTGTGTGTGTGTGTGTGTGTGTGTGTGTGTGTGTGTGTGTGTGTGTGTGTGGTAAACCTCCCCTGCCTATGCTGTGTTGTGTTCCAGTGTGGACTGGGACCGTATGGTGCCCTGATGTTGAAAGCTGCAGCACCGCATTACGTTTTGCTGACTGTTGCTGTGTGTGTGGTTAGATCACCGACTCCCAGGGATGTTGGTTTGGGTTGTGGTCCACCCATGTAGGGGTACATTGAGCTACTTCACTAACATTCAACTGGATTCATGACTTCATGACAATGTGGTGTAATGAGAGAACTAGTGAGATGATGTCACTAAATGGAATGTGGTGCTCACCCAAACACTACTGCGTTCCAAATTGAATCATATTCCCTATATCAGTGGTTCCCCAACATTTGATAGTCCCGTACCCCTTGAAACATTCAACCTCCAGCTGCGTACCCCCTCTAGCACCAGGGTCAGCGCACTCTCAAATGTTTTTTTTTACATCATTGTAAGCCTGCCACACACACTATACGATACATTTATTAAACATTAGAATGAGTGTGAGTTTTTATCACAACCCGGCTCGTGGGAAGTGACAAAGAGCTCTTATAGGACCAGGGCACAAATAATAATCAATAATTTTGCTCTTTATTAAGCCATCTAACATATAAAACTTTATTTGTTAATCGAAAATTTGGAATAACTCACCACAGGTTAATGAGAAGGGTGTGCTTGAAAGGATTCACATAACTCTACAATGTTGGGTTGTAATGGAGAGAGTCTCAGTCTTAAATCATTTTCCACACAGTCTATGCCTGTATTTAGTTTTCATGCTAGTGAGGGCCGAGAATCCACTCTCACATAGGTACGTGGTTGCAAAGGGCATCAGTGTCTTAACAGTGCGATTTGCCAAGGTAGGATACTCTGAGCGCAGTCCAATCCAGAAATCTGGCAGTGGCTTCTGATTAAATTACATTTTCACAGAACCGCTTGTTGCAATTTCGATGAGGCTCTCTTGTTCAGATATCAGTAAGTGAACTGGAGGCAGGACATGAAAGGGATAACGAATCCAGTTGTTTGTGGCATCCATTTCGGTAAAGTACCTGCGTAATTGCGCACCCAACTCACTCAGGTGCTTTGCTATATCACATTCGACATTGTCCGTAAACTTGGGTTCATTTGCACACAAAACATCATACAATGATGGAAAGACCTGTGTGTTGTCCTTGTTAATGCAGACAGCGAAGAGCTCCAACTTCTTAATCATAGACTCAATTTTGTCCCGCACATTGAATATAGTTGCGGAGAGTCCCTGTAATCCTAGATTCAGACGAGGAAAAAACATCACCCAGATAGGCCAGTCGTGTAAGAAACTCGTCATCATGCAAGCAGTCAGACAAGTGAAAATTATGGTCAGTAAAGAAAACGTCTCTCAATTTAAAAAAACGTGTCAATACTTTGCCCCTTGATAACCAGCGCACTTCTGTATGTTGTAAAAGCGTTACATGGTCACTGCCAATATCATTGCATAGTGCAGAAAATGCACAAGAGTTCAGGGGCCTTGCTTTAACAAAGTTAACCATTTTCACTGTAGTGTCCAAAACGTCTTTCAAGCTGTCAGGCATTCCCTTGGCAGGAAGAGGCTCTCGGTGGATGCTGAGGTGTACGTCTCCCTGTCATGGCTTTGCGCCATCAGTACAGATACCAACGTGGGCCGCAGCTACTTTTGGCTACATACCGAACGTTAGTGGAATTCCCATGAGAGAGTAACGGTTAATGTGATTGGATGTTAATTATTTGACGAGGCTATCTGTATTTAACATTATGTTGTTATTTCGCTGAACACTAGACGGTTTCATTTTATTTTTGGCAGTGAAATGAGATTATTCAGGCGAGAAAAAAACATCCCCCAAATGTACAGCCCCGTTGGAAAATATAAATGGACTGTTTGAAAATGTATTATATATATATAAAAAAAAAAAATGTTGTATCACATTTTTATTTGGCGATCCCCCAACGGCATTGCGAGTTCCAGAGTTTGGGAATACCTGCCCTATATAGTACACTACTTTTTACCAGAGCCCATAGGGAATGGGATGCCATTAGGGATGCATACCACCGTGTACTTTACAAGAGACTCAGACCAACACGGGATAACAACAGGGAACTTAAAAAAGAAAAAAAGATCCTTGACATGGTTTCATACAAGACTGTAACAAGCGTATCTGTACCGTGAGATCAGTGGTTGAGTAGAGTGCTGTAGCTACTGAGTTGTGGAAAGCAATATCCAGTATCATTTGTAGATGGCAATAGGACAGATGTACAAGCCCTAACAGGAAACAACACATGACTAAAAACAGGAAGAGGTTGAGCTGGGTTCGGTTCCGCTACATTAGAAATATATAGTGACTTATTAATGTATTTATATTGTATTTTACATTTATAAAACAGTGGAACTTGCAGGCCAATTCTGCCATAGACACGATTAGGACATTCATTGTTTTAAGAGAACTGCAACACTGCCAATAGTAATCAGTTCTATATCTAGATTAGAGGTAAATCCATAACAGAGCTCACATTTTACCCAATATAGGCTGTGTATAATCTGCGGTGGGCTGTCGAGCGTGGTGTACAGGCCTGGCACATGGGGAAGAATACATTACAGTAGATCACAGCGGGATATAAATGGGTAGAACTAGACAGAGGATTACAAACATAGTCGAATCTCCATCTCTCGTCTGTTGACTTGAACCGTTTCTGAGCCAGTAACAACCACTGGATCTGGTCCCCAAGGACCTCCAGGACCAGACTTCACTCACATGGCTATAGACATGGAAATGATGGCCTTAGAAGTACAAAAAAAGTACAGTCGAAAGTACTTAAAAGTACAGTCGAATCCAGATTCTACATGTGAACGCATGCACTAAATTAGAGAAACTAGCCTAACATTTGACAGTGGAAGAATGTGGAGCCGTTATCAAGACGGATCGTGTCACGCAATATCTATAGCAGCATTCATTTCATAACAACCTCTGTTTCGGTATGATCCGTGAGAAGGCAGTGAGGGATGCATGTGATTCAATAGGCGAGCTGTACAATATTCAAAACCTCCCGTAACACTTTATTTGACCGTTTCGGAAATACTTTTTGAATTGTGTCACGTTGAGTATTGGTAACATCTCTGTATATTTTTTGTGTCAAAATGTCACCAAGGGGCAACTAA
The DNA here is from genome assembly GCF_029448725.1 of Salvelinus fontinalis. NCBI lineage: Eukaryota > Metazoa > Chordata > Actinopteri > Salmoniformes > Salmonidae > Salvelinus > Salvelinus fontinalis. Next base: position 39,072,059 of record NC_074675.1, read on the forward strand.
TTGTATGACTAACTGTACAGAATGTCATATCTAGTCAGATGCTGTAGTCTGCAAGTCTTACACTACTATGTAAAAAAGTGGGGTATTTTTTATACCAAACGCAGTACACATGATGTGCACTGATGGCAGTCATCATACAACAAGTCCAAAAGGAGAGTTAAAATACTGGGAGCATATAAATAAGCATCGCTATGGTTACAGGTCAGGGATTAAATGACAGAGTAGACTTGTTCAGTCTGTTAGTCTGAGTATTCTGTCCTGTAATCCAGGGGAACCATGGGCTAGTCCTGTTATGTAAAACTGTCTCTAAATGGAACTCCGCTGGTGACGGTCACTATGTGTGTGTGTATGAGAGAGAGAGAGGGTGTGTGTGTACTGGGTGGCAGATCTAATATAACTCCAACAACAAGGAGAGCCATTCTTTCTGGTGGGGGGTGCAGAGGGAGGGGGAGATGGATTAAATACTTCTAAACTACCTCGGCTCAACTTCCCTCTATCCCTCACATCTCTTGAGGCACTTACCACAGGATGAGCAGCCACCACAGCACAGTGAGGCGAGGCCAGATCTCTCTCTCTCTCTCTGTGAGTGAGTGAGAGAGAGAGAGTGTGTGTGTGAGAGAGAGGGTAAGGGAGAGAGAGTTAGATTTGGGTAAATGGTTCTTATTGTTCCCCTCCCAAGTGTGTGTACCCCTTTGTGTGTGTGTGTGTGTGTGTGTGTGTGTGTGTGTGTGTGTGTGTGTGTGTGTGTGTGTGTGTGTGTGTGTGTGTGTGTGTGTGTGTACCCCTGTGTGTGTGTGTGTGTGTACCCCTGTGTGTGTTCCGAGCAAGCAGGAATTCCACACGTGGCATGGGGCTTTCAGGAGGTGCCAACATGCCATGTCGCCCTCAGGCTTGCCAGGAAGCAGAGTAGCGTTACAGAGTGTTACTGGGCAGTGACATGCTACTGGCATGTATACCGGCTAGACCAAATAGGCAGTGACCTTATTTCTTGCACTGTTTTACCTCATTTCTTGCACTGTTTTGTGTCTCACTAGTCTGAGTTTTTGTGCCACCTCTCTAGGGATAAAACATGATTTATTGAAATGAAAAAGGTTGAAAAGTATCAGATCCTGTGTCAGTGGTTGGGAGCAACTCACAGTGGGCAGGGGCTAGATGTCGGTTAAGCATTGCTAGTTTATTTCAAATGAGCAAGGATAGAGGGGCAAGTAGCGACATTGTGATGAGAAGGTTAACTGTAACGGTCCTGACCTGTTTTATGTTGTTTTTTGTATGTGTTTAGGTCAGGGCATGTGTTTTGGGTGGGCAGTCTATGTTATCTGTTTCTATGTTGGTTTTGGTTGCCTGGTATGGCTCTTAATTAGAGGCAGGTGTTTTGCGTTCTCCTCTAATTAAGAGTCATATTTAGGTAGGGTGTTCTCACTGTTTGTTTGTGGGTGATTGTCTCCTGTCTGTGTCGATGTTACACCATACGGGATTGTTTCGGTTTGTTCGTGCGTTTTTGTAGTAAGTACTTGTTCGTTCGTTCTGCGTGTGTTATGTCAGTTCGTCGTACTAAGTCTGTCTATTTTCGTTTTGTTATTTTGTTAGTTTATTCAAGTATAGTTTGTTTCGTTTTGTCTTATAAATAAAATTCATCATGTATTCACAACCCGCTGCGCCTTGGCTCGATCACTACTCCTCTTCTTCTTATGAAGAGAGAGAGGAACGCCGTTACAGAATCACCCACCATACCAGAGCCAAGCAGCGGAGTAAACGGAGTAAGGGACAGGAAAAGAAGGAGCAATGGACATGGGACGATATATTGGACGGAAAGGGTTGCTACACATGGGAGGAGATCCTGGCTGGTAGGGATCGCCTCCCATGGGAACAGCTGGAGGCACTGAGGAGAGCAGAGGCTACCGGAGAGAGGAACCGGAGCTATGAGGGAACGCGTCTGGCACGGAAGCCCAAAAAGCCCGTAAGTGACACCCAAAAATTTCTTGGGGGGGGTCTAAGAGGTAGTGGGCCAAGGGCAGGTAGGAGACCTGCGCCCACTTCCCAGGCTTACCGTGGAGAGCGGGAGTACGGGCAGGCGCCGTGTTACGCAGTAGAGCGCACGGTGTCTCCTGTACGAGTGCATAGCCCAGTGCGGGTTATTCCACCTCCCCGCACTGGTAGGGCTAGATTGGGTATTGAGCCAGGTGTCATGAGGCCGGCTCAACGCGTCTGGTCTCCAGTGCGTCTCCTCGGGCCGGCATACATGGCACCGGCCTTACGCATGGTTTCCCCGGTTCGCCTACATAGGCCGGTGCGGGTTATTCCACCTCCCCGCACTGGTCGGGCGACCGGGAGCATTCAACCAGGTAAGGTTGGGCAGGCTCAATGCTCAAGAGAGCCAGTACGCCTCCACGGTCCGGTATTTCCGGCGCCACCTCCCCGCCCCAGCCTAGTACCTACAGTGCCTACACTACGCACTAGGCTATCAGTGCGTCTCCTGAGCCCAGTTCCTCCTCCACGCACTCTCCCTGTAGTGCGTGTATCTAGCCCGGTGCCTCCAGTTCCGGCACCACGCACAAAGCCTCCTGTGCGTCTCCAGAGCCCTGAACACACTGTATATTCTCCCCCTACTAATCCTGATGTGCTTGTCCTCAGCCCGGTGTCACCAGTGCCGGTACCTCGCATCAGGTATAGAGTGGGCTTTGAGAATACAGTGTGCCCTGTCCCTGCTCCCCGCACTAGTAGGAAGGTGCTTATCCTTAGCACGGTGCCTCCAGTTCCGGCACCACGCACCAGGTCTACAGTGCGCCGTATCCGGCCAGAGCCATCCGTCTCCCCAGCGCCATCTGAGCCATCCGTCTCCCCAGCGCCGTCTGAGCCGTCCGTCTCCCCAGCGCCGTCTGAGCCGTCCGTCTCCCCAGCGCCGTCTGAGCCGTCCGTCTGCCATGAGCCTACAGAGCCGTCTGAGCCGTCCGTCTGCCATGAGCCTACAGAGCCGTCCGCCAGACAGGAGCCGCTCGAGCCGTCCGCCAGACAGGATCTGCCAGAGCCGCCAGAGAGCCATGAGCGTCGAGAGCCGTCAGAGAGCCATGAGCGTCGAGAGCCGTCAGCCCGCCATGAGCGTCGAGAGCCGTCAGCCCGCCATGAGCGTCGAGAGCCGTCAGCCCGCCATGAGCGTCGAGAGCCGTCAGCCCGCCATGAGCGTCGAGAGCCGTCAGCCCGCCATGAGCGTCGAGAGCCGTCAGCCCGCCATGAGCGGCGAGAGCCGTCAGCCCGCCATGAGCGGCGAGAGCCGTCAGCCCGCCATGAGCGGCGAGAGCCGTCAGCCCGCCATGAGCGGCGAGAGCCGTCAGCCCGCCATGAGCGGCGAGAGCCGTCAGCCCGCCATGAGCGGCGAGAGCCGTCAGCCCGCCATGAGCGTCGAGAGCCGTCAGCCCGCCATGAGCGTCGAGAGCCGTCAGCCCGCCATGAGCGTCGAGAGCCGTCAGCCCGCCATGAGCGTCGAGAGCCGTCAGCCCGCCATGAGCGTCGAGAGCCGTCAGCCCGCCATGAGCGTCGAGAGCCGTCAGCCCGCCATGAGCGTCGAGAGCCGTCAGCCCGCCATGAGCGTCGAGAGCCGTCAGCCCGCCATGAGCGTCGAGAGCCGTCAGCCCGCCATGAGCGTCGAGAGCCGTCAGCCCGCCATGAGCGTCGAGAGCCGTCAGCCTGCATAGACCTGCCAGAGTCCCTCAGCCAGGATCTGCCAGAGTATATCAGCCGGGACCTGCCCCTTGTCCCGGTGTTGCCCCTTGTCCCGGTGTTGCCCCTTGTCCCGGTGCTGCCCCTTGTCCCGGTGCTGCCCCTTGTCCCGGTGCTGCCCCTTGTCCCGGTGCTGCCCCTTGTCCCGGTGCTGCCCCTTCTCCTGGTGCTGGCCGTTTATTTAGGGGATGTGAGTTTTAGGGTGGTCATTGGGAGGGGAAGACAGAAGCGGGGAGTGACTATGGTGGTGTGGGGACTGCGTCCAGAGCCGGAGCCACCACCGTGGTCAACTGCCCACCCAGACCCTCCCCTGGACTTTGTGCTGGTGCGCCCGGCGTTCGCACCTTGAGGGGGGGGTTCTGTAACGGTCCTGACCTGTTTTATGTTGTTTTTTGTATGTGTTTAGGTCAGGGCATGTGTTTTGGGTGGGCAGTCTATGTTATCTGTTTCTATGTTGGTTTTGGTTGCCTGGTATGGCTCTTAATTAGAGGCAGGTGTTTTGCGTTCTCCTCTAATTAAGAGTCATATTTAGGTAGGGTGTTCTCACTGTTTGTTTGTGGGTGATTGTCTCCTGTCTGTGTCGATGTTACACCATACGGGATTGTTTCGGTTTGTTCGTGCGTTTTTGTAGTAAGTACTTGTTCGTTCGTTCTGCGTGTGTTATGTCAGTTCGTCGTACTAAGTCTGTCTATTTTCGTTTTGTTATTTTGTTAGTTTATTCAAGTATAGTTTGTTTCGTTTTGTCTTATAAATAAAATTCATCATGTATTCACAACCCGCTGCGCCTTGGCTCGATCACTACTCCTCTTCTTCTTATGAAGAGAGAGAGGAACGCCGTTACAGAATCACCCACCATACCAGAGCCAAGCAGCGGAGTAAACGGAGTAAGGGACAGGAAAAGAAGGAGCAATGGACATGGGACGATATATTGGACGGAAAGGGTTGCTACACATGGGAGGAGATCCTGGCTGGTAGGGATCGCCTCCCATGGGAACAGCTGGAGGCACTGAGGAGAGCAGAGGCTACCGGAGAGAGGAACCGGAGCTATGAGGGAACGCGTCTGGCACGGAAGCCCAAAAAGCCCGTAAGTGACACCCAAAAATTTCTTGGGGGGGGTCTAAGAGGTAGTGGGCCAAGGGCAGGTAGGAGACCTGCGCCCACTTCCCAGGCTTACCGTGGAGAGCGGGAGTACGGGCAGGCGCCGTGTTACGCAGTAGAGCGCACGGTGTCTCCTGTACGAGTGCATAGCCCAGTGCGGGTTATTCCACCTCCCCGCACTGGTAGGGCTAGATTGGGTATTGAGCCAGGTGTCATGAGGCCGGCTCAACGCGTCTGGTCTCCAGTGCGTCTCCTCGGGCCGGCATACATGGCACCGGCCTTACGCATGGTTTCCCCGGTTCGCCTACATAGGCCGGTGCGGGTTATTCCACCTCCCCGCACTGGTCGGGCGACCGGGAGCATTCAACCAGGTAAGGTTGGGCAGGCTCAATGCTCAAGAGAGCCAGTACGCCTCCACGGTCCGGTATTTCCGGCGCCACCTCCCCGCCCCAGCCTAGTACCTACAGTGCCTACACTACGCACTAGGCTATCAGTGCGTCTCCTGAGCCCAGTTCCTCCTCCACGCACTCTCCCTGTAGTGCGTGTATCTAGCCCGGTGCCTCCAGTTCCGGCACCACGCACAAAGCCTCCTGTGCGTCTCCAGAGCCCTGAACACACTGTATATTCTCCCCCTACTAATCCTGATGTGCTTGTCCTCAGCCCGGTGTCACCAGTGCCGGTACCTCGCATCAGGTATAGAGTGGGCTTTGAGAATACAGTGTGCCCTGTCCCTGCTCCCCGCACTAGTAGGAAGGTGCTTATCCTTAGCACGGTGCCTCCAGTTCCGGCACCACGCACCAGGTCTACAGTGCGCCGTATCCGGCCAGAGCCATCCGTCTCCCCAGCGCCATCTGAGCCATCCGTCTCCCCAGCGCCGTCTGAGCCGTCCGTCTCCCCAGCGCCGTCTGAGCCGTCCGTCTCCCCAGCGCCGTCTGAGCCGTCCGTCTGCCATGAGCCTACAGAGCCGTCTGAGCCGTCCGTCTGCCATGAGCCTACAGAGCCGTCCGCCAGACAGGAGCCGCTCGAGCCGTCCGCCAGACAGGATCTGCCAGAGCCGCCAGAGAGCCATGAGCGTCGAGAGCCGTCAGAGAGCCATGAGCGTCGAGAGCCGTCAGCCCGCCATGAGCGTCGAGAGCCGTCAGCCCGCCATGAGCGTCGAGAGCCGTCAGCCCGCCATGAGCGTCGAGAGCCGTCAGCCCGCCATGAGCGTCGAGAGCCGTCAGCCCGCCATGAGCGTCGAGAGCCGTCAGCCCGCCATGAGCGGCGAGAGCCGTCAGCCCGCCATGAGCGGCGAGAGCCGTCAGCCCGCCATGAGCGGCGAGAGCCGTCAGCCCGCCATGAGCGGCGAGAGCCGTCAGCCCGCCATGAGCGGCGAGAGCCGTCAGCCCGCCATGAGCGTCGAGAGCCGTCAGCCCGCCATGAGCGTCGAGAGCCGTCAGCCCGCCATGAGCGTCGAGAGCCGTCAGCCCGCCATGAGCGTCGAGAGCCGTCAGCCCGCCATGAGCGTCGAGAGCCGTCAGCCCGCCATGAGCGTCGAGAGCCGTCAGCCCGCCATGAGCGTCGAGAGCCGTCAGCCCGCCATGAGCGTCGAGAGCCGTCAGCCCGCCATGAGCGTCGAGAGCCGTCAGCCCGCCATGAGCGTCGAGAGCCGTCAGCCCGCCATGAGCGTCGAGAGCCGTCAGCCTGCATAGACCTGCCAGAGTCCCTCAGCCAGGATCTGCCAGAGTATATCAGCCGGGACCTGCCCCTTGTCCCGGTGTTGCCCCTTGTCCCGGTGTTGCCCCTTGTCCCGGTGCTGCCCCTTGTCCCGGTGCTGCCCCTTGTCCCGGTGCTGCCCCTTGTCCCGGTGCTGCCCCTTGTCCCGGTGCTGCCCCTTCTCCTGGTGCTGGCCGTTTATTTAGGGGATGTGAGTTTTAGGGTGGTCATTGGGAGGGGAAGACAGAAGCGGGGAGTGACTATGGTGGTGTGGGGACTGCGTCCAGAGCCGGAGCCACCACCGTGGTCAACTGCCCACCCAGACCCTCCCCTGGACTTTGTGCTGGTGCGCCCGGCGTTCGCACCTTGAGGGGGGGGTTCTGTAACGGTCCTGACCTGTTTTATGTTGTTTTTTGTATGTGTTTAGGTCAGGGCATGTGTTTTGGGTGGGCAGTCTATGTTATCTGTTTCTATGTTGGTTTTGGTTGCCTGGTATGGCTCTTAATTAGAGGCAGGTGTTTTGCGTTCTCCTCTAATTAAGAGTCATATTTAGGTAGGGTGTTCTCACTGTTTGTTTGTGGGTGATTGTCTCCTGTCTGTGTCGATGTTACACCATACGGGATTGTTTCGGTTTGTTCGTGCGTTTTTGTAGTAAGTACTTGTTCGTTCGTTCTGCGTGTGTTATGTCAGTTCGTCGTACTAAGTCTGTCTATTTTCGTTTTGTTATTTTGTTAGTTTATTCAAGTATAGTTTGTTTCGTTTTGTCTTATAAATAAAATTCATCATGTATTCACAACCCGCTGCGCCTTGGCTCGATCACTACTCCTCTTCTTCTTATGAAGAGAGAGAGGAACGCCGTTACAGAATCACCCACCATACCAGAGCCAAGCAGCGGAGTAAACGGAGTAAGGGACAGGAAAAGAAGGAGCAATGGACATGGGACGATATATTGGACGGAAAGGGTTGCTACACATGGGAGGAGATCCTGGCTGGTAGGGATCGCCTCCCATGGGAACAGCTGGAGGCACTGAGGAGAGCAGAGGCTACCGGAGAGAGGAACCGGAGCTATGAGGGAACGCGTCTGGCACGGAAGCCCAAAAAGCCCGTAAGTGACACCCAAAAATTTCTTGGGGGGGGTCTAAGAGGTAGTGGGCCAAGGGCAGGTAGGAGACCTGCGCCCACTTCCCAGGCTTACCGTGGAGAGCGGGAGTACGGGCAGGCGCCGTGTTACGCAGTAGAGCGCACGGTGTCTCCTGTACGAGTGCATAGCCCAGTGCGGGTTATTCCACCTCCCCGCACTGGTAGGGCTAGATTGGGTATTGAGCCAGGTGTCATGAGGCCGGCTCAACGCGTCTGGTCTCCAGTGCGTCTCCTCGGGCCGGCATACATGGCACCGGCCTTACGCATGGTTTCCCCGGTTCGCCTACATAGGCCGGTGCGGGTTATTCCACCTCCCCGCACTGGTCGGGCGACCGGGAGCATTCAACCAGGTAAGGTTGGGCAGGCTCAATGCTCAAGAGAGCCAGTACGCCTCCACGGTCCGGTATTTCCGGCGCCACCTCCCCGCCCCAGCCTAGTACCTACAGTGCCTACACTACGCACTAGGCTATCAGTGCGTCTCCTGAGCCCAGTTCCTCCTCCACGCACTCTCCCTGTAGTGCGTGTATCTAGCCCGGTGCCTCCAGTTCCGGCACCACGCACAAAGCCTCCTGTGCGTCTCCAGAGCCCTGAACACACTGTATATTCTCCCCCTACTAATCCTGATGTGCTTGTCCTCAGCCCGGTGTCACCAGTGCCGGTACCTCGCATCAGGTATAGAGTGGGCTTTGAGAATACAGTGTGCCCTGTCCCTGCTCCCCGCACTAGTAGGAAGGTGCTTATCCTTAGCACGGTGCCTCCAGTTCCGGCACCACGCACCAGGTCTACAGTGCGCCGTATCCGGCCAGAGCCATCCGTCTCCCCAGCGCCATCTGAGCCATCCGTCTCCCCAGCGCCGTCTGAGCCGTCCGTCTCCCCAGCGCCGTCTGAGCCGTCCGTCTCCCCAGCGCCGTCTGAGCCGTCCGTCTGCCATGAGCCTACAGAGCCGTCTGAGCCGTCCGTCTGCCATGAGCCTACAGAGCCGTCCGCCAGACAGGAGCCGCTCGAGCCGTCCGCCAGACAGGATCTGCCAGAGCCGCCAGAGAGCCATGAGCGTCGAGAGCCGTCAGAGAGCCATGAGCGTCGAGAGCCGTCAGCCCGCCATGAGCGTCGAGAGCCGTCAGCCCGCCATGAGCGTCGAGAGCCGTCAGCCCGCCATGAGCGTCGAGAGCCGTCAGCCCGCCATGAGCGTCGAGAGCCGTCAGCCCGCCATGAGCGTCGAGAGCCGTCAGCCCGCCATGAGCGGCGAGAGCCGTCAGCCCGCCATGAGCGGCGAGAGCCGTCAGCCCGCCATGAGCGGCGAGAGCCGTCAGCCCGCCATGAGCGGCGAGAGCCGTCAGCCCGCCATGAGCGGCGAGAGCCGTCAGCCCGCCATGAGCGGCGAGAGCCGTCAGCCCGCCATGAGCGGCGAGAGCCGTCAGCCCGCCATGAGCGTCGAGAGCCGTCAGCCCGCCATGAGCGTCGAGAGCCGTCAGCCCGCCATGAGCGTCGAGAGCCGTCAGCCCGCCATGAGCGTCGAGAGCCGTCAGCCCGCCATGAGCGTCGAGAGCCGTCAGCCCGCCATGAGCGTCGAGAGCCGTCAGCCCGCCATGAGCGTCGAGAGCCGTCAGCCCGCCATGAGCGTCGAGAGCCGTCAGCCCGCCATGAGCGTCGAGAGCCGTCAGCCCGCCATGAGCGTCGAGAGCCGTCAGCCTGCATAGACCTGCCAGAGTCCCTCAGCCAGGATCTGCCAGAGTATATCAGCCGGGACCTGCCCCTTGTCCCGGTGTTGCCCCTTGTCCCGGTGTTGCCCCTTGTCCCGGTGCTGCCCCTTGTCCCGGTGCTGCCCCTTGTCCCGGTGCTGCCCCTTGTCCCGGTGCTGCCCCTTGTCCCGGTGCTGCCCCTTCTCCTGGTGCTGGCCGTTTATTTAGGGGATGTGAGTTTTAGGGTGGTCATTGGGAGGGGAAGACAGAAGCGGGGAGTGACTATGGTGGTGTGGGGACTGCGTCCAGAGCCGGAGCCACCACCGTGGTCAACTGCCCACCCAGACCCTCCCCTGGACTTTGTGCTGGTGCGCCCGGCGTTCGCACCTTGAGGGGGGGGTTCTGTAACGGTCCTGACCTGTTTTATGTTGTTTTTTGTATGTGTTTAGGTCAGGGCATGTGTTTTGGGTGGGCAGTCTATGTTATCTGTTTCTATGTTGGTTTTGGTTGCCTGGTATGGCTCTTAATTAGAGGCAGGTGTTTTGCGTTCTCCTCTAATTAAGAGTCATATTTAGGTAGGGTGTTCTCACTGTTTGTTTGTGGGTGATTGTCTCCTGTCTGTGTCGATGTTACACCATACGGGATTGTTTCGGTTTGTTCGTGCGTTTTTGTAGTAAGTACTTGTTCGTTCGTTCTGCGTGTGTTATGTCAGTTCGTCGTACTAAGTCTGTCTATTTTCGTTTTGTTATTTTGTTAGTTTATTCAAGTATAGTTTGTTTCGTTTTGTCTTATAAATAAAATTCATCATGTATTCACAACCCGCTGCGCCTTGGCTCGATCACTACTCCTCTTCTTCTTATGAAGAGAGAGAGGAACGCCGTTACATTAACAGAGTCAGGTCCTACTGGAAGATGTTGGCATGGCTACAGGGTGATTTGATTTCCATCATCAGACTTTTTAGGGGGGGGGGGGGGGAAACGTGATTCACTCCTTGGTAAACACATGCACTCATTCCATCCATCCAACTCAGTTTCAAATAACCTTACTCCAAGTGCTGTAGTTAAAACAAACAGACATGAGGTGGAACCCACACGGTTGTTTGCTTCAGGAAGGGACAAGTGTGCAGTTGTCATCTAAAATCATTTACAGTATGAGCTCCCATTAAATAACACATAAAATGATCACACTCTAGATCAGTGGTTCCCAAATCTGGGGTCGGAACCCCATGTGGGGTCACCAAAAGTTGAAATGGGGTCCCCTGAGAAAATCTGTAATCTCTTCAAATGGTTATAGAATACAACTTCCTTAGTTTCAGTGACTATTAGGATGCACATTCATGTTGTTATGTGTTGCGAACACCCAGCGGTAACTCGGGAATATCATTTTTCAAAGTGGGATCTCCTCCTCTCATTTTCTAGTGTCAATTTGCAGTCATGTTCTGTTAAAGTTTGGGAAGTGCTCCCATGGACTCAATGAACTCTTGAGGCTGTAGTAATAGCATACATACCACACACAAAACACACACACACACATTCATGATTAAAGACTCATTGTGTAATTGTAACAACATACAAGAACTCAAGTCCTTTTGTTCACCTGACCTAGAATTCCTCAAACAAATGCAGACCGTATGATCTCCCAAGAGAACTCCTCGGTTATCGTCATAGCCATGTACAGTTGAAGTCAGAAGTTTACATACACTTAGGTTGGAGTCATTAAAACTCAGTTTTTCAACCACTCCACAAATTTCTTGCTAACAAACTATAGTTTTGGAAAGTCGGTTAGGACATCTACTTTGTGTATGACAAGTAATTTTTCCAAAAATTGTTTACAGACAGATTATTTCACTGTATCACAATTCCAGTGGGTGAGAAGTTTACATACACTGAGTTGACTGTGCCTTTAAACAACTTGGAAAATTCCAGAAAATGATGTTACGGCTTTAGAAGCTTCTGATAGGCTAATTGACATAATTTGAGTCAATTGGAGGTGTACCTGTGGAAGCATTTCATGACCTACCTTCAAACTCAGTACCCCTTTGCTTGACATCATGGGGAAATCAAAAGAAATCAGCCAAGACCTCAAAAACAAAAAACTGTAGACCTCCACAAGTCTGGTTCATCCTTGGGAGCAATTTCCAAACGCCTGAAGGTACCACATTCATCTGTACAAACAATAGTACGCAAGTATAAACACCATGGGACCATGCAGCCGTCATACCGCTCAGGAAGGAGACGCATTCTGTCTCCTAGAGATGAACGTACTTTGGTGCGAAAAGTGCAAATCAATCCCAAAACAGCAGCAAAGGACCTTGTGAAGATGCTGGAGGAAACAGGTACAAAAGCATCTATATCCACAGTAAAAAGAGTCCTATACCGACAAAACCTGAGAGGCTGCTCAGCATGGCAGAAGCCACTGCTACAAAACCGCCATTAAAAAGCCAGACTACGGTTTGCAACTGCACATGGGGACAAAGATCGTACTTTCTGGAGAAATTTCCTCTGGTCTGATGAAACAAAAATAGAACTGTTTGGCCATAATGTCCATCGTTATGTTTGGAGGAAAAAGGGGGAGGCTTGCAAGCTGAAGAACACCAATCAAACCGTGAAGCACGAGGGTGGCAGCATCATGTTGTGGGGGTGATTTGCTGCAGGAGGGACTGATGCACTTCACAAAAAAGATGGCATCGTGAGAAAGGAAAATTATGTGGATATATTTTCTGACATCAGTCAGGAAGTTAAAGCTTGGTCGCAAATGGGTCTTCCAAATGGACAATGACCCCAAGCATACTTCTAAAGTTGTTGAAAAATGGCTTAAGGACAACAAAGTCAAGGTATTGGAGTGGCAATCACAAAGCCCTGACCTCAATCCCATAGAACATTTGTTGGCAGAACTGAAAAAGCATGTGCGATCAAGGAGGCCTACAAACCTGACTCAGTTACACCAGCTCTGTCAGGAGGAATGGGACAAAATTCACCCAATTTATTGTGGAAAGCTTGTGGAAGGCTACCCGAAACGTTTGACTCAAGTTAAACAATTTAAAGGCAATGCTACCAAATACTATTTGAGTATATGTAAACTTCTGACCCACTGGGAATGTGATGAAAGAATTAAAAGCTGAAATAAATCATTCTCTCTACTATTATTCTGACATTTCACATTTTAAAATAAAGTGGTGTTCCTAACTGACCTAAAACAGGGAATTTTTACTTGGATTAAATGTCAGGAATTGTGAAAAACGGAGTTTAAATGTTTTTGGCTAAGGGGTATGTAAACTTCCAACTTCAACTGTATATCCCCCCCGCAAGCGGATACCAAGACAGCCATCAAGAAACTTCCCTGGACTTTATGCAAACTGGAAACCATATATCATGAGGCTGCATGTATTGTAATCAAATTTGACCATGATTCTATCTTGTTGCTCCCCTCCAATAGGCAGAAACTAAAAACAGGAAGCGCCCATGCTTAGGTCTATCCAAAGCTGGTCTGACAAATCAGATTCCACGATTCACGATTGTTGTTTTGATCGCGTGGACTGGGATATGTTCCGGATAGCCTCAGACAATAACATTGACGTGTACGCTGACTCGGTGAGCGGGTTTATAAGGAAGTGTATAGGAGATGATGTACTCACAGAGACTATTAAAACCTACCCTAACCAGAAACCGGGGATTGATGGCAGCATTCGCGCAAAACTGAAAGCACCTACCAACGCATTTAATCATGGCAAGGCAACTGGAAACATGACCGAATACAAACAGTGTAGTTATTCCCTCCGTAAGGTAATCAAACAAGCAAAGTGTCAGTATAGAGACAAAGTGGAGTCGCAATTCAACGGCTCAAACACTAGACATATGTGGCAGGGTCTACTGACAATCAAGGACGTCTTGCTCCCAGACAAATGAAACAACTTCTTTGTGCGCTTTGAGGACAATATAGTGCCACCGACACGGCCCGCTACCAAAGACTGTAAGCTCTTCTTCTCCATGGCCGACGTGAGTAAAACATTTAAATGTTTTAACCCTCGCAAGGCTACCGGCCCAGACGGCATCCCTAGCGGCGTCCTCAGAGCATGCGCAGACCGGCTGGTGTGTTAACGGACATATTCAATCAATCCCTATCCCAGTCTGCTGTCCTCACATGCTTTAAGATGGCCACCATTGTTCCTGTTCCCAAGAAAGCTAAGGTAACTGAACTAAATGACTATTGCACCGCCGCACTCACTTCTGTCATCCTGTAGTGCTTTGAGAGACTAAAGGATCATATCACCTCCACCCTACCTGTTACCCTAGACCCAGTCCAATTTGCTTACCACCCCAATATGTCCACAGACAATGCAATCGCCATCACCCTGCCCTATCCCATCTGGACAAGAGGAATACCTATGTAAGAATGCTGTTCATTGACTACAGCTCAGCATTCAACACCATAGTACCCTCCAAACTCATCATTAAGCTTGAGACCCTGGGTCCCGGCCCCGCCCTGTGCAACTGTGTCCTGGACTTCCTGACGGGCCGCCCCCAAGTGCTGAAGGTAGGAAACATCTCCACTCCGCTGATCCTCAACACTGGGGCCCCACAAGGGTGCGTTCTCAGCCCTCTCCTGTACTCCCTGTTCACCCATGACTGTGTGGCCATGCACGCCTCCAACTCAAGTTTGCAGACGACACAACATGGAGGAGGTGAGGGCCCTCGGAGTGTGGTGTCAGGAAAATAACCTCTGACTCAATGTCAGCAAAACAAAAGAGATGATTGTGGACTTCAGGAAACAACAGAGGGAGCACCCCCTATCCACATCGACGAGACAGCAGTGGAGAAGGTGGAAAGTTCCTCGGTGTACATATCAACGACAAACTGAAATGGTCCACGCACACAGACACTGTGGTAAAGAAGGCGCAACAGCGCCTCTTCAACCTCAGGAGGCTGAAGAAATTTGGCTTGTCACCCAAAACACTGACTAACTTTTACAGATCCATAATCGATAGCATCCTGTCGGGCTGTATCGCAGCCTGGTACTGCAACTGCTCCGCCCTCAACTGCAAGGCTCTCCAGAGGGTGGTGCGGTCTGCACAACGCATCACCGGGGGCAAACTACCTGCCCTCCAGAACACCTACAACACCCGATGTCACAGGAAGGCAAAAAAGATCATCAAGGACAATAACCACCCGAGCCACTACCTGTTCACCCCGCTTCCATCCAGAAGGCGAGGTCAGTACAGGTGCATCAAAGCTGGGACCGGGAGAATGAACAACAGCTTATATCTCCAGGCCATCAGATTGTTATACAGCCACCACTAGCACAGAGAGGTGGCTGCATACCTACCGACTTGATATCATTGGCCACCTTAATAAATGGAAGACTAGTCACTTTAATAATGCCACTTTAAGAATGTTTACATATCTCACATTACTCATCTCATATGTATATAATGTACCCTTCACTATATATTCTTTACCATGTATTGCATCTTAGTCGCTCTGTCACTGCTCATCCGTATATTTTATACTTATATATTCTTATCCCATTCCTTTACTAGATTGTGTGTATTAGGTTTTGTTGTGGAATTGTTAGATATTAGGTTTTTGTTGTGGAATTGTTAGATATTACCTGTTAGATACTGCTGCACTGTCGGATCTAGAAGCAGAAGCATTTAGCCACACTCGCAACAACATCTGCTAATCATGTATATGTGACCAATAACATTTTATTTTATTTGACACACACCAGGGATGCAAACCGGTTGGGGGCCCAAAAAGGTGGCACTTTTTTTTTTGAAACATGCAAAAAAAAGAACATCACTGCTAAGAGGAAATGCAGGTTTTAACTAATTTAACAATACATATTGGGCCTCCCGAGTGGCGTGGGGATTGATGGCACTTCATCGCAGTGCTAGCTGTGCCACTAGAAATCCTGGTTTGAAGCCAGGCTCTGTCATAGCCGGACGCGACCGGGAGACTCAAGGGGCGGCACACTCGACCTCCGCCTCTCCCGAGTCCGTTCGGAAGTTGCAGCGATGGGACAAGACTGTAACTACCAATTGGATAAGACGAAATTGGGGAGAAAAAGGGGTAAAAACATTATGATCTACAAGATTAGTCTATGTTTAAAATAAAAAGTGCAATCCAATGTTATTTGTTGCCTAGACTTTACTGTAAATGACACTCAAGTATTGAGGGACAAAAAACGATACACTAATATTGCAGTTAGCCATAACAGCCTTTATAATAGAATGCTTGTGACCACAACATCTTAAAGTAGAAATAGAATGAAACAAACTGCCATTCTATTTTTTCTCTATTATAGTGGCCACTATAGTAGACATCGATCAAGCGCACAAGGCTACTGTACATGTGTGCAAAAATAACATTCACTGAGTAAAAAAATGTAATAATCCCTCCTCACAGTTACTGTCAAATTCAACACAATAAAAGCGATATCTTTGGGCCACACTGCACATTATTACATTGTACACTTTCTGCCTGTTCTACAATGTGCCAGCAGAGCATGAGACCCTTTGTTGGCATAATTGATCTCTTTCAGGCAGAGAGTACACCTGGCATACCCCTTTTTATCCACTGTATTGAGAGGAAAAGTGTGTGGTGTTCTTTTCTCCTCTATAGTGGCATCTAAGCCTGAGCCAGGCCCAGCTCCAGCTACACTTGATGCTCGAATCCACTTGCTTAACAAGCAACGTCTCATTTTCACCTAATTCTCTCATTCTGAAAATTAACCACATACTGTAGAGGGAAAACATTGGTTCACAGATAACTAGCTAATGAAATAACTACTAACTAGTTAACATTTCACATAGATTGCCAGGGTCCAGTAAGCAACTAACACGTTATAACTTAAGGAATGGCAAGCAGTCGTATACCAGTTAATATTATAGCGAATTGGTGAGGTTACTAATGTTAGCTCATCTGATGTTGTAACGTTAGCTAGCTAACGTTAGCTGTCTGACTTTGTTAGCCAGCAAATAGTCACACCATAAACTCAATAATTTGATCAGTTAAGTTGGCTAATGTTGTTCAACATTTCTCTGGCTAGCTAACAGAGAATTCGATCCAGCGAGCAAGATACTTAACAATGCTAACAATACTTGTTCCACCACACTTTCTCCCTCACCTCAAACTTTCTAAATGCCAGATGTTTTTCGGTTACAGCTCATGAAGTCGGCTTCATCACTTTCTCACCCCTGTCTCAGTGGTCAGGCTTCTCACCTACCTCTTCGTTATCGTTCAGGGGACGCACTGCTGGAACTGGCAAACTGCCTTTTCACTCCCAGCTGTCTTTCCAGAGCATGTGCTGATGCTGTAACTAGAAAACTGGTTGTCTCTTCTCTCTTCAGTCGCATGCTTTTTTAATTTTTACCTTCTATCTAAACTAGGCAAGCCAGTTAAGAACAAAATCTTATTTACAATGACGGCATACCCTGGCCAAACCTGGACGATGCTGGGCCAATTGTGCACCGCCCTATGGGACTCCCAATCACGGCCGGATGTGATACAGCCTGGATTCGAACCAATGCATGTTGCATTCTGTTGTTATGTGAACGATTGGCTGAGCCTTGGATACAGCCAGTATTGCGCATCACTCGTTCGTTACAGCCAGTAGTGATCCCCCCCACTTTTCTCATCGGATCTACACAAATCACCTATTTTGGATTCAAAATGGGGAATTTCGCTGAAAAGTGACTAGTTTGCATCTCACACACGAGCCTGCCAGGAAACAAATCCCCACAATTACCATGGAGTTAGTTGACCAAACATTTTTAGGCCTAAATAAATGCACAGACGAAACGATTCATTGCTTCCAAACCGCACCGTAGTCCAAGGATCAATCTGTACTTTTGGGTACTCCACACTCCCTCTCATTCTATCTCTCTCTTTCATTAATTCTCTCTATCCTAGTTTCTTTCCTCTCTTCTCAATAAGAGGGGGACTCATCGTTCTGGGATGGAGCGAGACAGTGAAAAAAGAGGGAGAGAGAGAGATGGGGGGGGAAAGAAGCGAAAGAAAGAGACAGTGAGAGGAAAGAAAGAGAGATAGAGAGAGAGAGCGAGAGAGCGAGAGAGAGAGAGGAGAAAGACAGGAGAGTGTAAGTTAGAGAGGGACCCCATGGCAGAAACACCCGAACAAAAGGGTCATTTATTGGAGGAAGAAAAAGGGGGGAGGCAGAATAGACTGGAGGGATTAAGGGAGGAGGGGACACTGTACAGAGGCATTTGATTTGGGAGCAGTTTGCGGTAGTGAAACACTGGCCCCCTCTCAACATTCCCAGCCAACGTGTAACATTCTGCCCCACTCTGCCTCGCTGACGCGACCATGCTAACACGCACAGCCAGAGATTTCCCCAAAATACCCACTGTGGAGGCTAGCTAACGGTGGTAACGTTCTCCATAAAGGCCCACTGTTTGAAAGCTAGCTAGCCTAGCGCGACTCAGCACTTCACTACCCAATCTGGTTTATAAATCCCCACTGAGGATTTAACTGGGGTCTATTTAAATAGCAGACAGACTTCTCTAATGAGCCAATTCTGGCTAAGTCAGGGAAGAGAATGGCTTTGCTCAGAGAACGTTTGTCTCCTCCTCAGAGAACATGTTTGTCAGAAATTGAGCTAAGTGCAAGGCTAGGATAGGAGTTATAAGCTACATGTCAGCTGGTGATATTGAGTCCAACTATTTACTTTTTCCAAATTTCTATTTTGAAGCCATTTCCTGCTAATAAACTTGCATAAATATGTACTAAGATAAAAAAACATATGTACTTAGCTAAAGATAGCATTCTCACCATATCTCTTCTAATTTAGGCGTAAATAGACCGTAACAAAGACCTGATTGGTGTGTGTGTGTGTGCTTGTGGTGACTGCTGGGTAATCCAGCACCAGGTGGGCATATAAGCATATATGGACAATCTAAAATGCCACCGTTTCATCTGAAACAGTAGCAGCAGGAGTAGCAGACAGTAGCAGCAGGAGACAGGAATGGAGGGGGAAGAGAGAGCGAGATAGAGTGAGAGAAAGAGAGGGGTGGCATAGGAAGAGAAGCAGGAGAGAAACCAAAGCTGTACACAAAACATCACAGAGAGAGGACATTTAGACTTCCCCCCCAAATATGGCAAAAGCAGTAGAAATGAACTCACCTGTACCGTCTTTGTTTCCGTTCGGATGCGTCCGCAGCTCTTCTGACTTGTAGAAGTCAATGCTGGCATAGGTGTTGAGGTTGGAGTCTCCACTGCCCCCGATACCCGCCCCGGACACCCCCACCCCCCCATTCAGTACGGACGAGTAGAGGCGAGGGGGGATAGCCTGTACGGTTGAGGACCCGTCTAAGGCTGAATGAAGGCTCTCTTTGTTGGCCAAGTCCAAGTCTATATAGTTAAGGCCTTGCTCCATGGACAAAGCCTGGGCAGCGGGTAGGCCAGGCCCAGGGTGGAGGAACTGCGAGGGGAGATGCTCGGCCGACACTCCATTCCCCCACAGCATGCCCTCAAACCCAAGCCGGCGAACCACGGCCTGGGCTTGCTCCGGGAAGAGAGAGGCAGCAGAGGAGGAGTTGGAGGAGGGGGGAGGAAGAGGGGGGGGGTTGAGGAAGGTTTCGGAGCAGTGGCGCCTGCGGCCCTGGGGGTCGGCCCGGATCACTTTAGCCCTGTGGTCCGGGTTGGGCCCAGGTTTAGGCAAGGGGAAGTCCAGGCCCAGGGTGACGACAGGGACTGGGGGATCGGGCCTGCCTGGGGAGGGGGCTTTGGGGAAGGTGTTGTTGGACGTGGAGCTGGGGACGGTGTTGTTTTTCAGGCTGAAGGCCATCTCTGTATAGTCCCCGCAGGAGGTAGGGGACTCTGATTGAGTCACCACTACATGGGTAGTCTGTCTGTTTGTCCTGGGCCCCGCTTCAGCACCCTCTGGCCCACCTTGCTGCTGAAGGGCCACCCTGTACTCGTCGCGGGCCTTGGGGGCCAGGATCATTGGAGGGGGCGTTGGTGGGGTGGGGAAGGAGGGGAAGCTCAGTGGTGTCAGGGAGAGGGGAGAGGGGGACGGTGAGGGCCGCAGGTCCATGTTGACATATTCTGAGGCGGATGGAGGGGTGAGGGGCGTGAGGGGGGTCTGGGGGGTGGAGGGGCTTCGGGAGAGGGGCAGGAACCCCCCCAGGCAAGAGGCGGGCCGGTGTGAAGGGCGCTGGCTGGAGCCGTGAGGCAGGGACATCCCATGTCTGAGTCCCCTCCCTCCCCCACCTCCTGGCCCTCCTCTGGTGCTTTTGTCACCCTTGAATTCAATGCTGACGTACTCCCCTGGGCTCTTGGGCTCCGGGGGGAGGGGGTTCTCACGGACCCTGGGGAGGGTGTTGGCTTTGGACACGTCCACAAACAGGCTGACAGGCCGGGTCCTGGGGCCCCCCTGCTGGCCCTGCTTGGGGGCTGCCCGTCTCTGCTGGAGGAGCCCCATGTCTTTAGAGTGAGCTCCCCCACCTGAGGACCCTGCTCCCTGGAGAGCCCTGTCCTCGTTCTCCCCTAGGCTCTCACTGCTGGCAGAGCTGGAGGAGTATGAGGACGAGGAGAGGGACAGGTGGCGACCTTGGACTGCACCCAAATTGGGGTCCTGACGAACCACCACCGCCCTGCCAACTCCTCTAACATCACTGCTCCCATTGGGCCTCCTGCCTCGGCCAGGACCGTCCTCAAAGTGTCCACCAGGTGGCGTGTGTTTGTAGGAGCGGGGAAGTGAGTAGTAGGAGTAGACCATCTTGGGGGCCTGCAGTGAGGGGTGGTAGTCTGTCTGAGGGGGTTGCTCGGGGGGAGGGGGGCTACTGTTGGCCGAGCGGATGCTGATGGGGGACATGTTCATGTAGTCGCTGCCCGCCCGGCTGTCGGCACTACTGCTGTCCACCCAGGTCACACCTCCCAGGCAGCCACGCTGGTCCGGAGAGCAGCTGCTGTTGGGTGACATCATCATGTAGCCGTCGCCGGAGCCAGGAGGGGGCCGGATCTGCTGAGGGGGGGACACGCTGTTGTTAGGCGTCATGGCCATGTAGTCATCCGCTGGCTTGGACTCCGAGTCGGCGACAGAGACGGAAAGCGAGTGGGTGAGGGAGACTGGAGGTTGGGTAACTCCTCCCGGTAGCATGGACATATAGCCGTTATCCCGCACTATACCTCCACTACCAACCAACTCTACAGCCACGTCCAGGTATCCCCCTCCACCGGGGCTCATCTCAGAGTCTCTTTGTGAGGAGACGCAGGTGGTGAAGGAATCCCCGCTGGTGCTGCGGGACATGATGGCGTAGTCCGCCGCGTCTTCATCCTGCTCCTCCTCCCCCCTGTGGGGTCGAGGGGCCAGGCGCTCCAGGGCCATGGGAGGCAGGGATGCCCGCTTGCTCAGCAACCGCCTCTCGGCTTCACATTCCCGGCTAGAGGAGCGCCGCAGGACCCTCCTGGTCTGGGGCTGGTGGGAAGGGGCTGAGCTGGATGCTCCAGCAGGCAGAGAGCCAGATGTTGGAGCTACAGCACCACCACGCTGGCCCATTAGGATGTAGTTAGCAGCCTCGTCGTCCAGGGATTGATAATGACCTGACCTGGCTGACCCTCCAGGCATGTTGGGGGAGGGGGCAGAGTGCTCCCCAGGGCTGGAGCCGTATTCATCCGAGGAGCCATAATCGCTGGGGGAGCCCGACACAGAGGCGTTGTGGGAGGGGAGACGGCTGTAGGCACCGGTCCCTGCTGCTCCTCCACCTCCTCCGGTTGCAGCCACCACTACTCCAAACTCAGAGCCGTGGCTGGAGCTGGAGGACAAGCTTGGAGCCGGGGAGGGGGCTGGGGTGGAGACGGAGCGCATCAGGCTCAGGGAGTTGTTCTTGGTTGGGGTGGAGGCAGAACGGGCCAACTTGGACCTGAGGATGGGCGTAGTGGAGGAGGACCCATTGGTGGTAGGACTGGAACTCTGACCTACACCTCCACACGCTCCCCCCACGCCTTCTTCTCCTTTACCCCCGTCGCTGGCTGTGCCTGACCTGGGGAAACTGTGGCGGGGGGTGGGTGATGCATTGGCGCTGTTGCCGCCAGTTCCAGACCCTCCGGGCGGCTCGGTGCGAGGCCTACGGGTGAAGCCCACCTGGCTGGGGGGAGGGTTGGGGTGGTGGCGTCGCGAGGGGACGCTGATGGGGTTGGAGGCAGTGGCTCCCCCACCTGGCCCAGAATTGGACTGTGACTTGCTGCGTTGGCGGAATTCCTCACTCAGGGCTTTCATGGCTTCCAGTAGGGTCTCATGCATGTTCTGGGCCACCACCGAGTCATCCACCTGCATGAGGCACAAGATAGTCATACTCTGTGTGTTTACAACCACATGTTCTAACTAACCTCTAATCTTAACAATTAACCCAGGGTTTCCCAATAGGCGGCCCGTGGCCCAAATTCAGCCCACGTGATTGTATTTGTACCCCCAAGTTTTCTGAGCAAAACAAACTACATATACAGTACCAGTCAAAAGTTTGGACACACCTACTCATTCAAGAGTTTTTCTTCCTTTTTTAAACTATTTTCCACATTGTAGAATAATAGTGAAGACATCAAAACTATGAAATAACACATATGGAACCATGTAGTAACCAAGTGTTAAAGAAATCAAAATATATTTTTGATTTTAGATGCTTCAAAGTAGCCACCCTTGATGACCTCTTGGCATTCTCTCAACCAGCTTCATGAGGAAAGCTTTTCCAACAGTCTTGAAGAAATACACACATATGCTGAGCACTTGTTGGCTGCTTTTCCTTCACTCTGCGGTTCAACTCATCCCAAACCATTTAAAATGGGAGGAGATCGGGTGATTTTGGAGGCCAGGTCATCTGATGCAGCACTCCATCACTTTCATTCTTGGTCAAATAGCCCTTACACAGCCTGGAGGTGTGTTTTGGTTCATTGTCCGGTTGAAAAACAAATGATAGTGGGACTAAGTGCAAATCAGATGGGATGGTGTATTTCTGCAGAACGCTACGGAAGCCATGCTGGTTAAGTGTGCCTTGAATTCTAAATAAATCACTGACAGTGTCACCAGCAAAGCACCCCCACACCATCACACCTCCTCCTCCATAATTCACGGTGGGAACCACACATGCGGAGATCATCCGCTCACCTACTCTGCGTCTTACAAAGACATGGCGGTTGGAACCAAGCATCTCAAATTTGGACTCATCAGACCAAAAGGACAGATTTCCACCGGTCTAATGTCCATTGCTAGTGTTTTTTGGCCCAGGCAAGTCTCTTCTTCTTATTGGTGTGGTTTCTTTGCAGCAATTCGACCATGAAGGCCTGAACAGTTGATGTTGTGTCTGTTACTTGAACTCTGTGAAGCATTTATTTGGGCTGCAATCTGAGGTGCAGCTAACTCTAATGAACTTGCTCTTAAGCAGAGGTAACTCTGGATCTTCCTTTCCTGAGGCGGTCCTCATGAGAGACAGTTTCATCATAGTACTTGATGGCTTTTGCGACTGCACTTGAAGAACTTTCAAAGTTCTTGACTTTTTCCACATTGACTGGCCATGTCTTAAAGTAATGATGGACTGTCGTTTCTCTTTGTTTATTTGAGCTGTTCTTGCCATAATATGGACTTGGTCTTTTACCAAATAGGGCTATCTTTTGTATACCACCCCTACCTTGTCACAGAATAACTGATTGTCTCAAACGCATTTAGGAAAAAACAAATTCCACAAATGAACTTTGAACAAGACACACCTGTTAATTTAAATGCATTACAGGTGACTACCTCATGAAGCTGGTTGAGAGAATGCCAAGATTGTGCAAAGCTGTCATCAAGGCAAAGGGAGGCTACTTTGAAGAATCTGTTGAACAGTTTTTGGTTACTACATGATTCCATATGTGTTATTTCATAGTTTTGTACCATTTTCTACAATGTAGAAAATAGTACAAATAAAGAAAATCCTGCAATGAGTAGGTGTGTCCAAAGTTGACACACCCCCCCCCCCCCCCCCGACCATCCAATCAAGGAGAAATCAGCCCACGGCTGAATGTACTGTAATTGGGGACCCCTGCTTTAACCTAACATCAACCAAACCCTTAACAAGTTCCCTACTGTAACTTTTCCTTTGAATTTAGCCAACATCAAATGGTCATGCATCAGTAGGAATACACTGCTTGCCAATTAAAACACCATAGCCATTCACAGCTGTAACCCCAGAGACTGGGCCTGTGCTACATTTCATCTCACCTGCATCCAGAATTCCCCGGGGCCCGTGACCGCAGAGCGACCAACCTCCACAAAGAAGAAGTTTTCAGAGTGACCGCAGCGGCGCACATTCATCAACTGCAGGACCACGGCGGCCGCGTCCGAGTTGAGCTTGACAAAGTTGACCGTCTTGTCGGTCAGGCACAGCCGGTAGACACCCACCAGGTTCTTGGCCTGACCCAGCCCTTTAGGCCACACCTTGACCTGCCACACCTCCTTGAAGGCAGGGCCTGGGGTGGGCACGCCGTAGTCCCCTCCAGCACCTGTGTCAGTAGTAGGCGTCTTACCTGGAAAGGAGGAGAGTGGGGACGAGATGTATAAAGACCGAGAGAAGAGAGAGTTAAGGAAAAGTGTTTGAGAGGGAGAGAGAGAAATGGAACCAGAAAGTTAAAGGATGAGGGACAGGTGGGTGGATAGAGGGATGGAATACAGGGGTAGAAGCAGGTGGGTGGATAGAGGGATGGAATACAGGGGTAGAAACAGGTGGGTGGATAGAGGGATGGAATACAGGGGTAGAAGCAGGTGGGTGGATAGAGGGATGGAATACAGGGGTAGAAACAGGTGGGTGGATAGAGGGATGGAATACAGGGGTAGAAACAGGTGGGTGGATAGAGGGATGGAATACAGGGGTAGAAGCAGGTGGGTGGATAGAGGGATGGAATACAGGGGTAGAAACAGGTGGGTGGATAGAGGGATGGAATACAGGGGTAGAAACAGGTGGGTGGATAGAGGGATGGAATACAGGGGTAGAAACAGGTGGGTGGATAGAGGGATGGAAAGAGAGAGAGAGAGAGAGCGAGCGAGAGAGAGAGAGATCAGTTATTAATGTGGGTTGTGAGGAGGTACACAAAGGAACAAAGTGGTAAATCACCAACGTTGTAAAGGGCAAACATGACCGTCGTGCATCAGTTGCCAGAGGGAATGTGAGGTGAAAGCACTATTTACGTAGCCCGCGAGAACAAGGCTCCGCCATTATGCAAGCTCTGCTGATATCGAGCTTTTTAGCAAATTCTGAACAATCCGCTTTTCAGGCGAGCATGCAGTGGCTT
Organism: Salvelinus fontinalis; assembly: GCF_029448725.1. Taxonomy (NCBI): domain Eukaryota; kingdom Metazoa; phylum Chordata; class Actinopteri; order Salmoniformes; family Salmonidae; genus Salvelinus; species Salvelinus fontinalis. Next base: position 39,096,663 of record NC_074675.1, read on the forward strand.
GCGAGTCCCGCTCTCCCTGCACCTGCATGTTCCAACTCGGTGGCCACACACACACACACACACGGAAAATTCAAACTGTTGAGGATTCAAACACTTCAAAAGGACAATGACTATGAAAAAAAACTGTTGTGAAAATAATTTTACTGACACTGCAACAGATACCATCTATCCCACATATCTGGGGCCCTTATGCGGAGTTCTTTCCATACACTTGGTTGATGTTTGCAGGTTTGAGACGTTCTACATTAGAACCCTATAGAATAGCTAATTTAATGTATAGAGTTGAGTTGCAGTATGAAGACACTCATTTACAGGTCATTCACCGTATAGAGAGAAGACCACACCTTTCTTGAGACTGAGCACGCCTGGTCTGATGGGGAACAATGACGTCCTCTGTCAATATCAATGGTAGGCACCTGTTTAATAACTGCTTTCATAGATAAGAATGGGGTCAATGATTCCTTGACTGACCCACACACTCTGAAACTATACGATTAGACTACTAGCTCACACAGGCACCTCTGACAACTTCACCTTAACAGAAGAGAACCTCCCCTCCTCCATAACCTCCGACATTATTATCAGACTTGAGCGTGTGCATATGTGTGTGTTCACGTACTTCCATGAAGTGGCATTGCCTTGTCTTCTGGATAGTAGAGACTCAATTAGGTGTAGGGAAACTTGGCCCTCTGTGTGTGTGTTTGTTCCACTGCCTCTACCGTGCCTTCTCTTCAACCCAACAATCACAACCATATATATACAAAAACCTTCGGCACGAACACACAACGACAGACTCAACCTCCGTTATGACTAACTTTTCCACAACCGTTTCCAAAACATTTAGTTGCGGTCGCAGTATGGGGAACCTGCATGTCTGTTCTTCTGGCTCTCTTACAACTAAATGAATGATGAACCAGAATAGCTGTTGTGTTCTGTTATAGTCTATGCCAGTGGCTTAGACAGTAGACCAGTGGCTGTGTATGAGGCACGTCCCCCCTACATTAGATGAGTCACTCTTGGGCCACACGACTATTTAATGGGCCGCTGTGTGTGTGTGTGTGTGTGTGTGTGTGTGTGTGTGTGTGTGTAGTCCTGTCTTGCCAGCTGCATTTGGATTTACTAAAAGGAAAGAGATGCTTTTGAGATATTGCGGCAAAGGGACCGAGAAAGATGAGGGAACACAGACGGGAAACAAAACATCCTTGAGAAAAAAATGAAGGGAGAAGAGAAAAAATGTAAAGAAAGAATGAATGAAATCAGAGGAATGAAAAGAGGTAGACTTTCTGGATGGTACTGACTGGCATTGAACAAGACGCAATAATAATGGAATAAAAAATATATCCCCTTCCTTCCCTTACACTTCTCTGCTTTTCTTTCAGTATCAAGGCTACCTTACCATTTCCCTCCCGGTCACCGTCTTACCATCCCACACAAGGCCTCAGATCCCTATGCCAAATACTGCTCAACTAAGTATTTATTTTCTCCTATAAAACTCCTCAGCTATTTGGGAAGCAGGTCTGTGTTTGTTATGAAGACATTGTTAGAAATCAGCTGTGCGTCCTGAATCCCACTTCAACACCCCTACAAACGCCTTCTTTGATCTTGGGTCTCGCAAGGCCACCGTTTCCCCTCCTACACCTGCTAATGAGACGCACGCACGGATCCATGCGCAACGTCTGCAGCAATCAGAGCAGCCGAAAACCTCAGTAGCACTGGTACCCTTTCTGTTGAAATTCTCATAGCCTTAAAGTGACCAAATAGGCTATATCCATCTAACGTTACATAAGAGGGAGGTGGATTTGATATTACACAGAAGTGTGTGAATTATAGATGTGACTGGTGCTTCCTCCAAGGGACCTTTCCCTGGCAGAGTAGTGCTAACAGAGCCAGCGGTGGAGAAGGAGCAGGGTTTTAGCTCACGCAATGCAACGCCAGTGAGGTAACCGTACAGTCAAGTACAGCACACGGACCAGGGATGGACCACCAGCATGAAGTCACCTGGATATTAAGGATGTGACAAATGGAAAATGTTTAAAAAACGGTTTTCCATCAAGTTCTACCTTCCTCAGTCATAGGCTGAATCTCAAACTGAACACTTGGCCCCTAAGCCCTTTATCAAGTGCCACTTGCTGTTGTGTTCTATAGTGATCACTTGAGTCTTCGAGTGTTTTGGCCAAAATGAGCAATGAGACGATGCGTACTTGACGTCATTGCCACTTATCAACTGCCACTTATCAATATTCCAAAACGCACATGCCATTGTCTACCGCTGCCTGTCTTGTGCATGACTCGCTCGCTATGAAACATGGGCACTGGGGCAGACACAGACTCATACTCTGATACAGTAAGAAAGTTGACAAAAAGGCATCTCTACTCCTACACAAAATATGTGCAAGTATATCGGTCGCCAGTGATTTCATCAGCTGATTTAGCTTGTTGTAGCTTGCCTGCTGCTGGCCAGCTTCACGGAGGATACATATCTCCTTACAGCATTGATGCGTTTGTTAATTGTTTCATTTAAAATGTTCCCTTTATGATGATGATTGGGACCTGTTAGTGGTAGTTTTGTGATAAATGCACTGTGATTTTAATTTTGTGGAAGAAAAAAAAACAAAAAAACATTGCTTTTGGTTAGGGAAATCTTTGCGTTAACGTCCCAATGTTGTCTTAACGTTTAAACTTTCACACCCATCCTGGATAGATAACACTGCAAACGAGCTCAGCCCTCACACACAGGGATCCTTTATTAAGCCCTCAGCAGCAGTCTTGAAGATTCATAAGAAAACATTATGGCAATAATAGTCAAAGTGACATTGTGCACCTGAACTACATGGAGCACCTCTCTGGGTGAACAGTAAGACGGTTCATGTTAGCATGACAACCATAAGGCAACTTTATTGCGACATTCAGCTTCACATGGCTTTTCCACGTTGTTAGTCAGTGGCTACAGCCAACCTCAGTATGAATAGAACGCTTTCTACTCTACTCATGTAGCCTATCATTACTGTATTTCAACCTTACTGCAACATTCCAATCCAGAACATGTTATTAATGGCTGTAAATGTCTGCAGTTAACACACACACACACACACACACACACACTTCTATTCATACAAGATAAGTAATTTATTACAACCTAACTACAACCTTTACCACAACATTCTGCTTCGCGTGTGGCTAGTCTACAACCAAATGCAGTGTGAGGTCCAGCACACACACTACACACGTCTCTATTCATACATCCTTTATTTACTGTACCTTTTGTCCCCTCCCCTTGAGATAAATATTACCATATAGACTAATATCTCTTGCTGGGCCTCTCTCCACAGGCCATTAGATATGACTTAGGGCATTGGCGCCAAAGCACCACGGTATTTCCCCAGCCTCCTTATCCAGGTCAGCTTTTATAGGGGGCCATAACAGCTGCTTGTCCTTTGCCCATGAACCTGCGGGGCTGCTAGCTGTGTGTGCTAGCTGGCTAATGGGATATTGACGAGCCCTTTCCATTAGCGATGACCGGAGTGTGACCTAGTGATAACTGTTATCACACACTGGCTAGGCTACCCGGTTTAATGAAGGTCAACAGTATGGACAAGATACCGTGGAGTAGTCCTCTGTTGTGAAGTAGAGCATATGTGTTGGTAGGGTAGGTGTTAACACATCATGAAGAGCAGTAGTGAAGTTAAGGATAACGTTTTATTTGACCAGAAACGAGCTTTAGGTTAAATTTAAAACCTCTTATTTTTTTTGTGAGACCGAAGTACTGTAAGTATGATATATTTATGAAGTAGGGAACAGTTAGTTATGAGATGGGATACATTTGTAAGGTAGGACATATTTGTGATGTAGTGTGTGGTTGGCTATAGGGTTTAATGTGTATTATGTGGGCTTAGTTTACACAGTAGACAGAGCACACAGTATACTGTCTGTGGGGGAGATGGTTGAAGATGATCCGAGATGAATCTACTGTTGATAGAGCGGTGAAATCAAACACTTCTCAGGCTAGCGGGTTACCGTCTTTTGCCTTTCATGGATTCACTTTATGTGGAGTTTACATTCCAATCTCATCAAATTCATGGCGGGGCACGACCTCTGTGAGTGCTAGGCAAAACGTTGCCAATACATTTCTGGGTCTTAAACAAAACAGAGTAAATCAGAGAGTCACATAATTGAAGTTTATGGCAAATTTGATAAAACTTTGCCTCTCTCTTAGTTTAAGCACTCAGTAAATCACTGAAAGCTAAAGCTGGCATGGAAATAATCTTTTCCCACTAGGTCTTGTTTCATGCTGTTGACCACAGTGCCCTAGCACAAGGTGTCCAAAACTCGGTCCTGGGGACCCCCCTGGGTGCATGTTTTGGTTTTGGCCAAATAACCAACTCATCATCAAGCCGGGATTATTTGAATCAGCTGTGTAATGCTACGGCAAACGCCAAAATGTGCACCATGGGGGGGGACTACAACAAGCTGGACGTCTGAGGCCTAAAGACCCATTATTTATCTTGCCTGCTTTGCTATACCCCCTTGACTCCAGCTTGAGTTACCAGTGGGGAGAGACACAGGACAGCTGTGTGCAGTGTGTGTGTGTGTGTGTAAGCCACCCAGAGGCAATAAAACCTTGGGTCCCCCAAAAAAGCATACTAAGATGGCGCCGAAGAACATTGACATCTTACAACCAATTATGCTATTTTGTACGTTTTTTGCATAACTTATTTTCTATCTTATTGTGTACATAATGTTGCTGCTACCGTCTCTTATGACCAAAAATAACTTCTGGACATCAGAACAGTGATTATTCACCGCGGACTGGAAGAAACTGTTTCCTTTAACGAGTAGGACGAGAAGGATATCCTGCTTTCACTGGAACAGGCTCAGATCCACGCCTTTTGCGTTACGAAAAGATGCAGGAAAATTGGCCAAAGATCGGCCAGCCTTCTGAAAATCCGTAGGCGAGCGAGTAAACTCCCACTGCCATCCGTTCTTCTTGCTAACGTGCAATCATTGGAAAATAAAATTGATGACCTACGATTAAGATTATCCTACCAACGGGAAATCAAAAACTAACATCTTATGTTTCACCAAGACGTGACTGAACGACGATACGGACAATATAGAGCTAGCAGGATTTTCCATGCACCGGCAGAACAGAGACGCTACCTCTGGTAAGACGAGGGGTCGGGGTGTGTGTCTATTTGTCAATAACAGCTGGTGCGCGATGTCTAATATTAAAGAAGTCTCAAGGTATTGCTCACCTGAGGTAGAGTACCTTATGATAAGCTGTAGACCACACTGTTTACCAAGAGAGTTCTCATCTATATTATTCGTAGTCATTTATTTACCACCACAGAACGAAGCTGGCACTAAGACCACTCTCAACCAACTCTATAAGGCCATAAGCAAAGAAGAAAATGTTCACCCAGAAGCGGCGCTCCTAGTGGCCGGGGACTTTAATGCATGCAAACTTAAATCAGTTTTACCAAATTTCTACCAGCATGTCACATGTGCAACCAGAGAAAAAAAATCCTAGACGACATTTACTCCAGAAAGGGATGCATACAAAGCTCTCCCCCGCACTCCATTTGGCAAATCTGACCATAATTATATCCTTCTGATTCTTGCTTACAAACAAAAACTAAAGCAGGAACTACCAGTGACTCACTCAATACGGAAGTAGTCAGATGACGCGGATGCTACACTACAGAACTGTCTTGCTAGCACAGACTGGAATATGTTCTGGGATTCATCCAATGGCATTAAGGAGCACACCACCTCAGTCATTGGCCACATCAATAAGTGCATCGACGACATCGTCCCCACAGTGACTGTACGTACAAATCCCAACCAGAAGCCATCGATTACAGGCAACATCCGCATCGAGCTAAAGGCTAGAGCTGCCGCTTTCAAGGAGCGGGAGACTAATCCGGACACTTATAAGAAATCCCGCTATGCCCTCAGACGAACCATCAAACAAGCAAAGCTTCAATACAGGATTAAGATTGAATCCTACTACACCGGCTCTGACGCTCGTCGGCTGTGGCAGGGCTTGAAAACTATTAGACTACAAAGGGAAACCTAGACGCGAGCTGACCAGAAACGCGAGCCTACCAGACGAGCTAAATGCCTTTCATGCTCGCTTCGAGGCAAGCAACACTGAAGCATGCCGGAGAGCACCAGCTGTTCTGGATGACTGTAAAAACGCTTTCGGTAGCCAATGTGAACAAAACCTTTAAACAGGTCAACATTCACAAAGCCAATGGGCCAGACAGATTACCAGGACTTGTACTCAAAGCATGCACGGACCAACTGTCAAGTGTCTTCACTGACATTTTAAACCTCTCACTGACCGAGTTTGTAATACCTACATGTTTCAAGCAGACCACCATAGTCCCTGTGCCCAAGGAAGCAAAGGTAACCTGCTTAAATGATTACCGCCCCGTGGCACTCGGTAGCCATGAAGTGCTTTGAAAGGCTGGTCATGGCTCACATCAACAGCATCCTCCGGACACCCTAGACCCACTCCAGCTTGCATACTGCCCCAACAGATCCACAGATGACGCAATCTCAAATAGCACTCCAGACTGCCCTTTCTCACCTGGACAAAAAGAACACCTATGTGAGAAAGCTGTTCATTGACTACAGATCAGCGTTCAACACCATAGAGCACACAAAGCTCATCACTAAGCTAAGGACCCTGGGACTAAACACCTCCCTCTGCAACTGGATCATATACATTCTGATGGGCCACCCCCATGTGGTAAGAGTAGGCAACAACACGTCTGCCACGCTGATCCTTAACACTGGGGCCCCTCAGGGGTGTGTACTTAGTCCCCTCCTGTATTCCCTGTTCACCCACGACTGCGTGGCCAAACACGACTCCAACACCATCAGTAAATTTGCTGATGACAACAGTGGTGGGCCTGATCACCGACAACGATGAGACAGTCTATAGGGAGGAGGTCAGAAACCTTGTAGTGTGGTGCCGGGACAACAACCTCTCCCTCAATGTGAGCAAGACAAAGGAGCTGATCGTGGACTACAGGAAAAGGCAGGCCGAACAGGCCCCCATTTAACATTGACGGGGCTGTAGTTGAGCAGGTTGAGAGTTTCAAGTTCCTTGGTGTCTACATCACCAACAAACTATTATGGTCCAAACATAACAAGACAGTTGTGAAGAGGGCCAGACAAAACCTTTTCCCCCTCAGGAGACTGAAACAATTTGGCATGGGTCCCCAGATCCTCAAAACGTTCTACAGCTACACCATCGAGAGCATCCTGACCGGTTGCATCATCGCCTGGTATGGCATGTGCTCGGCATCTGACCCTAAGACGCTACAGAAGGTAGTGCGAACAGCCAAGTACAAAGGCCAACCGAGTACAGGGACCTATATAATAGGCAGTGTCAGAGGAAAGCCCATAAAATTGTCAGAGACTCCAGCCACACAAGTTAGACTTTTCTCTGCTAACGGTAAGCGGTACCGGAGCGCCAAGTCTACGACCAAAAGCCTCCTCAACAGTTTCTACCCCCAAGCCATAAGACTGCTGAACAATTAATAAAATCGCCACTGGACAATTTACAGTGACCCCCCCTCCCCCCTTTGTACACCACTGCTACTCGCTGTTTATTAACTATGCATAGTCACTTCACCCCCACCTCCATGTACAAATTACCTCACCTAATCTGTACCTCTGCACACTGACTCAGTACCGGTGCCCCGTGTATATAGCCTCGTTATTATTATTAGTGTTACTTTTAAATATTACTTTTTATTTTAGTCTACTTGGTAAATATTTTCAACTTTTCTTAAACTGCACTGTTGATCAAGGGCTCGTAAGTAAGCATTTCACGGTAAAGTAAAGTATTCACTTTACAAATAAAGTTTGATTTGATAAGATCTCCCTTGCTGCCAAGTGTCCCAGTCTGTCTCTACTCCCCATCTCTCCTTCCCTCGTGCTCTCTCATTGCCTACCCCCCCGCCTCTCTAGGCCCCCCCGAGGAGAGAAACACACCACCACCTCCCCAAGGTTCATTTCACAAACTTATCAGTGAGGCATCCAGCTTTGTCATCAACCGTAGCGCCTCATGAAAGTGAGCGTGAAGGTTAGCTAGTGTGCTAGTCGGTCTTCCCCAGATTGTCTTCACAACAACCTCACCAACCTGGCAGCCATCTTGAAAACCTTGACAGTTGGCCAAGTCCGGAGTTAAACACCGCCACGTCAAGGCCTTTGAGGTCACAGAACCACTGACGAGTGAAGACTGCACTGGAGGAGGACATACCAGGTGCATCTCAATAGTCTTAATTGCTTCCTCTCCTTCATCACTTATCCAAAAATACAAGGTAAGCCAAAGTATCATGGCGGAGGAGGACCACCAGGAGAATTTAACCTCTTTATGGCAGTGCAGCTGGAGATGAGGAAGTGGCTTCAGTTTTACCAGAGTTCCCCCAACTATATATATATAACTATATAACTATAACTATAACTAATATATATATATATATATATATATATATATATATATATATATATATATATATATATATACACACACTGCTCAAAAAAATAAAGGGAACACTTAAACAACACAATGTAACTCCAAGTCAATCACACTTCTGTGAAATCAAACTGTCCACTTAGGAAGCAACACTGATTGACAATAAATTTCACATGCTGTTGTGCAAATGGAATAGACAAAAGGTGGAAATTATAGGCAATTAGCAAGACACCCCCAAAACAGGAGTGATTCTGCAGGTGGTGACCACAGACCACTTCTCAGTTCCTATGCTTCCTGGCTGATGTTTTGGTCACTTTTGAATGCTGGTGGTGCTCTCACTCTAGTGGTAGCATGAGACGGAGTCTACAACCCACACAAGTGGCTCTGGTAGTGCAGTTCATCCAGGATGGCACATCAATGCGAACTGTGGCAAAAAGGTTTGCTGTGTCTGTCAGCGTAGTGTCCAGAGCATGCAGGCGCTACCAAGAGACAGGCCAGTACATCAGGAGACGTGGAGGAGGCCGTAGGAGGGCAACAACCCAGCAGCAGGACCGCTACCTCCGCCTTTGTGCAAGGAGGTGCACTGCCAGCGCCCTGCAAAATGACCTGTGTAATCAAGTGTAATCAAGGTTTCTTTTTGTCAAATACTATATCTGTTTTTGCAGTGTACCAAATTATCTACAACTATATTCCGGACCCGACCATCCGCTCAAGAAAAAAAAACATTCAGCGACTGAGAGTAATTGGGGACCCTGGTTTTAACCAGTATGACGAACCCATTGACCTGGTCCTTCAACATAGAGGGGTGAGCTGGTGGTTATATAATGTACTATCAGCTAGCAAATCAATATCACCAAAAAAAGGTTTCTATTCGCATAAACCTCAGCTCCCAGCTCAGTGTGGCATATGGACACTCATCGACTAGCTCAATTGCGTTTCTCTCTGCCTTTCCTTCATGTAAATCAAATTATGGGTCCACTTATTGACTATCCTTAGGATAAATTATGCTTGTTGCAAATATAACATGCATATGACGCAGGCTTTAAATTGATCTCTCTTAAGTCTACAAGACTTAAGGTTGATATTTTACAGTAGTTGACTGTTGATAGTGAACATGGGGCTATTGCGCAACAGGGGATCTATCCACCCAGCAAAAGACTGTCTAGCCCCATGTTAAACGAAATTACAGGGTGTTAATGGTGTAAACTATTTTCTGCATAGGAAACGACCTTGCTGAGGCCCTGTGGCTGTGGTTGAAGGGAAAAGAAGGAGGAGGGAGGGAGGATCCAGCACCCGGCTGGATGGGGCTGGCTGGCTTCTGATCCAACTCACACCGCTCACTTGGTCTGCGTCCCAAATGGTGCTCCATTCCTTATATAGTGCACTACCTTTGGCAAGGTTCCATAGGGCTCTTGTCAAAAGTAGTGCACTGAATAGGGTTCCATTTGGGACACAGCCCCTGGGTCTTAGCGGCTAAAATAGCGCTAGGCTAGCTCAAGTGGCTGTTCACACCCACACCATCCGGTTGTCCCGTCAGGCTACGCCGCGTCGGGCTGACTCAGAGACAACAATTACTGTCTAATTAGGGAGATGAGCAGCGGTTTAATGTTTAATCGCCTCTCCGGCCCAGGTGGCCACAGGTGAGATCCAGATCCCACCGCCCGGCCTGGAGGACTGGGAGACTGACTGACAGGGGCTGGGTACAAATACTACACTACAACCATGAGACAAGTGTATCCTCATGGGTGAAGTGGCCTCTTGACTTGCACTGATATGGAGTCAGTATGAGACAACAGTCATATCCGTTATATGGATTGAAAAGGGAAAACTGACTGTAGATCAGAGCTGACTTGAGGAGGTTAGTGTATCAAACATCAGCTAATATGACTGTGTTTTACGTGAGGCGTAAAGGGGAAACTCACTGTAGACCAGAGCTTAGTAACGGACTTGGATGGGCCTTTGTTCTGGATTGTGGCTTGCTGGTCAAGTTTGACACTATAGTTTAATGAGCGGTTTGCCTCCTAGTGTGTGTGTGTGTGTGTGCACCTGCCGCCTGGGTAATCACTGTAATCTATTTTCATGCCAGTTTCATTTTTCCCCATTTTATTCCACTTTTGAGTTATTGGCCTGTTTTTTGTTGTTGTTGCTTTTGACCACAGCTATCTAGGCTATAATGACCACAGAGTAAATGTACCTCCAAACTCAGACCTTTCGGTTTAACTTCTCTAGGGTAGGGGGCAGCATTCGGAATTTTGGATGAAATGCATGCCCAAATTAAACTGCCTGCTTCTCGGGCCCAGAAGATATGATATGCATATAACTGGTAGATTTGGATAGAGTACACTCTAAATTTTCCAAAACTGTTAAAATAGTGTCTGTGAGTATAACAGAACTGATTTGTCAGGCGAAAACCTGAGACAAATCCATTCGGGAAGTTTTTTTTTTTTTTTTTTTTTAGTTTTCTATTCAATGCCATTACAGTATCCATTGACTTATGACTCAAATTGTAGTTCCTATGCCTTCCACTAGATGTCAACAGTCTTTAGAAATTGTTTCAGGCTTGTGTTCTGAAAAATGAAGAAGTAAGAGCAGTCTGAATGAGTGGACCGTAAAGTGTCACAGAGCTTTTTCATGCGCGAGACCGAGAGAGTGCGTTTCTTGTTAACGTTTTAAATTGACGATGTTATTGTCCGGTTGAAATATTATCGATTATTTAGGCTAAAAACAACCTGAGGATTGAATATAAACATCGTTTGACATGTTTCTATGAACTTTACGGATACAATTTGGATTTTTTTGTCTTCCTGTTTTGACTGCGTTTGAGCCTGTGGATTACTGAAGAAAAGGCACAAACAAAACTGATGTTTTTGGATATAAAGAGACTTTATCGAACAAAAGGAACATTTATTGAGTAAATGAATGTGTGCTGAGTGCAACCATATGAAGATCATCAAAGGTAAGGGATTAATTTTATCTCTATTTCTGACTTGTGTAACTGTTCTACTTGGCTGGTTACTGTTTGTAATGATTTGTCTAGTGGGCTACGTTCTCAAATAATCTTAAGGTATGCTTTCGCCGTAAAGCATTTTTAAAATCTGACACCGTGGTTGGATTCACAAGAAGCTAATTTTTAAAGCTATGTAAAATATGTTTTGTTTTCTGAATTTTTATAATGGGGAGGGACAGTTATATACATTGTAATTCTCATGTACAGCTGTGTCTAGCAGCTTGATCATCATGGTACTTTTACAGGCATGATTTATGGTAAGTATACTTTAAACTTATATCTCATTATGGTAAATTGTGAAATAAGTAAAGCTAGTTATAATCGTAAGGGCTTAGCATATAATAAGATGATCAGGCTTTACCGGGCGAAAACAGAATGAATATTTACTCTACAAAAATATAACATACAACACTTTTTTTTTTACTGAATTACAGTTTATACAAGGAAAATAGCCATGGGTGAGTTTTTCCCCACAAAAGGGCTTTATTATAGACAGAAATACAGAGGTGGCTTATGGTAGAGAAATTAACATTAAATTCTCTGGCAACAGCTCTGATGGACATTCCTGCAGTCAGTATGCCAATTGCACGCTACCTCAAAACTTGAGACATCTGTGGCATTGTGTTGTGTGACAAAACCCCTCTGCAGCATTTGACACTGTCGGTTATAAGATTTTAACTGACCTTATTGAGAGGCTTCTTGCAGTTTCTTGAACACCCATTGCCTGGTTCCACTCCCATCTATCTAATAGACAACAGTTTGTCTCCCTTGGCAACTACAGGTCTCCCCCAGGCCCTGTATCACCAGATGTCCGACAAGGCTCAGTGTTAAGTCCATTACTGTTTAGTATGCTACCCCTTGGTCAGATTATCTCTCAATTTGGAGTCAGATTTCACTGTTATGCAGATGACACACAAATCCACAACCACACAAAACCCATTCTGGCACCCCCCTTTGTTGTTGACTATCTCCGTAAAGTGAAAACTTGGATGAGAAATAATTTTTTTAAACTAAATGACGACCAAACAGATCATGCTCATGGGCCCGAACTCCCTCATCAAGAAACTGGGTCAACTGAACATGAGAATCGACAGCTGCAACATTCACTCAAACTCCATAGTCAGGACCCTTGGTGTTATACTTGACTCCACTCGGTGGTTTGAACCTCATATCCGGAACATACCAACTTGGCCTTCTTCCACCTTAAAAACATCTCACGACTCAGACCCTCTCTCACTGACCCCGCTGCTGAAACCCTCATTCACACCTTTGTTTTATCACACCTGGACTACTGCAACGCCATTCTCAAACCAAATAAATCTAAATGTATTTGTCACATGGGCCGAATACCACCGGTGTAGACTTTACAGTGAAATGTTTGCTCATGAGCCCTTCCCAAAAATGCATAATTTTAAAATAAATACAGGGTGTGCCAATACCAGATCAATGTGCAGAGGTACGAGGTACTTGAGGTAAACATGTACATGAAGGCAGGGTAAAGTGACTAGGCATCAGGATAGATAGTAATAATAAAAGAAAGAACAGAGAAGCAGCAGCATATGACGTGTGTGTGTGTGTGTGTGTGTGTGTGTGTGTGTGTGTGAATGTCTTTGGGTTTTGTGTGGGAGTGTCAAGGTAGTGTGTGAGTGAGTGTGTCTATAAACTCAGCAAACGCCCCTTTTTCAGAACCCTGTCTTTCAAAGATAATTTGTAAAAATCCAAATAACTTCAAAGATCTTCATTGTAAAGGGTTTAAACACTGTTTCCCATGCTTGTTCAATGAACCATAAACAATTCATGAACATGCACCTGTGGAACAGTCGTTAAGACACTAACAACTTACAGACGGTAGGCAATTAAGGTCACAGTTATGAAAACCTAGGACACTAAAGAGGCCTTTCTACTGACTCTGAAGCACACCAAAAGAAAGATGCCCAGGGTCCCTGCTCATCTGTGTGAACGTGCCTTGGGCATGCTGCAAGGAGGCATGTGGACTGCAGATGTGGGCAAGGCAATAAATTGCAATGTCCGTACTGTGAGACGCCTAAGTCAGCGCTACAGGGAGACTGGACGGACAGCTGATCGTCCTCACAGTGGCAGACAAAGGTGTAACAACACCTGCACAGGATCGGTACATTTGAACATCACACCTGCGGGACAGGTACAGGATGGCAACAACAACTTCCCGAGTCACACCAGGAACGCACAATCCCTCCATCAGTGCTCAGACTGTCCGCAATAGGCTGAAAGGCTGGACTAAGGGCTTGTAGGCCTGTTGTAAGGCAGGTCCTCACCAGACATCACCGGCAACAATATCGTCTATGGGCACAAACCCACCGTCGCTGGACCAGACAGGACTGGCAAAAAAAGTGCTCTTCACTGACGAGTCGCGGTTTTGTCTCACCAGGGGTGATGGTCCCGTTTCGCATTTATCGTCGAAGGAATGAGTGTTACACCGAGGCATGTACTCTGGAGTGGGATTGATTTGGAGGTGGAGGGTCTGTCATAGTCTGGGACGGTGTGTCACAGCATCATCGGAGTGAGCTTGTTAGTCATTGCAGGCAATCTCAATGCTGTGCGTTACAGGGAAGACATCCTCCTCCCTCATGTGGTACTCTTCCTGCAGGTTCATCCTGACATGGCCCTCCAGCATGACAATGCCACCTGCCATTTGGCTCGTTCTGTGCGTGATTTCCTGCAAGACGGGAATGTCAGTGTTCTACCATGGCCAGCAAAGAGCCCGGATCTCCATACCATTGAGCACGTCTGGGACCTGTTGGATTGGAGGGTGAGGGCTAGGGCCATTCCCCCCAGAAATGTCTGGGAACTTGCAGGTGCCTTGGTGGAAGAGTGGGGTAACATCTCACAGCAAGAACTGGCAAATCTGGTGCAGTCCATGAAGAGGAGATGCACTGCAGTACTTAATGCAGCTGGTGGCCACACCAGATACTGACTGTTACTTTTGATTTTGACCCCCCCCCCCTTTGTTCAGGGGCACATTATTCAATTTCTGTTAGTCACATGTCTGTGGAACTTGTTCAGTTTATGTCTCAGTTGTTGAATCGTATGTTCATACAAATATTTACACATGTTAAGTTTTCCAGAAAATAAACGCAGTTGACAGTGAGAGGACGTTTCTTTTTTTGCTGAGTTTATATGGTTTGTATATATAGTCTAATGAGTGTGCGTACAGTCAGTGCAAGATAGTCGGTGCAAATAGTTTGTGTACTCTTAACTTACTATTTAGCGGTCTTATGGCTTGGGGGTAGAAACTGTCTTGGAGCCTGTTGATCCGAGAGCCGATGCTCCAGTACTGCTTGCCGGACGGTAGTAGAGTGAACAGTCTATGGCTTGGTTGGCTGAAGTCTGGCAATTTTTCAGCCTTCCTCTGACATAGAGGTCCTGGATAGCAAGGAGCTCTGCCCCAGTGATGTACTGGGCTGTCTGCACCACGCTCTGTAGCGCTTTGCGGTTAGGGGCAGTGCATTTGCCACTACCAAGCAGTGATGCAGCCAGTCAAGATGCTCTTGATGGTGGAGCTGTAGAATTCTTTTAGGATCTGAGGTTCCATGACAAATTTTTTCAGCCTCCTGAGGGGGCGGAGACACTGCCGTGCCCGCTTCATGACTGTGCGGACCATGTTAGGGCCATGTTAGGTCCTTAGTGATGTGGACGCCAAGGAACTTGAAACTCTCGACCTGCTCCACAACAGCCCGTTGATGTGGCTGGGGGCGTGTTCTCCACTCTTCCTCCTAGAGTACACAATCAGCTCCTTGGTCTTACTGACGTTGAGGGAGGAGGTTGTTGTCCTGGCACCACACAAGTGTCTGACCTCCATGTAGGCTGACTCATCACAGTGTTGTTAGAAAACTTGATGTTGTTGGGAGTCGTGAGTGGCCAAAGTCATGGGTGAACAGGAGGGGACTAAGCACACACCCCTGAGGGGCCCCCATGTTGAGGGTCAGCATGGCGGAGGTGTTCTTGCCTACCCTCACCACTTGGGGCCGGTCCATCAGGAAGTCCAGGATACAGTTGCAGAGGGACAGGTTCAGTCCCAAGGTCCCTAGCTTGGTGATGAGCTTGGAGGTTACAATGGTGTTGAACGCTGAGCTGTAGTCTATGAACAGCATGCTCAAATAGTTATTTCCCTTTTCTCCAGTTGGGAGAGGGCAGTGTGAAGCGCAATTGAGATTTCTTCATCTTTGGATCTGTTGGGGCGGTATGCGAATTGGAGTGGGTCTAGAGCGTCTGGGATGATGGTGTTGTGTGTCATGACCAGCCTTTCAAAGCACTTCACAATTACAGATGTGAGTGCTATAGGGCAATAGTCATTTAGGCAGGTTGCCTTGGAGCTCTTGGGAACAGAGACAATGGTGGTAAACTTGAAACATGTTGGGATTATAGACTGGGACAAGGATAGAAACTTGCCAGCTGGTCTGAGCATGCTTTGAGAACACGCCCTGGTGTCCTGTCTGGCGCAGAGGCCTTGTGATTGTTAATCTGTTGAAACGTGGAGAGCGAGATCAGTCACCCGGAAAAAAAGGGGCTTTCACGCAAGGCACAGAGTATATTCCTCGAAGTGTACATTAAAGGCATTTACACTGAACAAAAATCAACGCAACAATTTCAAAGTTACAGTCCATATAAAGAAATCAGTCAATTTAGACAAATGAATTGAGCAATAATCTATGGATTTCACATGACTGAGAATACAGATAGGAATCTGTTGGTCACAGAAAAGGTAGGGGCGTGGATCAGAAAACCAGTCAGTATCTGGTGTGACCATTTGCCTCATGCAGTGTAACACATCTCCTTCACATAGAGTTGATCAAGCTGTTGATTGTGGCCTTTGGAAAGTTGTCCCACTCCTCTTCAATGGCTGTGCGAAGTTTCTGGATATTGGTGGGAACTGGAACACGCTGTCGTTCATGTCTGTAAAAAAGCATTCCCGCTGAAGCTGGTTGAGAGAATGCCAAGAGTATGCAAAGCTGTCATCAAGGCAAAGGGTGGCTACTTTGAAGAATCTCAAATATATTTTTATTTGTTTAACACTTTTTTGGTTACTACATGATTCCATGTGTTGTTTCATAGTTTTGACCCCTCCTGTCTCAGCCTCTAGTATTCATGCTGCAATAGTTTGTGTCGGGGGGCTAAGTTCAGTCTGTTATATCTGTATTTCTCCTGTCCTATCCGGTGTCCTGTTTGAATTCAGTATGCTCTAGAGGTCGACCGATTAATCGGAATGGCTGATTAATTTGTGCCGATTTCAAGTTTTCATAACAATCGGTATTTTTTTTCACCTTTATTTAATCTTGATTTAACTAGGCAAGTCAGTTAAGAACACATTCTTATTTTCAATGCGGCCTAGGAACGGTGGGTTAACTGCCTCGTTCAGGGGCAGAACAACAGATTTTTACATTGTCAGCTCGGGGGATTCAATCTTGCAACCTTACAGTTAACTAGTCCAATGCTCTAAGCACCTGATTACATTGCACTCCACGAGGAGACTGCTTGTTACGCGAATGCAGTAAGCCAAGGTATGTTGCTAGCTAGCATTAAACTTATCTTATAAAAATCAATCAATCATAATCACTAGTTAACTACACATGGTTGATGATAGTACTAGTTTATCTAGCGTGTCCTGTG
Organism: Salvelinus fontinalis; assembly: GCF_029448725.1. Lineage (NCBI taxonomy): Eukaryota > Metazoa > Chordata > Actinopteri > Salmoniformes > Salmonidae > Salvelinus > Salvelinus fontinalis. Next base: position 39,113,807 of record NC_074675.1, read on the forward strand.
TTGCATATAATCGATGCGGTGCGTAGCGTTGCTCCAATGTGTACCTAACCATAAACATCAATGCCTTTCTTAAAATCAATACACAGAAGTATATATTTTTAAACCTGCATTTTAGCTAAAAGAAATCCAGGTTAGCAGGCAATATTAACCAGGTGAAATTGTGTCACTTCTCTTGCGTTCATTGCACGTAGAGTCAGTGTATATGCAACAGTTTGGGCCACCTAATTTGCCAGAGTTTTACGTAATTATGACATAGCATTGAAGGTTGTGCAATGTAACAGGAATATTTAGACTTATGGATGCCACCCGTTCGATAAAATACGGAACGGTTCCGTATTTCACTGAAAAAATAAATGTTTTGTTTTCAAGATGACAGTTTCCGGATTCGACTATATTAATGACCTAAGGCTCATATTTCTGTGTGTTATGTTATAATTAAGTCTATGATTTGATAGAGTAGTCTGACTGAGCTGTGGTAGGCACCAGCAGGCTCGTAAGCATTCATTCAAACAGCACTTTTGTGCGTTTTGCCAGCAGCTCTGCTGTTAATGACTTCAAGACTATCAACTCCTGAGATGAGGCTGGTGTAACCGATGTGAAATGGCTAGCTAGTTAGCGGGGTGCGCGCTAATAGCGTTTTAAAAACGTCACTCGCTCTGAGACTTGGAGTGGTTGTTCCCCTTGCTCTGCATGGGTAACGCTGCTTCGAGGGTGGCTGTTGTCGTTGTGTTCCTGGTTCGAGCCCAGGTAGGAGCGAGGAGAGGGACGGAAGCTATACTGTTACACTGGCAATACTAAAGTGCCTATAAGAACATCCAATAGTCAAAGGTTAATGAAATACAAATGGTATAGAGAGAAATAGTCCTATAATATCTACAACCTAAAACTTCCTACATGGAAATATTGAACATTCATGTTAAAAGGAACCACCAGCTTTCATATGTTCTCATGTTCTGAGCAAGGAACTTAAACGTTAGCTTTTTTACATGGCGCATATTGCACTTTTACTTTCTTCTCCAACACTTTGTTTTTGCATTTTTTAAACCAAATTGAACATGTTTCATTATTTTTTTGAGGCTAAATTGATTTTATTGATGTATTATAATAAATAAAAATAAGTGTTCATTCAGTATTGTTGTAATTGTCATTATTACAAATAAATAAATAAATAATTTGCCGATTAATCGGTATCGGCTTTTTTTGGTCCTCCAATAATCGGTATCGGCGTTGAAAAATCATAATCGGTCGACCTCTAGTATGCTCCCTCTAATTCTCTCTCTTCTCTCTGAGGACCTGAGCCCTAAGACCATGCCTCAGGACTACCTGGCCTGATGACTACTTGCTGTTCCCAGTCCACCTGGTAGTGCTGCTGCTTCAGGTTCAACTGTTCTTCCTGCGGCTATGGAACCCTGACCTGTTCACCGGACGTGCCAACCCGGATGTCCTAGCTGTGTCTGAATCCTGGCTCAGGAAGACCACTAAAAACCCTGAAATTTCCATCCCTAACTATAACATTTTTCAAAAACAAGATAGAACTGCCAAAGGGGGCGGTGTTGCAATCTACTGCAGAGATAGCCTGCTGAGTTCTGTCTTACTATCCAGGTCTGTACCAAACAATTCGAGCTTCTACTTTTAAAAATCCACCTTTCCAGAAACAAGTCTCTCACCGTTGCCACTTGCTATAGACACCCTCTGCCCCCAGCTGTGCCCTGGACACCATATGTGAACTGATTGCCCCCCATCTATCTTCAGAGCTCGTGCTGCTAGGTGACCTAAACTGGGACATGCTTAAAACTTCTTATGGCTGCAAGGGGCAGTATTGAGTAGCCAGGTAAAAGATGCCCATTTCAAACGGCCGCGTACTCAATTCTTGCTCGTACAATATGCATATTATTATTACTATTGGATAGAAAACACTCTCTAGTTTCTAAAACCGTTTGAATTATTTCTCTGAGTGAAACAGAAGTCATTCTGCAGCACACTTCCTGACCAGGAAGTGGAATGTCAGAAATCGATGCTCTGTTCAACTGCATGCCTATACATGGGCGTGATACGTAAGAGTCTACATACACTTCATACACGTTCCCCTGGTTGTCAAGAGGCGGTGAGAGAAGAAATTTCGTGTCTATCTTGGTCTGAGGTGGAATAAAAGCTCCTTGTTTGACGTGACCGTCCATATCCTGTTTCTGGAGCGCGCGAAATGGACATGGATATGCCTTCTGTTTAGCTCTCGTTATGGACGACTAACATCTCCGTCTTAGATTTTATTTGATACATGTGACCATATCATCGTAACGTATGTTTTTTCAATATAGTTTAATCAGATTATTGAAATTTTTTCGGGAGTTTTGCCGTGTTCCATTGTCTGACTTTGTTGACATTGGAGTGATCCGTGCCACTTGGCAAGTGCCCATGCTAAATGAAGAGGGATATTTGCCGTTCCAGATCAAAACAACGACTGTTCTGGACAAAGGACACCTTGTCCAACATTCTGACGGAAGATCACCAAAAGTAAGAAACATTTTATGATGCTATTTCTAATATCTGTCGTGCATGTGAACTGGTCGCGGGCGCCCAAGTGTTTCTGGCTATTGTGGCTACGCTAATATAACGCTATATTGTGTTTTCGCTGTAAAACACTTGATAAATCGGAAATATTGTCTGGCATCTCAAGATGCCTGTCTTTCAATTGCTGTACACTATATATTTTTCAGAAATGTTTTATGATGAGTAATTAGGTATTTGACGTTGGTGTCTGTAAATATTATGGCTGCTTTCGGTGCAATTTCTGAATGTAGCTGCAATGTAAACTATGATTTATACCTGAAATATGCACATTTTTGAAAAAAACATATGCTATACAATAAATATGTTATCAGACTGTCATCTGATGAGGTTGTTTCTTGGTTAGTGGCTATTTATATCTTTATTTCGCCGAATTTGTGATAGCTACTGATGGAGTCAAAAACTGATGGAGTAATAAAAGTGGAGTATTTTGCTAACGTGGTTAGCTAATAGATTTACATATTTTGTCTTCCCTGTAAAACATTTAAAAAATCGGACATGTTGGCTGGATTCACGAGATGTGTACCTTTCATATGCTGTATTGGACTTGTTAATGTGTGAAAGTTAAATATTTAAAAAAAAATATCTTTTGAATTTCGCATCCTGCACTTGAAGTGGCTGTTGTCATAAATGTACCGACGTCGGGCTTGCACGCCAAACAGGTTAACACCCCGGCCATCCTACAATCTAAGCTAGATGCCCTCAATCGCTCACAAATTATCAATGAACCCACCAGGTACAACCCCAAATCCGTAAACACGGGCACCCTCATAGATATAATCCTAACAAACTTGCCCTCCAAATACACCTCTGCTGTCTTCAACCAAGATCTCAGCGATCACTGCCTCATTGCCTGCATCCGAAACGGGTCTGCGGTCAAACGACCACCCCTCATCACTGTCAAACGCTCCCTAAAACACTTCAGCGAGCAGGCCTTTCTAATCGACCTGGCCCGGGTACCCTGGAAGGATTTTGACCTCATCCCATCAGTAGAGGATGCCTGGTCATTCTTTAAAAGTGCCTTCCTCACCATCTTAAAAAAGCATGCCCCATAAAAAAAAAATTAGAACCAGGAACAGCTTTAGCGCTTGGTTCTCTCAAGACCTGACTGCCCTTGACCAGCACAAAAACATCCTGTGGCATACTGCATTAGCATCGAATAGCCCCCGTGATATGTAACTTTTCAGGGAAGTTAGGAACCAATATATACAAGCAGTTAGGAAAGCTAAGGATAGCTTTTCAAGCAGAAATTTGCATCCTGTAGCACAAACTCAAAAACGTTCTGGGACACTGTAAAGTCCATGGAAAAAAGAGCACCTCCTCCCAGCTGCCCACTGCACTGAGGATAGGAAACACTGTCACCACCGATAAATTCACTATAATTGAGAATTTCAAGAAGCATTTTTCTACGGTTGGCCATGTTTTCCACCTGGCTACCCCGGTCAACAGCCCTGCACTTCCTACAGCAACTCGCCCAAGCCTCCCCTATTTCTCCTTCACCCAAATCCAGATAGCTGATGTTCTGAAAGAGCTGCAAAATCTGGACCCCTACAAATCAGCCGGGGTAGACAATCTGGACCCTCTCATTTTAAAATGATCTGCCAAAATTGTTGCAACCCCTATTACTAGCCTGTTCGACATCTTTTGTATCGTCTGAGATTCCCAAAGATTAGAACGGTGCCGCGGTCATCCCCCTCTTCAAAAGGGGGGGACACTCTAGACCCAAACTGCTACAGACCTATATTTATCCTACCCTGCCTTTCTAAGGTCTTCAAAAGCCAAGTTAAAAAAACATTACCGACCATTTCGAATCCCACCGTACCTTCTCCGCTATGCAATCTGGTTTCAGAGCTGGTCATGGGTGCACCTCAGCCACGCTCAAGGTCCTAAATGGGGCGGCAGGGTAGCCTAGTGGTTAGAGCGTTGGACTAGTAACCGAAAGGTTGCAAGTTCAAATCCCCGAGCTGACAAGGTACAAATCTGTCGTTCTGCCCCTGAACAGGCAGTTAACCCACTGTTCCTAGGCCGTCATTGAAAATAAGAATTTGTTCTTAACTGACTTGCCTAGTTAAATAAAGGTAAAATAAAAAATGATGTCATAACCGCCATTGATAAAAGACAATACTGTGCAGCTGTATTCATCGACCTGTCCAAGGCTTTCGACTGTCAATCACCACATTCTTATTGGCAGACTTACCCTTATCTCACCTCACTTTCTCACATTGTATATAGACTTATTTTTCTACTGTATGTTTGTTTTACTCCATGTGTAACTCTGTGTTGTTGTATGTGTCGAACTGCTTTGCTTCATCTTGGCCAGGTCACAATTGTAAATGAGAATGTGTTCTCAAACTTGCCTACCTGGTTAAATAAAGGTGAAATAAAATAAAAATTAAAAAGACTCAACAGCCTTGGTTTCTCAAATGATTGCATCGCCTGGTTCTCCAACTACTTCTCAGACAGAGTTCAGTGTGTCAAATCAGAGGACCTGTTGTCCGGACCTCTAGCAGTCTCTATTAGTGTGCCACAGGGTTCAATTCTCGGGCCGACTCTTTTCTCTGTATACATCAATGACGTCGCTCTTGCTGCTGGTGATTCTCTGATCCACCACTGATCTCCATCCACTTCTGGACCTTCTTTGGACACTGTGTTAACTAACCTCCAGACAGTCTTCGATGACATACAACTCTCCTTCCATGGCCTCCAACTGCTCTTAAATGCAAGTAAAACTAAATGCATGCTCTTCAACCGATCACTGCCCCCACCTGCCCGCCCATCCAGCATCACTACTCTGGACGGTTCTGACATAGAATATGTGGACTAGAGGTCGACCGATTATGATTTTTCAACGCCGATACCGATTATTGGAGGACCAAAAAAAGCCGATGCCGATGAGTTGGAATATTTTTATTTATTTGTAATAATGACAATTACAAAAATACTGAATGACCACTTTTATTGTAACTTCACATAATACATCAATAACATCAATTTAGCCTCAAATAAATAAGGAAACATGTTCAATTTGGTTTAAATAATGCAAAATCAAAGTGTTGGAGAAGAAAGTAAAAGTGCAATATGTGCCATGTAAAAAAGCTAATGTTTAAGTTCATGGCTCAGAACATGAGAACATATGAAAGCTGGTGGTTCCTTTAAACACGGATCTTCAATATTCCCAGGTAAGAAGGTTTAGGTTGTAGTTATTATAGGACTATCTCTCTCTATACCATTTGTATTTCATATACCTTTGACTATTGGATGTTCTTATAGGCACTTCAGTATTGCCAGTAACAGTATAGCTTCCGTCCCTCTCCTCGCCACTACCTGGGCTCGAACCAGGAACACATCGAAAACAGCCACCCTTGAAGCATCGTTATCCATTGCTCCACAAATGCCCCTCTGCAAGGGGAACAACTACTTCAAGGTCTCAGAGCGAGTGCCATCACCGACAAACTATTAGCACGCACCCCGCTAACTAGGTTGATTGTTTTTTATAAGATACGTTTAATGCTAGCTAGCAACTTACCTTGGCTTCTTGCTGCACTCGCGTAACAGGTAGTCAGCCTGCCACGCAGGCTCCTCGTGGAGTGCAATGTAAGGTAGGTGGTTAGAGTGTTGGACTAGTAACTGGAAGGCTGCAAGATCGAACCCCCGAGCTGACAAGGTAAAAATCTGTCGTTCTGCCCCTGAACAAGGCAGTTAACCCACCGTTCCTAGGCCATCATTGAAAATAAGAATGTGTTCTTAACTGACTTGCCAAGTTAAATAAAAGGTTAAAAAAATAATAATACAAAAATAAAATCGGACACAATCGGTGTCCAAAAATGCCGATTACCGATTGTTATGAAAACTTGAAATCAACCCCAATTAAATCAGCCATTACGATTAACCGGTCGACCTCTAATGTGGACAACTACAAATACCTAGGTGTCTGGCTAGACTGTAAACTCTCCTTCCAGACTCACATTAAGCATCCTTGACTCATGCTGCCAAACATACCCTTGTAAAACTGACTATCCTACCGATCCTCGACTTCGGCGATGTCATTTATAAAATAGCCTCCAACACTCTAATCAACAAACAGTGCCATCTGTTTTGTCACCAAGGCCCCATATATTACCCACCACTGCGACCTGTACTCTCTCGTTGGCTGGCCATCGCTTCATACTCGTCGCCAAACCCACTGGCTCCAGGTCATCTACAAGTCTCTGCTAAGTAAAGCCCCACCTTATCTCAGCTCACTGGTCACCATAGCAGCACCCACCCGTAGCACCCCCAAAGCCAATTCCTCCTTTGGTCACCTTTCCTTCTAGTTCTCTGCTGCCAATGACTGGAACGAACTGCAAAAATCACTAAAGTTGGAGTCTCATATCTCCCTCCTTAGCTTTAAGCACCAGCTGTCAGAGCAGCTCACAGATCACTGCACCTGTACATAGCCCATCTGTAAACAGCCCATCCAACTACCTCATCCCCATACTGTATTTATTTATCTTGCTCCTTTGCAGCCCAGTATCTCTACTTGCACATTCATCTTCTGCACATCTACCATTCCAGTATTTAATTGCTATATTGTAATTACTTCGCCACCATGGCCTATTTATTGCCTTTCCTCCCTTATCTTACCTAATTTGCACTCACTGTATATAGGACTTTTCTTTCTACTGTATTATTGACTGTATGTTTATTTATTCCATGTGTAACTCTGTGTTGTTGTATGTGTCGAACTGCTGTGCTTCATCTTGGCCAGGTCGCAGGTTGCAAATGAAAACTTGTTCCCAACTAGCCTACCTGGTTAAATAATGGTGAAATAAAATGTTAAAAAACATTTAAAAAAGGCAATGCTACCAAATACTAATTGACTATGTAAACTTCTGACCCACTGGGAATGTGATTAAAGAAATTAAAGCTGAAATAAAATCACTCCCTCTACTATTATTCTGACATTTCACATTCTTAAAATAAAGTGGTGATCCTAACTGACCTAAGACAGAGAATTTTTACTCTAATTATTAAATGTCAGGAATTGTGAAAAACTGTTTACATGTATTTGGCTAAGGCGTATGTACACTTCTGACTTCAAATGTATATACACACACACACACACACACACACACACACACACACACAGAACAAAAAAATAAAAATGCAACAATTTCAAAGATTTTAGTTAATTACATATCATTAGGAAATCAGTCAATTGAAATAAATAAATTAGGCCTTAACCTATGGATTTCACATGACTGTGAATACAGATATGCATCTGTTGGTAACAGATAGCTTAAAGAAGAAAAAAAGTAGAGGCGTGGATCAGAAAAGCAGTCAGTATGTGGTGTACAGCCGCAATACTTATTTTCAACCATAATTTGCAAATAAATCCATTAAAAATCCTACAATGTGATTTTCTGGATTTTTCCCCCTAATTTTGTCTGTCATAGTTGAAGTGTACCTATAATGAAAATGACAGGCCTCTCATCTTTTTAAGTGGGAGAACTTGCACAATTGGTGGCTGACTAAATACTTTTTTGCCCCACTGTATATATAATGGGGCATACAATAGTCAACACTGCAGATTTTGCAGCAAAGAAACAGAATCACTAGATCATTTATTCTGGTATTGTCCCCATGTGGCTTGTTTCTGGTCACAGGTTCAGGAATGGCTGACAAATCACAACATTCATTTAAAATGAACCCTTCAATTAGCAGTGGGCGATTTGGAAAGCCATAGTCAATCAATCAACAATACACTAATAGTTTTCAGAAAAATATTAATGTTTAACTTAGAATGGTTCATAATTCATGTAAGACATCACAGCACAGTTGTAAAACATGAGAATCACGTGGAAATCAACAGAAGATGGTCTAGGAGATCAAATCAAATTGTATTTGTCACATGCGCCGAACACAACAAGTGTAGACTTTACCATGAAATGCTTACGAACCATTTTGCCATAATGCAGTTTTAAAGTAAGAAAATTAACAAATAGATAAAAATAATATTATTATTGACGTGCACCCGCCCTCTTTTGCCATCAGAATGCCCTCAATTTGTCGGGGCATGGACTCATCATGGTGTCGTAAGTGTTCCACAGGGATGCTGGCCAATGTTGACTCCAATACTTCCCACAGTTGTGTCAAGTTGGCTGGATGTACTTTGGGTGGTGGACCATTCTCGATACACACAGGAAACTGTTGAGCATGAAAAACCCAGCAGGGTTGCAGTTCTTGACACAAACTGGTGAGCCTGGCACCTACTAACATACACTGTTCAAAGGCACTTACATTCTTACTGAAAACACTATTGAGATGTCGGAGTACTATCTATCCAAAATGTAATGTGTATAATAAAAAAAATATGATAAAGGAAGTTTTACGATACATGAAGTTAAGAGCCTGGGCATTTATTTGCTTAAATCACTGAACACAACAAGCATTTATTAGAGACAGGCTTATTTGAGCTAGGCTTCTATTTCCTTAATGCACACTGATTTTACTCATTGGCATAGTTTAATTCCAGCATGTTAATAGGTTTCTTCATTTCCTGCACTATGTGTTATAATTTACATACTGTATCACGTTTCTTTTTTCGTAGTATGCCTCCATTTAAAACATCGATCCACGGATGCAAAAAAACGACAATGTCAGAGTTTAATTCAATAAGAGAAAAACTGCGAAATGGTGAGTTGAAAATAATGAAAAGGGAGGGACAGAAAAGTAATTTTTGATAAAAGTTTGGTTGAAGTGGTAAAAGAGGATGAGAGCAGTGTTATGTGTGATGATTGTGAGGCGCTATACAGAGTCGACGGTCACGAGATGGGGACTTCAAAAAGGCCTATGGCATGTCAGGGGAGCTGCAGTCTACTGTTCAGATGGGTTAACTGAAATCTGGATACTGACTATAGGCCTCTAACCTCTCACATAATATTAAGGCTAGCTCCTGCTGAATTAAGCATTTCTTGCAGTAAAATGATACACCAAATGTAGCCAAAACTTTTACTAGGGGGAAAAGAAGAGTGAAGAAATATGTCTTTCTTTCAGCATCTTGAGAGAATGCTAATGCAAGTTAGCACCTACAGACGTTACCCATCTTTATCAGCATCATAAAAGCTGATATTATTTCAACCACGTAAAATAAGCATCCAAGACTAAATGAAATCTTATCAGACACATTGGGTCGTTATTACAGCTTTGTATTCCCTTACAACCGGTCAAACTGAAGTCATCCGAAAATCCTGCACTAAAAATCTTTCCCGTTTTTTGGGGAGTTACTGCACACTCCCGGTCCCTAAATGTATTTGCTCCGCGCAAGAAGCAGAGAAGACAGAAAACTTGACCAATGTTTATTTCGTGTTCTATGGCAACATATGACAGAAGAGAAGTTGCAATTATCTAATTATACTTGACTAACAAATAGCCTACCAAAATGTTGGAAATTCTAAGCAGAAACAGAGACCTAAATCAGGCAACAACAAAAAAATCCTGCAACTCCTGTCAAAAAATCTTTCCGCCGTCTCTGACTATAGCCTACAGTGCATTTTCTATATTAGCGAGCTAGAGTCGGGTGCAGGCCTCAGATTTTCACTTTATCACATACTGTATAGTCAGGCGGTTGCAGATTGGTTTATAGCAATTGCGGGCAGGTGCCGGGTTTACAAAACAGCTGACCAGCACATCACTAACAGGTGGCTATTTGAGACTTGGCGTCTAATTGAAGTTTTACGGTAATTATGGTGTATAAAAGTAACAAAAAAGTTGTAAAAACTAAAATGTAAAAACACAGTTACTTTTGTTGTGTGTGTGTATATATATACATATATATATATATATATATACATATATATATTTTTTTTTTATTAGACACACGCTGTGTTATCTCCTCACCTCAAGTTTGCACTGCCCTGTTGTTTACAAGGGTCAACAACAGTTCTTCAGGTGGCTTAGCGAGCCAGAGGACTTTGTCTGGCAAATGATGATGCACCACACTTATACCCTGCTTCAGCCTTGATACACTCCGATGAATATAAATAGTTTGGTACATAAGCTTCTCTTACAGCTTGATACAGTTCTTACTGGCCAAATGGACTCCTTGAACCCAGCTTAACACATATCTCTCTCGGCAGCCGGACTCTATTTATGCAAATTAGGGCTTGGCAGAAGGAGGGAGATTGCCTTCAAGATATTAAGATGAAGACAGTCCCTGGCTGCTTCATGTGAGTTTACCAGAACGCAGCACGGAAAGCATCGGAGTCTGGGGCAGTTATTCGAAGTGGGCTATGGGTGCATAGACTGACTGCTGTGATGTCTGTTATGCTTTTTCTGTGTGTATGTAGAGAGAGACAGAGAGAATGCACTTCTCTCCCTTTTGTATCCCCTGCTCCCAAATATAGTTAATAATAGCTACCTCTCATTGTCAACACATTTCTCAAAGCTTAGGCCCAGATCCAAAGTATGAGCCATAGCACGTCAAAAAACACTCCTCCACACGTACAGGACCAAGAAGACTGACAAGACTTGAAAGTGGCACAGTATTTGCTTGACTGAAAAGGTATTTCCAGAGAGGAAAATATGCATTGCAATGGGGCATCTCTCCTCTGGCCCCCCATTTGTCCTATAGGGCCTAGCCAATTTGTCTGGGTGGGTGTGAATTCTTCTGCTCTCCCTACAAGTGGGGGGTTCACGTTACCCCCATAAACTTTCAGCTTACTGGATGAAAACCCTCAAGACTTCATGGACTGACACAGAAACTCTGCTCATTTAGCCTAGATCTTTTCATAAGGGTATCTTTGAAAATGTGAGGAGCGTGTCATCAACTGTTTTCAACCCCAGTATAACATACATTTCAGCCACACCCTTTTACTGGATACATAGGTTGGAATTCCAAGGTTGGGTGTGCACACAAGTTGGCCTCCTTCCCCTCAAAAACAATTCAGCAAACGCTAGCATGAAAGAGATGGATATTTTGGAACCACATGACCTAGACCCTATATGCAATATGAGCCGTATGGCTGTAGATTGATGTAGCTAGCTCAGACCAGACAGAGGAGAGATGTACGTGTTATAACACAACACTCAAGAAACAGGAGGAGTGGGGGTAGCAGTTTTCTGAACAATGTCGCTCTCATTCAACAACACCACAAAGCTGAGAAAACAGTGACAAAATGGACAGAAGAAAGGCCAAGAGATATATCAAAATGCTTGTCGAGACAAACAGTTGACAGGGTCGTTGATTTAGTTAGCGCCGCCGATTGTTTTATGGCTGACAACTGGAGTGTGAGACACCCATTCTCCTCCTCCTTCCCTCCCCAATCTGGCAACCACATCCCATACCCACTCGGAGGTCTCCGAAGGAGCTCCTCTGCCTCTGTTTGCTTCTGTCTCTTCCAAGCGTAGTGCTGCGAGTGGGGAAGAAACGTTTGACAAAGAGCCAGGATCAGTTAGGCCTATGTAGACTATTGTTGGTGTTGTTTTCTGTCCAGTTGATTACAGTTAGGACTGGAGTAAGGAAAACTGATCCTAGATCTGTACGTAGGGCCAACTAAAGCCTGAGACAGCCTGGAGCAGAGGTAATATGCCAGCATACAACATTAGTTAAGGCACAGTTTAACCAAGTTAAAAAAAGAGGTCCATTTCTAGTTCAACCTCTTGATCATTGTTACCGGTGCAGAATGTTTGGGACATGGAATACATCTACACAGTAAGAGGTTTCTGTGTCTCTCCCTCTTGTTGCGGCACCTAGTTTAGTGCCCTCATTCTAATCAGCTCTTTTACATAATGCAGGCCAGCAGCTCAGCTGTAAGTACCATGACCCCTTACCTTGGTTTGCCAAGATTGCGTCATATGTGTCCTCCCCACCCCAGTCACTGCCGGTCTATGAGCTTTCACATTGAAAGACCGCAGAACAAACCTGGCGATTGCAGCCAGTCAGCCACTGGCTTGAGAGTTGTGTTTGCATAAAGCACTTGATCAACAGCTGATATCAGGAAGGATTTGAAAGTGTGTCTACATTGAAAGCAATGCTTTCTGTTACTGTGTGCATAATTGCAAATATTCATAAATAGCCCCAAAAAGTATTATTGAAAATGAGCAGGCCTACTGACATTTGTGTATACTTCACAGGTATCCAACCATATGGATCTTGTATAACCTTGTTCATACTTTTGAGTGTTTTCTCCACTGTGATGAATGTCGTCTGGGCAAATATTGTCATGTCAGCAGAAAAAGAGAAAATACTAAGTAAACAGAGAATCAGGCTCATAACAGAAATCTGGATGTTTCAGCAATGGCCTGGGTTGACTTGGAAAAGAAGGAGCAGGACGAAGGTTGGTAGTGACACATTGGCTCCAATATACCCTACTCTAGCTATAAAAAATATAATCTAGTCTGACCAGTATTCTGTTCCAGCTGGCTGATAGGCATGGCAAGAAAAAGTATGTGAAACCTTTGGAAATACCTGGATTTCTGTATAAATTGGTCATACAATTTGATCTGATCTTCATCTAGGTCACAACAATCGCCAAACACAGTCTGCTTAAACTAAATACACACAAACAATTATACGTTTTCATGTCTGTAAACATTCACAGTGCAGGGTGGAAATAGTAGGTGAACCCTTGGATTTGACCCTCCTTTGGCAACAATAACCACAACCAAACGTTTTCTGTAGTTGTGAATCAGACCTGCACAACGGTCAGGAGGAATTTTGGACCATTCCTCTTTACAAAACTGTTTCAGTTCAGAAATCTTCTTGGGATGTCTGGTGTGAACTGCTCGAGGTCATGCCACTATCTCAATCGGGTTGAGGTTAGGACTCTGACTGGGCCACTCCAGAAGGAGTATTATCTTCTGTTGTTGATTTACTTGTGTTTTGCGTCGTTGTCCTGTTGCGTCACCCAACTTCTGTTGAGCTTCAATTGGTGGACAGATAGCCTAACATTCTCCTGAAAAATGTCTTGATAAACTTAGGAATGCATTTATCCGTTGATGATAGCAAGCAAAGCAGCCCCAAACCATGATGCTCCCTCCACCATACTTTACAGTTGGGATGTGGTTTTGATGTTGGTTTGCTGCGCCTTTTTTTCTCCACACATAGTGTTGCGTGTTCCTTCCAAACAACTCAACTGTAGATTCATCTGTCCACAGAATATTTTGCCAGTAGCGCTGTGAAACATCCATGTGCACTTCTGCAAAATTCAGACGTGCAGCAATGTTTTTTTTGGACAGCAGTGGCTTCTTCCGTGGTGTCCTCCCATGAACACCATTCTTGTTTAGTGTTTTACGTATGGTAGAATTGTCAGCTGAGATGTTAGCATGTTCCAGAGATTTCTGTAAGTCTTTAGCTGACACTCTAGCATTCTTCTTAACCTCACTGAGCACTCTGCACTGTGCTCTTGCAGTCATCTTTGTAGGACGGCCACTCCTAGGAAGAACAGCAACATTGCTGAACTTTCTCCACTTACAGACAATTTGTCTTACCGTGGACTGATGAACATCAAGGCCTTAAAAGATACTTTTGTAACCCTTTCCAGCTTTATGCAAGTAAACAATTCTTCATCTTCAGTCTTCTGAGATCTCTTTTGTTCAAGGCATGGTTCACATCAGGCAATGGTTCTTGTGAAGAGCAAACTAAAAACCTTTTGTGAGTGTTTTTTAATAGGGCAAGGCAGCTCTAACCAACATCTCCAATCTCATATCATTGATTGGACTCCAGGTTAGCTGACTCCAACTAGCGTTTGGAGAAGTCATTAGCCTAGGGTTCACATACTTTTTCCAACCTAGACTGAATGATTAAATGAGGTACTTAAAACAGACAAAAAAAATACAATAATTTGTGTTATTAGTTTAAGCACACTATGTTTGTCTATTGTTGTGCCCTAGATGAAGATCAGATCAAATGTATTGACCGATTCATGCAGAAATCCAGGTCATTCCAAAGGGTTCACATACTTTTTCTTGCCACTGTATGTGTATAATATATATCTATACACACACAGAGTTGAAGTCAGAAGTTTACATACACTTAGGTTTAAGTCATTAAAACTATTTTTTCAACCACTCCACTAATGTCTTATTAAAAAAACTATAGTTTTGGCAAGTCGGTTAGGACATCTACTTTGTGCATGACACAAGTCATTTTTCCAACAATTGTTTAGACAGACTACTTCACTGTGTCACAATTCCAGTGGGTCAGAAGTTTACATACACTAAGTTGACTGTGCCTTTAAAGAGCTTGGAAAATTGCTTTAGAAGCTTCTGATAGGCTAATTGACATAATTTGAGTCAATTGGAGGTGTACCTGTGGATGTATTTTAAGGCCTACCTTCAAACTCAGTGCCTTTTTGCTTGACTTCGTGGGAAAATCATAAGAAATCAGCCAAGACATCACCGGCAACAATGTCGCCTATGGGCACAAACCCACCGTCGCTGGACCAGACAGGACTGGCAAAAAGTGCTCTTCACTGACGAGTTGCGGTTTTGTCTCACCAGAGGTGATGGTCGGATTTGCGTTTATCGTAGAAGATTGAGCGTTACACCGAGGCCTGTACTCTAGAGTGGGATCGATTTGGAGGTGGAGGGTCCGCCATGGTCTGGGGCGGTGTGTGTCAGTCAGCATCATCGGACTGAGCTTGTTGTCATTGCAGGCAATCTCAACGCTATGCGTTACAGGGAAGACATCATCCTCCCTCATGTGGTACCATTCCTGCAGGCTCATCCTGATATGACCCTCCATCATGACAATGCCACCAGCCATACTGCTCGTTCTGTGCGTGATTTCTTGCAAGACAGGAATGTCAGTGTTCTGCCATGGCCAACGAAGAGCCCGAATCTCAATCCGATTGAGCACGTCTGGGACATGTTGGATCGGAGGGTGAGGGCAGGGCCAGTCCCCCCAGAAATGTCTGGGAACTTGCAGGTGCCTTGGTGGAAGAGTGGGGTAACATCTCACAGCAAGAACTGGCAAATCTGGTGCAGTCCATGAGGAGGAGATGCACTGCAGTACTTAATGCAGCTGGTGGCCACACCAGATACTGACTGTTACTTTTGACCCACCCTTTGTTAAAGGACACATTATTCCATTTATGTTAGTCACATGTCTGTGTAACTTGTTCAGTTTATGTCTCAGTTGTTGAATCTTGTTATGTTCATACAAATATTTACACGTTAACTTCTTTGGTGTAGGGGGCAGAATTCACACGTCCGGATGAAAAGCGTGCCCAGAGTAAACTGCCTGCTACTCAGGCCCAGAGGCTAGGATAATAACAGCACTTATAGTTGACCGGGGCAGCTCTAGCAGGGCAGAAATTTGAAAAGCTGACTTGTTGGAAAGGTGCATTCCTATGATTGTGCCACGTTGAAAGTCACTGAGCTCTTCAGTAAGGTCATTCTACTGCCAATGTGTGTGTATGGAGATTGCAAGGCTGTGTGCTCGATTTTATACACCTGTCAGCAATGCGTGTGGCTGAAATAGGCGAATCCACTAATTTGAAGGAGTGTCCACATACTTTTGCCCATGTGTATATGGTTTCTAAACTTCAATGTCTAGTTGCAGGGGGTTTGTTTGAATTTATGGCCATTTTGTCTATTTCAAATATTATTTCACTGATTGAGACAGGTGGGTGTCCACCAGTGGAGGCTCCTCAGAGGAGAAAGAGGAGAACCATCCTCCTCAGTGAATTTCAACAAAATAAAAAAAGTGAAACATTTAAAAATAGGGATGCACGATATACGGCATCCCTAGCCGCGTCCTCAGAACATGCGCAGACCAGCTGGCTGGTGTGTTTACAGACATATTCAATCTCTCCCTATCCCAGTCTGCTGTCCCCACATGTTTTAAGATGGCCACCATTGTCCCTGTACCCAAGAATGCAACGGTAACTGAACAAAATGACTATCGCCCTGTAGCACTCACTTCTGTCATCATGAAGTATTTTGAGAGACTAAAGGATCATATCACCTCCACCTTACCTGTCACACTAAATCCACTTCAATTTGCTTACCACCCCAATAGGTCCACAGACGATGCAATCGCCATCACACTGCCCTATCCAATCTGGACAAGAGGAATACCTATGTAAGAATGCTGTTCATTGACTATAGCTCAGCATTCAACACCATTATACCTTAAAAAGCTCATCATTGAGCTTGAGGCTCTGGGTCTCAACCCCGCCCTGTGTAATTGGGTCCTGGAATTCCTGACGGGTCGACCCCAAGTGGTGAAGGTAGGAAACAACATCTCCACTTCGCTGATGCTCAACACTGGGGCCCCACAAAGGTGCATGCTCAGCCCCCTCCTGTAATCCCTGTTCACCCATGACGGTGGACATGCATGCCTCCAACTCAGTCATCAAGTTTGCAGACGACACACAGTAGTAGGCTTGATTACCAACAACGACGAGAGCCTACAGGGATGAGGTGAGGGCTCTCGGAGTGTGGTGTCAGGAAAATAACCTCTCACTAAACGTCAACAAAACAAAGGAGACGTCCACATCGACGGGACACCAGTGGAGAAGGTGGAAAGTTAAGTTCCTCGGCGCGAGCACACGTCACTGATGAACAGAAATGGTCCACCCCCACAGACAGTGTGGTGAAGGCGCAATAGCGCCTCTTCAACCTCAGCAGGCTGAAGAAATTTGTCTTGTCACCTAAAACCCTCACAAACTTTTAAAGATACACAATCGAGAGCATCTTTACGGGCTGCATCACTGCCTGGTACGGCAACTGCACCACGCATAACCGCAGGGCTCTCCAGAGGGTGGTGCGGTTTGCAAAACGCATCACAGGGGGCAAACTACCTGCCCTCCAAGACACCTACAGCACCCGATGTCACAGGAAGAACAAAAAGATCATCAATGACAACAACCACCCAAACCACTGCCTGTTCACCCCACTACCATCCAAAAGGTGAGGTCAGTACAGGCGCATCAAAGCTGGGACCGAGAGACTGAAAAAATACTTCTATCTCAAGGCCATCAGACTGGTAAACAGACATCACTAACACAGTGAGGCTGCTGCCTACATACATACTTGAAATCATTGGCCACATTAATAAATGAAACACTAGTCAATTTAATAATGGCACTTTAATAATGTTTACATATCTTGCATTGCTCATCTCATATGTATATACTGTATTCTATACTATCTATTGCATGTTAGCCTATGCCCCTATAACTCTCTGTGATTGCTCATCCATATTTATATATTCTCATTCCATTTCTTGTGGAATTGTTCGATATTACTGGTTAGATATTGCTGCACTGTTGGAACTAAAAGCACAAGAATTTCACTACACCCGCAATTAGATCTTGTAACATTGTGAATGTGACCAAAATTTTAATTTTATTTGAGAGATCCTTGATGAAAACATGCTCCAGAGCGCTCAGTACCTCAGACTGGGGAGAAGGTTCTCCTTCCAACAGGACAACAACCCTAAGCACACAGCCAAGTCAACGCAGGAGTGGCTTCCAGACAAGTCTCGGAATGTCCTTGAGTGGCCCAGCCAGAGCCCGGACTTGAACCTGATCGAACATCTCTGGAGAGACCTGAAAATAGCTGTGCAGCAATACTCCCCATCGAGCCTGACAGAGCTTGAGAGGATCTACAGAGAGGAATGGGAGAAACTCCCCAAATGCCAAGCTTATCGTGTCATACCCAAGAAGACTTGAGGCAGTAATCACTGCCAAAGGTGCTTCAACAAAGTACTGAATAATTTTGTAAATGTGATATTTACGTTTTTTTATAAAAATTTCAAAAAACCTTTTTTGCTCTGTTATTATGGGTTATAGTGTGTGTAGATTGGAGGAATTATTTTTTCATTAAAATATATATATATATATTTTAGAGTAAGGCTGTAACAAAACAAATGTGGAAAAAGTCAAGGGTGTGAATACTTTCTGAATGCACTGTATGTTTAGAAGACATTGGTTGTCTTCCAAGTTGGGAAGGTAGATCAAAAATACTCTGTGCTATGCCAAATAGTACAGGGATTTTTCTGGATCAGAAAGGAGCTTAGGTGGTGAGAGTGGCAGGGGGGCGTGGCAATGAGCACAGTCAGTCATCATGAGGCTACATTGAGGTCCCCATCCTGACACTACAGAGACAATTGTGCATTTAAAAAAAAAAAAAGCTGAGCTGAGATACAAATGTTGCAGTTTTAAAGTTACATTTCTGCAATTCTAAACATTTTGCCATACAGCTGAGAGAAATTGTTGCAGTTTTAAAGCTAATTTCCTTTGATTCTACAATGGAGTTGAGAGAAAATGTTGCTGTTTTAAAGCTAGTTTCCTGCAATTATATGCATTTTGCCATGGAAAATGTTGTGTTCTTTTGCTCAAACATAATAACAAAATTAATACTGCTAAATCAATTGTTTTGTGAATTTTCAAATTCTCCAACTGTCTAGCTTTTATTTTGGTGATTGTTAGTTCTCAAAAAGATATATATATATTCATTATTTTATTTGCATACTTTATATCTGGTTACACGTATAGCGTTTTTCCATCCCATTCATACAAAGTAAAAAATATATGTTTATGTTTAGATTTAGGCGACCCGGAAAAACGCTTACGCCAACCCAAGGTTTACAACGGCTGAAAAATCGCTACACAGTACCCAACCTGTAAAGGCTAATTGAGCATCACATTAGACGTTACAATCTGCTAGCTAAAGACTACTCTTGATACTGGCAACATGTTAATGAAACGACTTGTTTGTCCCTTCTCAAAACGCTGTACAAAACACCAGCTCTTTGTCCACATCTGAACTTCTTAAGCAAGTAGACCATCTGTGGTTGTAAGAAAAGTATGATAACGTAGCTATGTTCTCAGGGTGGTGTCAATGATAAGCACACATGGCAACTTGGATTATGAGATTTCTAGTTGTTGGTGTACCTTGGTAAATAATTATTATGCAAAGAAGTATGCACTGTAATTTTGCATCATATTTCAATTACAGTCCATAGGCAGCATTTCATATTAAGTACAGTAACCACACATTGTAATTTGGACATATTTTGACACCACAGTTTGTTTCAGAGCATGCCTCAAAATATTATGATCAAATCGGGACCGACATTTGCAAAACAGCGTTGGTAGTAAATAGTGGGAAACCCCTCGCTGCTGACATGAAATGTGAAATTACTCCCATTGAGAATCATCTACATACTCCTGGATGTCTTAAAAAAATTATAACTATGAACCATATTTTAAACGAGCACGTGTTGAATTTATAAGTTGCATTTCAGCAATTGCTGCAGTGGGCTACATTGCCACGTTCAGATAATACTGTGGCCACTTCGCTAACGCTTGGCAGCCATATAGAGCTCGGGTTGCAGTCAGAGCTCGCTGTAGTTTGCTAGCTATATATGTTTACTTACTTTTGCATTGTAGCTCCACCATGGCCTGATACCATTCGTCCTGGTCCGCCTCGTTTTCTGCCGCGATGGCAAAGCTCTCCGCTCGGGTGTACAGCACTATCATGTGCTTGTTCTTCGCATCAGCCCGCTTATTGATGTTGAAACACGTCTCCAGCACCAGGGCTTTCTTTGGGACGGGTGTTTTTCCGCGGAATTTCTTTTCACTCTCGTAGTATTCGAGCCGGGCTGGACCCCTCTCCGAGGCCGTCCGGAGGACGAAGTATCGCCGGTGCATGGATTTCTGCTTGCGGAGGTAGCCGTTCTTTCGAACGTCCTCGTAGCTTTGCGGGTCGGGTGGTTGGCACTCCATCGCGCTCGAGTATTTGTTTTTCTCAACTACAACCTAAACTTCTATTCAATGACAGCAAAAATATTTTCGCTTGCTAGATAATTCAAACATCATTCAATTGCGTCCCCCTCCCTCCCTTTAACACATGTATGCAAGGGAGAGAGGTCCTCTAGTCCAGTCCAGTATTTTAAAATATATACTAAATATTACCTTTCCTTTCTCTTTGCAGTAATGTGTCTGCTACTACTATTTAGCTAGCTGAGTGCTTTAATCCATTTACTGTATAGCTTGGCAGCAGTGTACTGAATAGTTCGCTGCAACTGCTGCCCTCCTGTCCCCTCTACTGCGCGGAGCTACTGTGAAAAGCTGTCAGTCAACGCTTGTCCGTAGTGACAGAAGAGGGCGAGAGACAGTATACAGCGAAGGAAAGAGAGAGAGCATTGAGTTCATGTGCGAACTTGAATCGGATTTCATATGACGTTTCGTTCTTATAAGAATGCCTATGCGCTTCAGCCAATATTGTGAAACTTGCGAAGCTATTTTGAAGATCATTTGATGTGCGGCACGATTGAGACATTTTATAACCAGAAATGCAACTCTCGTCAAATTGCACCCCGATGCTGGTACCATTGGCTTGTTTGTACTTTTCAGTTTAACCCCGTTACAGCTGTTAGTGCGATCGATTTAATTGTAGTGGGAAAAATGGACATTGTGTAGGCATAATTACATTATTCAATCAATGTTGACTCCAATGCTTCCCACAGTTGTGCCAAGTTGTCGTTTGGGTGGTGGACCAAACCCCTGTAGCGATGCAGTTCTTGACACACTCAAACCGGTGCGACTGGCACCTTTACCGCAAAAGGCACATACACAATCCATGTCTCAAGGCTTACAAATCCTTCTTTAACCTGTATCCTCCCCTTCGTCTATACTGATTGAAGTGTATTTAACAAGTGACATCAATAAGGGATCAAAGCTTTCACCTGGTCAGTCCATATCATGGAAAGAGCAGGTGTTCTTAATCTTTTGTACACTCAGCGTATATGCCACCTCATGGACAAGGCTAGAAAACTGTGCAACATACGCCGCCTGGTGGTTGAATTGACCTATTTCAAGTTGTCAATTGGGAAGTTTTTAAATAGGCCATCCATCATTGGCTGAAAGCCAACGGAAGCAATTACTTGGGTAAATATTTGATTATCCAAACAGTTTGTTACAAGTTATATATTATGGAATATTTTCTCTCTCTCACACACCGAATAAAGAACTAGACACAGTTTAAAGACGCAACAAATATTTGAATTGATGAACATGGACACATCATCAGAAACACTTGCTCAATAGAACTCTTTCTTTTGTTTGCAAGAGATCAATTTCATCTCCATATTTTCACCCAAAAGAACAAACATTTGGTCCGTTACAGGGAGAAATAAAACAGTTTTGTTTTGAAAATAGCTTTTACATTCAATAGTATCTCCTCTTGAAGCCCTCCAAGCGCATGCAGCCTGAGACTTAAACACAAATGATTTACCCAAGACAAAAACGGACATAAAACAATACAAACGTGGTTTCCACATACATACACACAGCACATGGGGCTAAAGACAGGCTTGTCTGTAATGTCCTCCTATCTACATGCATTAGGAGAATGTTGTGTTAAGGCTGCCATAACCATCACTAAGGGGGAAAAATGCTTGCTTGTCATCATTTTTTCCTCGTCTTGTTCAGCTCTCATAGCCTTGAAGCGGGATATCTCTCCCTTCTGTAACTTGATACACACTGACTGACTGACTGACTGACTGACTGGAATGGCTAGTTTTGGGGAGTTTTTGAAGGCCGTTTTCAGAGGTGGCTCCAAAAAGCAAGCCGAATGTGATGATTTGGCGTACTGTTTTACGAATGGGACTGTTGATGCACAAAAGCGGGACATGGGAGAAACAGCGAAGTGTGTGTGTGTGTCTTGTTGATGGGACCCACTGAGCCCTGAGGTGGATTCTATTCATACAAACACCTTTAATATATGGTCACTCACAGACACACACACAGGCACGCACTTGTACACATTATTTCAACGGATCAACATTACTGTACAGAGACTCCACACACACACACACACACACACACACACACACACACACACACACACACACACACACACACACACACACACACACACACACACACACACACACACACACACACACACACACACACGTAGAGGGGAGAGGAGAGGAGCCTGCATGAATGTTTCCCCTCTCTCTGAAGGCGAAAATACTCTAGAGGCATTGAAATGGCAGCAGCTCCTAAAGTTCACTGGTCTTCATGTGCCCAGGGATGGTTGGGGGGTAGCCGGGGGCGCCACTATCAGATGAAAGGGTTTCGCGACGTTCCTCTACTTGGGTAAACATTCCCCTGAGAGATGGCAAGAGAGAGGGAGGGAGAGATGGAAAGACAGGGAAAGGGTGAGAGAGATAAGGAAAGAGGGAAAGGGTGAGGGAGATATGGAAAGAGAGAGGGTGAGAGATGGAAAGAGGGTAAGGGAGAGATAGAAAGAGAGAGGGTGAGGAGAGATGGAAAGAGAGAGAGAGGGGGAGGGAGATGGTGAGTTCCTGCTGTACATCTACATCACCAGAAAAGCCCTCCAATGCCTTTTGAATGAAGCATTAGCAGCTAGCGTTCCAAATCCCCAACAAACTGTGCAAATCTATTGAAGTACACTCAATGCTTATTGTAGTGTTGCTGTGGTGTGGTGTGGTACTCACCGTGAATGGGTTCACTGACATTGGACGAGGAACTTTGGGTTGAGAGTCCGATGCAGGGAAAGAGGTAAAACCTACACACCCAATAACACCCCAAAATCAGAGATACATTAGGACCAAAGACTAATACATCCAATACTAGTCTGACAAACATAGAACATAGAATAATTACTAGAATAGACAACACCCCTCAGACCATGGAAGTTTCACTCATTCTAATTCCATGGGTTCTAACTCTATATTTGGGGACTGAGTTGGTATTATGTAAGCATGGGAGAAGACGCTCTGATCATCATTAGCTGTGATGTTGGCTCCTCTTAGGGTTTGAAGAGGCAGAGTTGGTTTTGATCACAGGCCAAACCCCATACATAACAGATGACATGGTATGCTGCTGCAGCCAAGCCAGAGAACACATCCATGCAGCACTGCAGTGATGAACTGTTTTGTTTCTTGGCAAAGCATGTACTGCACTGTAATTTGTATATATATAGAACACCAAATGGTAAACACTTTTTGTGTGCTCTTGTCCTATACAGTTGGAGAAAATTCTCAAAATAATTTTGTCCGAGAATAGATAAAAATAGCATGAGAATTAGAATAGACTTATAGTCCACTTATACTTGCCGTTGGCTTCCTGGTTGTTGGCATGCTTGTGTGGAAATGCATTCTGGGTAGCGGGAGTTGGGAAGGTGGCGGACGGAGGGAACACTGAGGTTGGAGAGCTGACGAACCCACTGGAGTCACCTGCATAGGGAAACACAACATAAGGGTGTTAAGTCACACACAGTACATTGAAATATTACAATAAACCAAGAATCCAGGGGTCCCAAATCTCCAATATAACTGTTTGTTAGTGATTTCTAAACTACATTAACTATTAACTTCTCTAGGGCAGGGGGCAGCATTCGGAATTTTGGATGAAATGCATGCCCAAATTAAACTGCCTGCATCTCGGGCCCAGAATATATGATATGCATATAACTGGTAGATTTGGATAGAAAACACTCTAAAGTCTCCAAAACTGTTAAGATAGTGTCTGTGAGTATAACAGAACTGATTTGGCAGGCAAAAACCTGAGACAAATCCATTCAGGAAGTAGTTCTTTTTTTGGTTTTGTAGTTTTCTATTCAATGCCAATACAGTATCCATTGCCTTAGGACTCAAAATGCAGTTTCTATGCCTTCCACTAGATGTCAACAGTCTTCAGAAAATGTTTCAAGCTTATATTCTGAAAAATGAAGAAGTAAGAGCAGTCTGAATGAGTGGACCCTAAAGTGTCACAGAGCTTTTTCCTGCGCAAGACCGAGAGAGTGCGTTTCTTGTTTACATTTATATTGACAACGTTATTGTCCGGTTGAAATATTATTGATTATTTAGGCTAAAAACAACCTGAGGTTTGAATATAAACATCGTTTGACATGTTTCTATGAACTTTACGGATACAATTTGGATTTTTTTGTCTATCTGTTTTGACTGCGTTTGAGCCTGTGGATTACTGAAGAAAACGTGGAAACAAAACTGAGGTTTTTGGGTATAAAGAGACTTTATCGAACAAAAATAACATTTATTGAGTAAATGAATGTCTGCTGAGTGCAACCATATGTAGATCATCAAAGGTAAGGGATGAATTTTATCTCTATTTCTAAATTGTGTAACTGTTCTACCTGGCTGGCTACTGTTTGTAATGATTTGTCTAGTGGGCTATGTTCTCATAATCGTAATGTATGCTTTCGCCGTAAAGCATTTTTTAAATCTGACACCGTGGTTGGATTCACAAGCAGTTAATCTTTAAACCTATGTAAAATATGTTTTGATTTCTGAATTTTATTTTTTATTTTTGTGTATTTGAATTTGGCGCCCAGCAGTTTCACTGGCTGTTGAAGAGTTGGGACGCTACCGTCTCACGTGCCCAAGAGAGGTTAACTAATGAAGACTCTCTATAAATTACTTGTATACAGTTACCCCTGTTACTGTACATTCTTGACCTTTGCCCCCAGGCTGAATAAGTAGTGCTCTGCTGGCAGCTTACCTCCTGAGGTGGACCTGTTGAAGGGGTTACTGGGGGACAGGGCAGGCTGCTGCTGCTGAGAGCTGGAACTGGAGCTGAACGGGTTGGGGAAGTCTGAGACATGGAGGTAGGAGACAGAGAGACAAGGATAGCGAGAGAGAGAGAGAGAGACAGAGAGAGACAGAGAGAGACAATAGTTCATGGATATGTTCAAGCCTTTCAAAGTCTTTCATGAAAAATATACACCTGCATGCAGGGGCGCAACTTTCACTGGGGACAGGGGGGGCATTCTGAAATTGCATTTTTGTCCCCGCCAGTTTTATCATGGGAACGTGATACAAAACGAGGCAACGGTGTGCTTTAGGACCGGTAGGCTGTTGGGTAAGCTGTTTGGAGTGTTTAACCGACAGGCTAAAAAAAAAATATATAAAAAAAGATGTCCCCCCCCCAAACTTCTAAAACAAAAGTTGCGCCCCTGCCTCCATGATTGATTCATATTTTTGTAACACTGCCTACTTGCAAATGTTTGGGATCCCGACACAGCATCCACGCCTGGAGAGCTGAAGAAAGTCGGAAAAGAAGAGGAAAGAGTTAGGACCAACTATATATTATTACATGCATGAACATTAAAAACAAGTCAATTTAATATTGCAGTTGCCTCCAGCTATGATGTGGGCCTGTCATGAATTACTAAACCAAGGGCATGCAGATATCCTGAGCAAATAAAACTATGTATTTGTACCGGGACTGGTGTACTTTAACAGAGTCTACACTTCTTCGATGCATTAAATGGGAACGTTAAGTGTATTTGCTTGACAGCGCATTCATTACCTGGCAGGAGTGGAACTAGAGGACAGGCGGTTCCCAAATAGGGTGCTATACTGGGGTAGTCCACCGGGGGTTGCTGAAAACACACATTAAAATAAATAGACGAACCATAGACGGGTTGGTTTTCTAGGCTTAACAACAAAACCAACGCGTGTGCAACTATGGGGCAAAACAGACAGGGTTGTCTTAGATTGTTGACAACATTAAAACTATATTTTGTCTCCAAATGTTTATTGAAAACATAAATACATTTGCACAATGAGCACTTGTCTCTTAAATTCATCATTACAGTTGTTGGTTAGCTAGCTAGCAAATTTTAGCCAATATTAGCATAGACATGACATGAGTCACAACACCTCAAAACAAGATATGGTATCAATAAAAAGCTACAACGAGCTGAAACAAGCCACATACGATTCCCCACATGGCAGCTTCTTGTCATTGTTGCTAGCTATCAGACCTCTCTGAATCATAACACCATATGGCCTTCTGCCTCGTAATGTTGTCAGCCACCCAGTCTATAAGCACAGGGCTCAGCTGGGGGCTAATGTCAGAGATCACATGTAATTGATTTGATTTGACATAGGGTGCAAAGTTTCCACTCCCAGTGTGTGATTGGTCAAGGTATAACTATTGACTGTGCAGTGTAAAAAAAAAAAAAAACGTATAGTCCATTGCTATATTAATCAAAAGAAACTACACATAAATCTACCTACAGTATATTATTGCCCAGGGGAGAGATATTATGTATTGAATCATGGAAATATATGATGATATATGATGATATATGTTCAAACATGCCTAAGGCATTGTTCCTGCACATTTATGTTATCATTAGTTAGCAGTTAGTAGCATTGCTAAATCAAAACTGGAACATATTTCCAAGGTTGTTCTGTAACAACCCACCGGTTTAGTATTGAGTGCAGAAAACACAATGGGGTCATTCACTTAGTAAAACTTTGGCATTTAGAGTAAGGCATTATGCAATGTAGCTGACAATAATCTCACTCACACACACACACACACACACACACACACACACACACACACACACACACACACACACACACACACACACACACACACACACACACACACACACACACACACACACACAACTATGTCTTACTATACTTGTGAGGTCTTTTTTGGGATTCAAAATCCTATTTTACCTAACCCCTAAACTTTACCATAATCCTAAACCTAACCTCTAAGCCTAAAATAGCATTTGTACAAGTGAGGAACGGCAAAATGTCCTCACTTCTCTGAATTTTTGTTGGTGTACTATTCTTGTGAGGATTTCTGGTACTCACGAGTATAGTAAAATGTGTACACACACACACACACCCACCCTCTCCCACCCCCCACACACACTCCTTCTACCCTTACCTGTAGGTCCAGGTCCAGGCGACGTGTCAGAGAAGACACTGTTAAGTTGGGACAGGGCAGCGTAGCGGTCCTGGTGGTTTGTGTGTGTGTTTGGGCTGGGGGCTGGGGGGGTGATGCTGAGGGCACTGTGACTCTGCTGCTGGCTGAGCCCCCCAAAATCCACACTCAAAGACTTAGGGAAGGCCCTGAAGGGGGCTAAGCCCCCCGAGGAGGACACTGTACGACCTGAGAGGACCAAACAAAGATGGCTGAGATAAGGAGGCTGGGGGTGAGTCCGAGATGGCACCCAATTCCCAATATAGTGCACTGCATTTGACCAGGGCCTGCAAAGTAGTGCACTATATAGGCAATAGGGTGCCCATGCATGTTTTTCCATCGTGACTTGACCATCCAATAGTCTCACTAAAACAAGATAGCAATAGAATCTCAATGGATTATTGGGGAAATCCTAGCTTTGCACAAACGTATAGCATGCTACATGTATTAGCAGCCAGCAGGAGTTTAATGTGTTCCTGGATAGGGTCTGTCCTGGACAGAATCATAGCATACTTCTGAGCTGTGAAATACTATTGGGCCCCTGTTGAATGGGGCATTGTCCACTCTCTAAAAATAGTTTTATTTGTGTTATTTCTCTCTTTCCATCTATCTATCTCAGGGTACAGTGTGTCTCTGCCTGACCTGGCCAGTTCTCCGACCGGGGACTTTGAAGGGAGAAACGGACTAATCAGAATTAATAGCAGAAGAGTACAGGACTACTGGCGAGTAGGCACACCCACCAAGGCTATAGTCTTCTGTTTTGTTCTATTCTATACCTCTGAATAAACATTCAGGACACAATTAATTACTGTACGGGTTAGTGCCATACCTGCTTAGTTAAATAAAGGTTTAAAAAAAACTAAAGTGAAGTTGTTTTTGAAAGTGCTACTGGCTAAGGAGGTAAAAGTTGAGAGAGAGAAAATGAGAGATATTTAAGTAGAGGAGGGTGTGGTCTTTACCTGAGGGTCGAGGGAGGGCAGGAAAGGAGGGGGCGTGGCTCTGGGGTCCCATCGTTGAAGACAGAGAGCCTGGACGTTGTCTCTCTATACCTCTCAGTAGAGACTCTGAGAGAGAGAGCGAGAGAGAGAGAGAGGGCGAGAGACAGAGAGAGAGAGAGAGAGAGAGAGCGGTAGAGAGAAGGACAGAGAGATTGGCAAGGAGAGAAACAGAAAAAAGGAGAAAGAAACAGACATAACGATAGAGAGAGGTGGAAAGAGAAAGAAGAAACAGGCGTCAAACAATGTTGCCTCAGGTTCCATTATTCATGGTACCAAAAAAGAATGTGAACAGTCCTACCTTTCAATGGGGGGTCTCTAAAACTCTGGGAGCGTGAGGGAGCACGGCCGGTAAACACATCAGCCCTCATGTCCGCAGGGGAGATGGCGGGGACTCTGTCCCCCCAGGACGAGAGCTGGGACTGGGACTGGAGGAGAGGGGAGACGGGGGTGGGAACCAAACAGTGGGTGGGTGCATTTCTCCTCTGTGTTACATTATCTTCACTCTCTATAACTCTATTAGTCTTCTCCACAGTAACACTTCTAACTCTATTACTCTTCTCCACATTAACACTTCTAACTCTATTTCTCTTCTCCACAGTAACACCTCTCACTAACTCTATTACTTTTCTCCACAGTAACACTTCTAACTCTATTAGTCTTCTCCACAGTAACACCTCTAACTCTATTACTTTTCTCCACAGTAACACGTCTACCTCTATTAGTCTCTCCACAGTAACACGTCTAACTCTATTAGTCTTCTCCACAGTAACACCTCTCATTAACTCTATTACTCTTCTCCACAGTAACACTTCTAACTCTATTAGTCTTCTCCACAGTAACACTTCTAACTCTATTACTTTTCTCCACAGTAACACTTTTAACTCCATTAGTCTTCTCCACAGTAACACCTCTCATTAACTCTATTACTCTTCTCCACAGTAACACTTCTAACTCTATTACTCTTCTCCACAGAAACACCTCTAACTCTATTACTTTTCTCCACAGTAACACTTCTAACTCTATTACTCTTCTCCACAGTAACACCTCTCATTAACTCTATTAGTCTTCTCCACAGTAACACGTTTAACTCTATTACTCTTCTCCACAGTAACACTTCTAACTCTATTAGTCTTCTCCATAGTAACACCTCTAACTCTATTACTTTTCTCCACAGTAACACTTCTAACTCTATTACTCTTCTCCACAGTAACACTTTTAACTCCATTAGTCTTCTCCACAGTAACACTTCTAACTCTATTACTCTTCTCCACAGTAACACTTCTAACTCTATTAGTCTTCTCCACAGTAACACTTCTAACTTTATTACTCTTCTCCACAGTAACACTTCTAACTCTATTATTCATCTCCACAGTAACACTTCTAACTCTATTACTTGCTGCCTCTCACTAACTCTATTACTTTTCTCCACAGTAACACCTCTAACTCTATTACTCTTCTCCATTATAACACCTCTCACTAACTCTTACTCTTCTCCACAGTAACACCTCTCACTCTCTTTTTCTCTTGCTTTCTATCAATCTCTCCCTCCTTTCTCTCTCCCTATCTCTTCACTCTTTCTCTCCCCATTTTCCTCTTTACTTGTTCCTTCAATTTAATTTAATAAAGCTTTATATACATGAAATATCCCTCTGCCTCTATAGCATCTCCTCAATCCATCGGAGGAGTTATGTATCTCACCAGTGTGCGTATGGGTCTGGCGGAGGGGGGCACGGCGTGGGATGGGGCCTGGGCGGGCGGGGGGCCGTGAGAGGAGGGTAAGGCCTGCAACCCCGACGGGCTCCAAGGTCCCTCCACCTCCCTCCGGCTCTTGTTCTTTGAAAAATGCCTGAAAAATAGTTCCATGTTGCTGTGACTACATTTGAAGAAGAGATTTTATTTCAATGAGACTAAACTAATAAAAAATAATTTCCCCAATGTAAGTAAATGCATTGTGCTAAAAATGATTTGAATGGACATTTAACACATTCAACTCAGTGTACAACTTTGAGTTGGGATGAGTTCGAAATAGGTGGTACGTCTGACATATACAGTTGACGTCTGAAGTTTACATACACCAATGTTGGAGTCATTAAAACTCGTTTTTCAACCACTCTACAAATTTCTTGTTAACAAACTATAGTTTTGGCAAGTCGGTTCGGACATCTACTTTGTGCATGACACAAGTCAGTTTTCAAACAATTGTTTACAGACAGATAATTTAACTTATAATTCACTGTATCACGATTCCATGGAGTCAGAAGTTTACATACACTAAGTTGACTGTGCCTTTTAAACAACTTGGAAAATTCCAGAAAATTATGTAATGGCTTTAGAAGCTTCTGATAGGTTAATTGACATCATTTGAGTCAATTGGAGGCGTACCTGTGGATGTATTTCAAGGCCTAATTTCAAACTCAGTGTCTCTTTACTTGACATGATGGGAAAATCAAAAACAATCAGGCAAGACCTGAGAAAAAAAAGTAGACCTCCACAAGTCTGGTTCATCCTTGGGAGTAATTTCCAAACGCCTGAAGGTACCACGTTCATCTGTACAAACAATAGTAAGCAAGTATAAACGCCATGGGACCATGCAGCTGTCATACCACTCAGGAAGGAGACACGTTCTGTCTCCTAGAGATGAACGTACTTCGCTGCGAAAAGTGCAAATCCATCCCAGACCAACAACAAAGGACCTTGTGAAGATGCTGGAGGAAACAGGTACAAAAGTATCTATATTAACATAACCTGAATGGCCGTTCAGCAAGGAAGAAGCCACTGCTACAAAACCGCCATAGAAAAGCTAGACTACAATTTGCAACTGCACATGGAGAAATGTCCTCTGGTCTGATGAAACAAAAATAGAACTGTTTGGCCATAATGACCATCTTTATGTTTGGAGGAAAAAAGGGGAAGCTTGCAAGCGGAAGAACACCATCCCAACCGTGAAGCACGCACGGGGGTGGCAGCATCATGTTGTGGGGGTGCTTTGCTGCAGGAGGGACTGGTGCACTTCACAATATAGATGGCATCATGAAGAAGGAAAATGATGTGGATATATTGAAGCAACATCTCAAGACATCAGTCAGGAAGTTAAAGCTTATTTGCAAATGGGTCTTCCAAATGGGCAATGACCCCAAGCATACTTCCAAAGTTGTGGGGAAATGGCTTAAGGACAACAAAGTCAAGGTATTGGAGTGGCCATCACAAAGCCCTGACCTCAAGCCTATAGAACATTTGTGGGCAAAACTGAAAAGGCGTGTGCAAGCAAGGAGGCCTACAAACCTGACTCAGTTACACCGGCTCTGTCAGGAGGAATGGGCCAAAATTCACCCAACTTATTGTGGGAAGCTTGTGGAAGGCTACCCGAAACGTTTGACCCAAGTTAACCAATTTAAAGGCAATGCTTCCACATACTAATTGAGTGTATGTAAACTTCTGACCGACTGGGAATGTGATGAAATAAATAAATGCTGAAATAAATTATTCTCTCTATTATTCTGACATTTCACATTCTTAAAATAAAGTGGTGATCCTAACTGATAGGGACTTTTTACTAGGAATAAATGTCAGGAATTGTGAAAAACTGAGTTTAAATGTATTTGGCTAAGGTGTATGTAAACTTTCGACTTCAACTGTAGATATCTTTATGGAGATATGATATCTTTATTGATTTTTTCACCATTTCTTCTTCTCGTATTTGTCCTGGAGGAACTCCTTGAGCTTCTGGGAGTCCCTTGTGTCGAAGCATGCATCTGTCTTTGGCTCAAAGACACACAGCCAGGTCCTCCTTCCCACCTACACACGTGCAGAGCCGCAGATACACGTACGTACGCACAGACAAACACGAACACACAAATAATGATGCAGAACATCAACAATAGGCACCACACATACACACACAGTCTTGTACAACTAACCTTGTGGGGACACACAAGTCAGTCCCATTCAAAATCCTATTTTCCCTAAAATCCTAAACCTAATCCTGAATCTCACCCTAACCAGTACCCTTACCCTAACCTTAAACCGAAAACCTAACTTTAACTTTAAACCTAACCCTAGCTCCTAACCCTAAAACTAACCCTAGCTCCTAACCCTAAAACTAACCCTAGCTCCTAACCCTAAAACTAACCCTAGCTCCTAACCCTAAAACTAACCCTAGCTCCTAACCCTAAAACTAACCCTAGCTCCTAACCCTAAAACTAACCCTAGCTCCTAACCCTAAAACTAACCCTAGCTCCTAACCCTAAAACTAGCCCTAAAACTAACCCTAGCTCCTAACCCTAAAACTAACCCTAGCTCCTAACCCAAAAACTAACCCTAGCTCTAACTTGAAACCTAATTCTATCCCTACCACTAATTCCATCCTTAACCCTAAATGCCCTAGAAATAGCATTTGACCTTGTGGGGACCAACAAAAAGATCCCCAGTTGGTCCGATTTTCATTTGTTTACTATTCTTGTGGGGACTTCTGAACCCCACAAATGTAGTTAAATATTTCTGTACACACACACACACCAAAATAATCATGTAGAAAATGAACAATAGACACATCTGCATACCAACACATTAGTTAACATGCTAGTCACATGCTCTGATCGACACTACTGTAGCTCACTGACTAATTATGAATCACCAACATCAACACATTAATCTAACCAAATCTGACTATCCAGACTTTTCTAGCTGATATCTGTGCAATGAATCAGACACTCATGCACGCACGCACACATTAATTAATTTCAAATTAAATTGTGTTATGTAAACTTTGTAAAGTTTGATCCCTTTCACTGCAGACACGCTCTCTCACCTCACACACACACACACACACACACACACACACACACACACACACACACACACACACACCACACACACACCACACACACACACACACACACACACACACACACACACACACACACACACACACACGTTCTCTCTTTCCCTCACACACACACAGTGATGAGGTGGTTTGTGTGTACAGTAACTGCGATGTTCGATCCGATTCACTGCACAAATTGGGCAGAGCACCTACATTCCTCCAGAAAAAGCCTGTAACCACCAAACAGTGCTACACTCTATTGGTCTGACTGGTACAAGAGAGGGAAGCATCAAGCGTCCTCTTCTATCTCATAAAGATGGATGAGATTTTAGCTGGACCTTATTTAGTCTAGTTCACATTAAAAAACTATTCCTTAGACAGAGATAGATTCATCCATCTCATGTGGCCTCAATCCCTCTCCTGGTGGCCTCGGCCCAAGGATGTACATTTATCATTTATGATATCTATTTATAATATCTATATAATATATTCTTGCTCTATTCATCCTGGGACATGTATATATTGAATACTGAATGTTAGGAGTCCAAGTATGCCTCATGGTTGTGTTTTGTTCACCTTTTCCTGCTGTTGAAATCTTGAAGTATCCAGCTGAGATTTGAGCATTATGCCCAGAATTGAAATGAGGTGGGTGAAATACAGGTGTAATACTGCTAAGTCCCGCCTACAAGCCCACCTGACTGTCACTCACCTCATTGCCATGGTTTTGCAGAAACTCCACTTCCTGTTGGGAGAAGGTTGTCATGGAGATAGACTTGACTCTGTGGGGAGGGTTGAGTCCTCTCCTGAGAGAAGAGAGAGATTGGAAAAAGAGAAACCGATAAAAGAGATATGTAAGATATGTGAAAGGGGGCAAACCACATTTATAACATACATCGCTAAAGACGACCAATTGTGATACAGCATTTAAAAGAGGAAAGGGATGTAGAGGGTATTTAAATTGTTCAAAAAAATGGATGCAATGACAGGTGACTGTGAGAAAAAGTGAAAATGAATTGTTACCGTGAAAATGGCCATAGTGAAAATGTATACAGTGTAGAGAAGGCTTACACAACAGCACATAATAGTGTGCTCATTCACTGTTCTTTGGAGTGAGACAGCCAGTCCAAGACTCTAAACCTGTGCTAAAATCTCACCGCTGCGAATTAGTGAAACCTTGCGAAATGTCCCTCAGCCACAGCCTATAATCTGTTGGGGATCTGAGCTATGGTCTGCATGCAGAATATAATACATGAGCCTGAAGAGGATGCCAAACCTGGAGCCATGCCGAAATGAAACGTAACACGAGCGCGACTACGGGCACGCCTGAAAATTATAAGGTAGTCTGATTAACTGTAGCATAAGACACCAAGGGGAGGAAGAGACACATGTTAAAGTTTCTTGTCAATACTCAAATGTAACAGCAGCATCCTAAAATGGAATCTGCAGATGCAACTTACTGGTTAATCATTATCTGCATGCACAGCCTAGTCTCATAAACCTGACGTAACATAGTAATCAAATCAGATGACATTTTATTGGTCGCATTAACATATTTAACAGATCACAGGTTTGGCGCGGATGTAGCGGGTGTAGCAAAGTGCTTATGTTCCTAGCTCCAACAGTGCAGTAATACCTGACAATACAAAACAATACACCCAAATCCCCAAAATCTAAAGGAACTAAGAGATATATAAATATTAGAACGAGCAATGTCAGAGTCCGGATAAAACAGTATGTAAACATTACTAAAGTGACCTGTGGTTAATGACTATGCAACTGTCACAGCTGCTCCTGCTCTTCCCACCAGGGGCTCGAGGGCGTCAGGCTCCCCAGCATTGCGCACTCCTGCCACCATCATTACGCACACCTGCCATCCCCCATCAGTGTATTATTGGACTCACCTGGACTCAATCACCTGTTTATTACCTCACTTATATTTGTCAGTTCCCCATCTCTGTTCCCCGCTGCTGCAATGATTGTCGTTTGTCATTGTGAATCAGTGTGCTGACCTTGTTAATGTCTTGCTCTTTGTCTGTTCCTAATTAAATGTCAAATCCCTGTACCTGCTTCTTGTCTCGGCGTCGGTCCTTACAGCAACAGTCTCTAAGGTGCGGGATTGAGCCGGCCTAGTAACAGTGACTAAAGTTCAAGGCAGGGTACTGGGCCGGGAAGTGGTGACTGTTTAACAGTCTGAAAGCCTGGAGATTCGGGATGCACCGATATGAAATTTTTGGCCGATATCCGATATTTTCCTTGCCAAAAAAAAAAACGATACCGATAACCAAATTTTTAAATTTGTGCGGCCTTTTAAGAATTCTAGTACAGTTAAATAGTTGCAACACACACACACTGAACAAAAAGTTATTTTGTTGGCATTTACGTATGTCCCAGTATCACCAGTAAAACAAAATCAAAACCTATTTGTTTCACTTACTTGCTGTGCTGTTTCGTTGTTCATTTGTTCAGTCTCAACCAGGATTTCATCATACATGTCAAGCAGTGAAGTTTCAACTCTGTCTGTCCGTGGCCTCTCTTCCTTGGTGCGCACTGTCACTGTGTCCGTTTCCATCTTGTCCAGCTGTGTATGTAACATTTCACGTAAACCCTGTTTCTTGTCTGCATCGAAGTAGCGGTCCTTGGACCTAGCATCGAGCATGGTGGTGACAAATTAGAGGCTCAGAGAGAATGCCACCGAATCGCCTGTTCACAGCCTCTAGTAGAGTACTTTTCCAAGTTCACCGACGGTCTGTGTTGGCATTTTTGTTGAGCAGGCATTTCAATGCCATGACAGGTTATCACATCAGACGCATTTGAGCTTATTTCTCGAGTCAGTTGTTCGAATGGAGCTAGGAGTGTTCATGTTTCCAAGTTTCAAACATGTTCTCAAATGCCATTGAAATGGCAGCAGTGGTATGAGAACCAGGACATTCCTGAGCATGCAATACGGCTTTCCTCAGTACGAAATCCTCGTGGACCCACTGTTCTGTCAGACTCATAATGCTCATGGGGCTGACATTGCTGGTCCAAATATCAGTTGTGAAGCTAATAGCAGTGACACCCATAGCAAGTAGCTCATGGATGTGAGTTTCAACAATACTATGTAACTCCGGTAGGGAAACATCTGAAAAGTAGTGCCTACGTGGTAGTGTGTACCGGTGCTCGACCAGTCTGCGAAAGCCAACATCATCCACGATAGGGAACGGTTGATTGTCAAGGGAAATTCATTCCATTATCTTGGCATTAATGGATTTCGCCTTTGCGTTGCCTCGCTGAAATGTTCTTACTCTTTCAAATGACTGCTCGACTTGTTGACTTGTTGGTTAGGAATGCTGTGTTGCACGTGTAGCGCTATATTTTTCGTGGCGTCATTATGCCATCTACCTATGTTAGATTGGTATGCACGTCAGCTTTGACATCGGTTTTGCACATCGGCGTTAAACTAGACATCCGATGTTGGCATTTTTAGCTAATATCGGCCAATTCCGATATGCTTACCGATATATTGTGCATTCCTACTGGAGATAGAAGCTATTTTTCAGTCTCGGTCCCAGATTTGGTGCACCTGTATTATCTCCGCCTTCTAGATGGTAGCGGGTTGAGCAGGCTGTGGCTCGGGTGGCTGAGGTCCTTGATGATCTTCTTGGCCTTCCTGTGGCATCGAGTGCTGTAGATGTCCTGGAGGGCAGGCAGTGTGCACCCGGTGACACTCAAATTATGTTACGATTGGTATGGTTACATAAGACAGAAGGTTAATTAAGGAAAAAAATTAAGTTGGGTGATTGGTCGGGGTGGATGGGTGGGCGTACACTGGGAACTTCTAGCAACCCAGAGGTTGTGTGTGGAAGTTTCATCACGGCCAACTTTAACGTTTTATCTAATTAGCAACTTTGCAACTAGTTACTACTTTTTAGCTAATTTGTAACTACTTAGCATGTTAGCTAACACCTATCTCTACCCTTAACTTCTTCGGGGTAGGGGGCAGCATTTTCACTTTTGGATAAATAGCGTACCCAATTTCAACTTCCTTCT
Source organism: Salvelinus fontinalis (assembly GCF_029448725.1). NCBI lineage: Eukaryota > Metazoa > Chordata > Actinopteri > Salmoniformes > Salmonidae > Salvelinus > Salvelinus fontinalis. Next base: position 39,150,937 of record NC_074675.1, read on the forward strand.
ACTCATCCCCAGAATATAAGAGATGCATATTATTAGTAGATCTGGATAGAAAACACTCTGAAGTTTCTAAAACTGTTTGAATCATGTCTGTGAGCATAACAGAACTTATGTAGTGTAACGGCGCTCCTCCTCCTCTTCATCCGAAAAGGAGGAGTAGTGATTGAACCAAAATGCAGCTTTTGAAGTCAACATAATATTTATTGAACAAGACGAAAAACACGAAACGAAATACACTTGAATAATTAACAAAATAACAAAACGGAGTAGACAGACCTGGACGACGAACTTACATGAAACACGAAGAACGCATGAACAGGGAAACTGACTACATAAAACGAACATACAAACAAACCGAAAACAGTCCCGTGTGGCGCAAACGACATACACAGACACAGGAGACAACCACCCACAACAAACAGTGTGAAAACACCTACCTTAATATGACTCTCAGAGGAAATGAAAACCACCTGCCTCTAATTGAGAGCCATATTAGGTCACCCTTAAACAAACATAGAAACAGAAAACATAGACTGCCCACCCAAACTCACGTCCTGACCAACTAACACATACAAAAACAGGTCAGGAACGTGACATAACCCCCCCCCCCTTAAGGTGCGAACTTGGGGCGCACCAGCACAAAGTTTAGGGGAGGGTCTGGGTGGGCATCTGACCACGGTGGTGGCTCAGGCTCTGGACGAGGTCCCCACCCCACCATAGTCAATCCCAGCTTACTTCTCTCCCTCAGAATGACCACTCTCCTATTCCATCCACCTAATATAAGAGGCAACACAAAAATAAGGGACAGCTCCGGGACAAGGTAGCTCAGGACAGAGAGGTAGGTCAGAATAGAGAGGTAGCTCAAGATAGAGAGGTAGCTCAGGATAGAGAGGTAGCTCAGGATAGAGGGGCAACTCCGGACTGAAGGGCAGCTCCGGACAGAGACACAGCTCTGGACTGAGGGGCAGTTCTGGATAAATAGCCGCTCTGGGCTGAGGGACAGCTCATGACTGGCTGACGGCTCTGGACGCTCATGGCTGGCTGACGGCTCTGGACGCTCATGGCTGGCTGACGGCTCTGGACGCTCATGGCTGGCTGACGGCTCTGGACGCTCATGGCTGGCTGGCGGCTCTGGCAGATCCTGTCTGGTTGGCGGCTCTGGCAGATCCTGTCTGGTTGGCGGCTCTGGCAGATCCTGTCTGGTTGGCGGCTCTGGCAGATCCTGTCTGGTTGGCGGCTCTGGCAGATCCTGTCTGGCTGGCGGCTCTGGCAGATCCTGTCTGGTTGGCGGCTCTGGCAGATCCTGTCTGGTTGGCGGCTCTGGCAGATCCTGTCTGGTTGGAGGCTCTGGCAGATCCTGACTGACGAATGGCTCTAGCGGCTCCTGACTGACTAACGGCTCTGACGGCTCGGGACAGACGGGCGGCTCTAATGGCTCGGGACAGACGGATGGCTCAGACGGCACTGGGCAGACGGATGGCTCAAACGGCACTGGGCAGACGGATGGCTCAAACGGCACTGGGCAGACGGATGGCTCAAACGGCACTGGGGAGACGGATGGCTCAGATGGCGCTGGTGAGACGGATGGCTCTGGCCGGATGAGACACACTGTAGGCCTGGTGCGTGGTACCGGAACTGGAGGTACCGGGCTAAGGACACACACCTTCAGGCTAGTGCGGGGAACAACAACAGGGCACACTGGACTCTCAATGCGCACTATAGGCCTGGTGTGTGGTACCGGAACTGGAGGTACCGGGCTGAGGGCACGCACATCAGGGCGAGTGCGGGGAGAAGGAACAGTGCGTACAGGGCTCTGGAGACGCACAGGTGGCTTAGTGCGTGGTGCCGGAACTGGAGGCACTGGGCTGGAGACACGCACCATAGGGAGAGTGCGTGGAGGAGGAACAGGGCTCTGGAAACGCACTGGAAGCCTGGTGCGTGGTGTAGGCACTGGTGGTACTGGGCTGGGGCGGGGAGGTGGCGCCGGAAATACCGGACCGTGCAGGCGTATTGGCTCCCTTGAGCACTGAGCCTGCCCAACCTTACCTGGCTGAATGCTCCCCGTCGCCCGACCAGTGCGGGGAGGTGGAATAACCCGCACCGGGCTATGTAGGCGAACCGGGGACACCATGCGTAAGGCTGGTGCCATGTAAGCCGGCCCAAGGAGACGTACTGGTGGCCAGATATGTAGAGCCGGCTTCATGGCACTTGGCTCAATGCTCAATCTAGCCCTACCAGTGCGGGGAGGTGGAATAATCCGCATCGGGCTATGCAGACGTACAGGAGACACCGTGCGCTCTACTGCGTAACACGGTGTCTGCCCGTACTCCCGCTCTCCACGGTTAGCCTGGGAAGTGGGCACAGGTCTCCTACCTGCCTCGGGCTTCCAGCCACGTCTCCTTGCTGCCTCCTCATACCACCGCTCCTGGGCTTTCGCTGCTTCCATCTCCTCACGAGCGCGGCGATATTCCCCAATATGTGCCCAGTGTCCTTTTCCCTCCAAGACTTCTTCCCATGTCCAAGACTCCTGTTTAGTAGGCCACTACTCGAACTTACGCTGCTTGGTTCTGGATTGGTGGGTGGTTCTGTAACGCTTGTCGTAATATTCTTCCTCCTCCTCGGACGAGGAGAGGAGAGAGGGATCGGAAGACCAATGTGCAGCGAGGTATGTAGACATAATGAATTTATTTAAGTGTAGACGAAAAACACGAACTTCACTTGAATACTTACAAAATAACAAAACGAATGTAGACAAACCTGAACATACGAACTTACATAAAACACGAAGAACGCACAACAGGAAAAATTACGACCTAAAACGATGAACGAACGAAACAGTCCCGTATGGTGCAACAAACACTGACACAGGAGACAACCACCCACAACAAACAGTGTGAAAACACCTACCTTAATATGACTCTCAATCAGAGGAAATGAAAACCACCTGCCTCTAATTGAGAGCCATATTAGGTCACCCTTAAACAAACATAGAAATAGAAAACATAGACTGCCCACCCAAACTCACGTCCTGACCAACTAACACATACAAAAACTAACAGAAACAGGTCAGGAACGTGACATGTAGCAGGCAAAACCCTGAGGACAAACCATTCAGAATTTTTATTTTTTGAGGTCACTGTCTTTTCAATGATGTTTCATTGGGACACCAGATTTCTAAGGGACTTGTTTGCAGTTCCTACCGCTTCCACTGGATGTCACCAGTCTTTGGAAATTGGTTGAGGTTATTCCTTTGTGTAATGAAGAAGTACGGCCATCGTAAAGGAGGGTCACTTGAAGTAAATTGTTTGAGAGAGGCACATTACCAAAAAAGTTGCGTCAGTTTGTTTTCTTTTTGTATTGAACACAGATCATCCCGTCTTCAAATTGATCGATTATTAACGTTTAAAAATACCTACAGTTGTATTACAAAAGTAGTTTGAAATGTTTTGCTAAAGTTTACATGTAACTTTTGATATATTTTGTAGTGACGTTGCGCAAGTTGGAAGCTGTGTTTTTCTGGATGAAACGCGCCAAATAAATTGACATTTTGGATATATATCGACGGAATTAATCGAACAAAAGGACGATTTGTGATGTTTATGGGACATATTGGAGTACCAACAAAAGAATTTAGTCAAAGGTAAGGCATGAATTATATTTTTATTTATGCGTTTTGTGTCGTGCCTGCAGTGTTGAAATATGCTACTCTCTTTGTTTACTGTTGTGCTATCATCAGATAATAGCATCTTATGCTTTCGCCGAAAAGCCTTTTTGAAATCTGACATGTTGGCTGGATTCCCAACGAGTGTAGCTTTAATTTGGTATCTTACATGTTTGATTTAATGAAAGTTTTTTTTTTTCATTTTATTTGAATATGGCGCTCTGTATTTTCCCTGGCTATTGGCCAGGTGGGACGCAATACCCCAGAGAGGTTAACCCTTTAACTTAAGTCCTAACCCTAACCTTAACCTCTAACTTAGCACTTCTCGAACTCGGTATTCATGACCCCAAGGGGTTGATGTTTTGGTTTTTGCCCTAACACTACACAACTTGATGATTCATTGCTTATTTGAGTCATCTGTGTAGTGCTAGTGCAAAAAAACAAAACGTGCACCCCTTGGGGTCCCGAGGACCGAGTTTGGGAAACCCTGCCTTAAACCCTAGCCTAACTAACATTTGCAGCCTAGCTAACATTAGCGTTAGCTACAACAAATTGGAATTCGTAACATATTGTAATGAAACAGCCGGGAGCAGGTCTCGAACCCTCGACCTTCTAGCCCGAGGCGCTATCGACAAAGCATGCTCGTGCGGCAGAGTCGATTTCCACGCTTATAAACCCAGGGTCGTTACACTACTCCCTCCTTTCAAAGAGCGCGTCCTTGCGCTAGCTTGGGACTCTACGTGTTACAGGAACGCACTCACCGGCCAAGCACACGCACGCACTGTCGTGGATGCAAGGTCCGATCACTTCTGACACCAATGTAATGAAACAGCAGGGAGCAGGGAGCAGGTCTCGAACCCTCGACCTCCTAGCCCGAGGTCCGGCGAGCTATCGATTGTGCCGCAAAAGCTTGCTCGTGCGGCAGAGTCGATTTCCGCGCTTATAAACCCAGGGTCGTTACAATATCATTTGTTTTGCAAATTGGTAACATATTGTAGAAATTGCAATTCGTAACATATCATACAAAATGGATAACGGACACACAAATGAACACCATTCTCATTGGAGAATACCAAATTTACATTTACTATGTTACGTCTACCCATGAGTCCGGGTTGGCATGCAATGGGCTTAGTTGTATAGTTTTATTATAACTGTAGGCATAAGTAGCCCAATAGCCTATGCGCAATATGCATGTTATAGAAGAAGCTATCCATACTTACAGCATTCCAGAGCACGACGTGCAAACGAAGCAGCCCACGGTGATATCAATGTAAGTCACCCCGGGTTGAGTGCACTCGAAGCAGTGTTTGTTTACTCCAGCCTGGGCCAACTCCCGAACCTTGCGGGCGCATATCTCTTGGTTGTCCCGATGTTTTCGGTTCGACATGTTGCTGTCTCGGCCCGCTCTCCCCGCCTTTGGTCTGACACAGACGACAGGATCGTAGTGGTGAGCCGCTTACCACTGGCCCTCCGCTATCCTCTCTGCTATATCCCTTCGTTTATAGTATATGTTACTCACGCCCGCATTATTTATGCAGCTCGCTTTAACGTGATTTGAGACGGATATTACATGCTTGCGTCAGGCTATTTCGTGTCTTTAGCAGAAGAAGTCAGAGGAGATCTTGTCATACTGTCAAACAGTTTTACTACGTCGTTATTTATTTATTAATAGCTGCGGTATTCTCTTCGGCAGTGTAAAAAGAAATATGTCTCGCTCTAAATATCTCTCTCCTCTCTCTGCTCGCCATACGAAGACGCATCGCTTTGGAATGGTGACAGATTTTTGGAACCCAGATTGCCAGCTAAGGAAAGGACAGAGGATCACACATAGCATAGAGCGGTAAATAAAATAACCAAAGGAGAAGAGAAAAAATAAACCATTATATTTACGAAATTATATTCTATATGACTAGATTATGTTATGAGAGTTGTCTGATGTGAGTTTATTTTCACAGTAACAGCAACACACATTTTATGCCTGTCATGGGGAGACTATATCACGCCCATTGCATTATGACGTCCGAAATGAAAAAAATGTTTTAGCTGTCTTGAATTTGTTAACTCTTCACATCGATTTCCGATAAAACCCTATCCATTTAGAACAGTAAAAAGCAATATATGATAGGTTACTATACACGTCCCAAAGGGTTTACGCACGCGTCATTACGCACATGTAGTAATTAAACAGATTCAAGATAGACAGCCTACGCAAAGTAAATCCCTCCTTAACACTTGAGATTGGTTGCAGATTTTACACTCAGACCAGATCAGCCAATGCATGTAATGTAATGATGTCTTTTGGTTACAAAGGAGAGCCATGTGCAGGCAGGTCAGGTGATATCGGCCTGGCTGAGTCCCTGCAGCAAATGTTACACAACTGTCATTTGATCCTACAAGCTTTTCTGATGGTGGTGTAGGATGTAAACATTGTAAGCCTGATTGCATACTATCTAGCAGCTTTTCAGCAGAGTAAGGCCTTTTAACAATATACATCTCTATTCTATTAATGTGAACATTGTGCTCTAATGTGTGTGTGTGTGTGTGTGTGTGTGTGTGTGTGTGTGTGTGTGTGTGTGTGTGTGTGTGTGTGTGTGTGTGTGTGTGTGTGTGTGTGTGTGTGTGTGTGTGTGTGTGTGTGTGTGTGTGTGTGTGTGTGTAGGCTATGTGTGTGTGTGTGTAGGCTATGTGTGTGTGTGTGTAGGCTATGTGTGTGTCTGTATTCATGTACATGTGTGTTGCGCCATGCAGAGAGACATAAATGATGGACCTAGATCATCGGCCACTGTAATGATAGGTCTGTGTAGGCCACTCACCCACAGACTAGCTACTGTGGCGTGCAGACCTCTCTGGTTACATAGAACTGTATGTTGTGTTGAGGTAGAGCTAATCTCGTGTTGCTCAATGATATGTGAACCCTCTTGGAGATACAATATGTGTGTGTGTGTGGGTGTGTGTATGCGCGCATGTGTCTGTGTTTATGTTAATTGGATGGCTTCTTGCCTCAGCAAGACAAAGTACAAGTATCTTCATTCATTGCAAGAGGTTGCCAAACAAGAATACACACCCTAACCACCCAAATTGTACCTCTTTTTAAACATTGGTATGGGATTAAGGGAGTGTATGGCCCTTACCAAGCATAATTATCTCACATAAAAACCTATTGACCAAACTACATTCACTCTCACTATACGAATAAATCACAAATTGACTGGTTATTGGGAATACACATAAAAGACTGAACCGTTAGGAGAGAAAGTTTCTGTAATGTTACCTGTTTTTTGTGTGTTTTTTTTATAAATAAATGTATTCTTAAAACTACATTGTTGTTTAAGGGCTTGTAAGTAAGCATTTAACTGTTCTAATTGGCTCATGGAACAAGTAACATTTGATTTGATTTGTAACGTTCCCCTGATGTTTGTTTTCAACATACAGCGTTTTCAACTTACATATTTGACATACATGACATTGTGCATGTTCATTTATACAGTAATTATTATTCAACTTGTCCTCACCTGGGATTTGAACAACCTCTTGATTAAGGAGTAACATTAAAAAAATAATAACATGCCCCAACAACATGAGACGACTATGTTTTTTTTCTTCTGAAATAAGTAAATCAAATCTATGATGAGAGAATAGTCAGATTAATTGATAACTGACACAGACATGGTGGTGTAGCGCAAAGTGTGGAATGCTATGAACCAAGAGGTTGTGAGTTTGAATCCCACGTGAAGACATGTTGATTACATATGTGTTATTTCATAGTTGTCATGTCGTGACTATTATTATACAATGTAGAAAATAGTACAAATTAAGAAAAACCCTTGAATGAGTAGGTGTGTCCAAACTTTTGACTGTTACTGTATGTAAATTGAAAACGTGTGTGTTAAGCGCACTGTGTGAGTGTGTCCCTAACCAAAACCTCCAGGGGAGCATGACAGAACGTCCTATGTTTTAAACGTCATTGGACACAGGAATGTCCTTGAAATTTTTCCATGAATCGTGTCTTGAACATTCTTATCTGAGAACATGGCAACCATGTTCTGTGTATGTTTGGTGTGACGTTGATGGAATAATCTCCTAACCCCCAGAAAACTGAACACTGGAATATTCTTGCAACGTTACAATGTAACGTGTCTAGAACATTCATATTGAATATTCTGAGAACATGGTAACCACATTCTGGGCAAGTTCTGTTTGACATTAGGGGAATGGTCTCTTGGAAAACTCCTTGCACATCACTGGACCATTCCTATGAAAACATAAGGTAATGACTTAATGATACTTTTAAGGGAACGTTCTAGAACGTTTGTTTTTAGCTGGGTTTTATGTAATGGAGCACTGGTGGGAGCTAAAAGTAGGCCTACGTTTGCTCTAAATATATTCCTATAGCTCTTCAGCCTTCACAGAAGTTGTGATCTAGTTGTGATATCAACATAAAAGTCATATGGACATATGTGGTATTTTCTGAGTTGTATACGCTAATTTAGCATACGCAGCCAATAGTGGGCGCTACATCTTCTATGATTGATGTGCATTCTCAGTTGTGCCCCCCGTGGACCGGCTCATACATAAAGCAAACTGGAATAATATGTGTACTGTTTTAATAACACACAATATTCCAACACCATTTTCAGATTTTCTGACAATTTAGGACGTTGCACATCGTGTTCAGCCAAGGTTGTGCAACATGCTAAATTGTCCGAAAATTATGCTTTATTAAACAGTAGGCCTACACATATTTTTCTTGTTTTTTTTTCCTCTGGCACGAAATTAAAGCTTTTTTTAAGGAGTAAAATTATATATTTGCAGCCTTAATAGAGGAGGCTTCTTTTAGCCGGTAGATGGGTGACACTCGCCTAGGCTAACTAGGAATACGCCTAAAAATGTATGCAACCACATGGTTATAATCAGTGCCTCTTATAATAAATGTAAGCCTAATATTCGATTTATTTTAACTCCAAAATTGCAAATTCTAGACTATTTAATCATATCCCCTTCTTTTGAACAACTTCCCTAACACAACAACACTGCAAAAACTGGCTTTTTGCTGTTAGGTTAGTGCAATGGCACTTCCATACCCGGAAATAGTGTGAGGGGGAGGACCAAGGCATCAAGCGAGAGAGATAGGATAGGAAGGATATTTTTTTCGTTAGTGTGCCAGTCTCGTCACCCCAGGGTCCTCGAGGGAAATGCTGTACGTTTACAATTATTTTATTGATGTTGGATTTTTTTGCGTTGAAAGGATCTAAACTGTCGAGAAACTGTTGGGATTTTTTTTCTTCATTTTCCTGACTCGAGCGCGCACTAGAGCAAGAGCGAAGTGGAACAACTTGCCTATAATAAATGAATCGATTGCAGTTATTTGGTTACTTAACTTATTCTAATCAGTACGTAATAAATAACCTGTTGTTTCAAGAAGAGAAAGGCGCGATTCACTGATACCTAATGTCATGATTTAATGTCGAGAAGAATAGAATTCAAGACAACACAAGTTATTTGTTGAAAAACCTAAAAACAATGCAATATACGTTCAATATGTAAATGTTATATTTGGAGTATTGATTGTTGGGGGAAAACATCGCCAAAAGGAGCTAATCTATTTTCTCACCCACTCTCTCCCATGTCACATTCAACAGCAATAGAAATAGTTGCGGTTGTGTTATTGTTGTAATTTGTGTCGAAGGATGACTGTCAAACTGGATTTTGAAGAGTGTCTCAAAGACTCCCCCCGATTCAGGTAGGTCATGATTAACCCTTGAATAATCTTTTTAATGACTTGGGACAACAGTTTACACAAGCTACAGGCATTATTCATGCAGTTACATTATTAGCATTGTAAAGTGAGAGCTAATTTGTAAATGCTGCATAAATGTATGTAGCCTACTTACTGCCGGCAAATTACAGATGTAATCAAGGGTAGCCTATATAGGCCTACTGTATGTTTTTGCAGTCAATTATTTAGATCGTTTCAAAACTGTTACATGTACACACAGGGCATCCTCCCTAACCGTGAGGAAATAGAGTAGTGCTACAAAAGTTTTGCTCAAAGTTACCTGTGCAATTTCAATAGATGCTGAGTGTTGGCAGTGTGTCACACCATTCTAGTTTAATCAGCACAACCAGAGGATGCACTTGTCAAATTACAAAGTGTCAGTCCTGCAGATGGTTTGTGGCCATGCCTCTTGCTTGGGGCCAGATTTGTCACTGCGATGAATGAAACGAGTCTGGGTATTGACATGAGGGGCGAGACACTACCTTTTCTCATTAATGGGGCTGGCTTTGTGTGTTTGAATAAAATACTGAATTTATACAAATTTGTTGATTGTTGTAAGCAGAGCTCTAAATTAATAGTTTTCATTGGTAGCACTGGTGGTCTCAACTTTAAAATGTTAGTTTAAACAAATATGATACAAATGTAACAACAGCTGCACCGGACATACAACACAAACATAACAAATGTGTTTGCGCCCAATGGCGCAAATATAATTTTGCCATTCGGTGCACTGGTGCTATCAAATCAACATTCCAGGTCACACAGCACAATATTTAGGAGCATATGCCACCAAGACGGTTGCAAGCCGAGCATGTAAGTCAATGTACGAATGCCACACATCAACCTTGGAGTTCTGCTTGGCTTAGTCTCTGTGAGAGTCAATATATATATTTTAATTTAAACTCTAAAAGGAACACAATTTGAAGCCAAAAGGGAAGTGGATTTTGTGTTGGGTTTGAAAGTAGCTAATAAAATAGTTTTGTTGCATTGGGTGTGCTTTGCCTCCCTTTTTTGTCTGGGAGATCAGGAGTAACAGTGGTAATAAACGTCTCTCCCTTTTTCTGTCTCTCTGTCTTTGCTGTTTTATCCTTTCTTAATTCTTGTTTGATTAACCTTGTAAGTGGTGAAAGAGCTCATAACTCTCTCTCTTCCTCTCTCCTCCCTTCCTCCCCATCTAACTCTCTCGCTCTCTCCTCCCTTTTTTCTTGGCTCATGGTCTATCTGGGAGGCACACAGTGTTGGAAAGTTTGACTTGCTGTGGCAGTCAGTGGTGCAAGTTGCAGTGGTGAGGTCTCGTGTTTGACCAAGAACAGCGAGAGGGAGAAGGTTTTAGATGTAGTTCGAACTGAATGTGCCGGAGGTAGGCCTTCAGACATACACACACACACACACACACACACACACACACACACACACACACACACACACACACACACACACACAGCTAGTGTGAAAGGGAGTAGAGGGTGATGTTAGGAGAAAACAGGCTTTGAAAGAGAAGAAAAGAGACTGACAGACATATCAGTGAAAGAAGGATAGAAGAGAGAGGGACTTCTCAGGTAAGAGGCATTGAAAGAGGAAAGGCGAGAGGCTACTACGGTACACATACAGACATAGAGGCCGAGTACTTGGGGTAGCACGTCAAACCGCTGCCTCCCGTTGCTAGGTAATCATGGGGGTGGGCTGGGGTTGTGGAGTGGAACAGGAGGCGAGAGATACTGAGATGATAAATAGGAGACAGGAAGTGTGTTTTTGGGGGGTGGATCATTGCAGAAACTTGAGGTCTCGCTTTCTCTCTCTCAGGCACACTTACTCATGCACGTTCACACACACAGATACACATTCCTTTTTATCACCATACAAACACAGGCGCGAACACACACACACAGAGTAATGATTACAATGTGTGTCTAATGACACAGGCTTTGTTCCAACCTCATCAATTATATTTTCCACCAAACCTTTGGCAGTCCTGTTTGTATTGGTACCCCTGTCACGCTGGGCTAGGCGATTTGAATATGAATGATACTGAGCTGACTGACCCAAGACCTGCAGCCACTGTCTCTACTTCACCGCCAGCAGACAAACAGACGCTGTCTGTTCTGTTTCTCTCTCTCTCTCTCTCTGTTGTAACTCTGTTTCTCAGCATCTCCTTCTCTCTCTTTTTGTTTTTTTTCTCTCTCAGTATCAATCTGTCTTGAGTGGAAGGCAGCGGAAACCACACTGTAAGGCTGTTGATGTGAAAGACAGACAGAGGAGAGGAGATACTGACTCATAGACAAACAGTCACAACAGCCACAATCTCCTTCCACTGGCCTTCTTACAGGCTTTAACCATGTATACTAGATCCCATGTGAAGCATCAAGTGTACTGCTTGAACTCTCATGACGTCTGATAATACAGCCCAAAAAATGTATTGGAGCCACAGACAGTTTTACTGTAGATGTGCTAACATTGTGCCACAAGTTCAACATTCAGACCAGTATGGTATTGCCCATACCATACTGGTCTGAATGTTGAACTTGTGGCACAATGTTAGCACATCTACAGTAAAACTGTCTGTGGCTCCAATACATTTTTTGGGCTGTGGAGCAGGGTGTGGATGCATGAGAAAATACCTTCTGCCTAAGTGATGTGGCTTAATTTGCCAAGTTATGTGGCAATGTATATGTCTCTGTTTCATCCAGGGCCGCCATTGAAGTGGTGGAAGTAGATGTCTGTGAATTGGAAACGCGATTAGAGAAGGTGAGCGACAGTGACACATACACACACACTCATACACACTTTTCTTCTATCCCCATGGGGACCTAAAATGTATTTCCATTCTAAATCCTTTTTTCCTTAACCCAAAACCTTACCTTAACCCATAAACCTAACCCTATTTTACCTTTTATTTAACTAGGAAAGTCAGTTAAGAACATATTCTTATTTTCAATGAGAGCTTAGGAACAGTGGGTTATCTGCCTTGTTCAGGGGCAGAAGGACAGATTTTTACCTTGTCAGCTCGGTGATTCGATCTTGCAACCTTTCACCTTCCAACACACTAACCACTAGGCTACTTGCTGCCCCTATACCTAACCCCTGAGCTTAAAATAGCCTTTGTCCTCATGGGGATGGTGGAAATGTCCCCACAAGGGAGAAATTGGCTTGTTTTACTATCCTTGTGGGGACTTTTGGGGATTTCAGGTCCCCCACAAGGATAGAAGAACAAGACACACACACACCTCCCCACTTTTTGCTACTATGGTCCGAGTATAAAAGCTCTTGATATGAGCATAACACCATTTCTACAGTATAAACATGCCCAGCCATCCACAAAGTAGAGTGTAAATAGTAGTTGGACTGGGTCAGTTTGGTACACATCCCTTTTCTCTGAATATTGACTATGAACTGAGAGCGACATAGGCGGTGTTTTACCTGTGTTGTAGGGAATTAACTTTAGTGCTGCTTCCCCACTCTATTGTCGCCAGAGAAAATGTAACTTGATCACATTCTCCTTTCAATCAATTGATATTCCTAATTCCCTAAAGGGTTTGGTGTGCATAACATTTTCAGATGCATACTTTGGTCATTAAAGTTCAGAGTCTTGAGAATCAAATCAGACTTTATTCATCACATGCGCTGAATATTTATTCATCACATGCGCTGAATACAGCAAGTGTAGACTACCATAAAATGGTTACTTACAAGCCCTTAACCAACAGTGCAGTTCAAGAAGAAGAAAATATTTACCAAGTAGACTAAACTAAAAAGTAATAAGAAAATGTAACACAATAAGAATAACAATAACGAGGCTATATACAGGGGGCACCTGTACCAAGTTAGTGTGCGGAGGTACAGGCCAGTTGAGGTCATCTGTACATGTAGGTGGGGGCGAAGTGACCATGCATAGGTAACAAACAACCAGCGAGTAGCAGCAGTGTATAAAAGGGAGGGGGGGTTCAATGTATATTGTCCGGTGGCGATTTTATGAATTGTTCAGCAGTCTTATGGCTTGGAGGTAGAAGCTGTTGAGGAGCCTTTTGGTCCTAGACTTGGTGCTCCGGTACCACTTGCCGTGCGGTAGCAGGAGAAACAGTCTATAACTTGGGTGACTGGAGTCTCTGACAATTTTATGGGCTTACCTCTGACACAGCCTATTATAGAGGCCCTGGATGGCAGGAAGCTTGGCCCCAGTGATGTACTGGGCCGCACACACTACCCTCTGTAGCGCCTTACGCTCAGATGCCGAGCAGTTGCCGTACCAGGTGGTGATGCAACCGGTCAGGATTCTCTCGATGGTGCAGCTGTAGAACTTTTTGAGGATCTGGGGACCCATGCCAAATCTTTTCAGTCTCAACCTATTCTGTGTCTGAACAGTGATCATATTGGTTTGTAGTGCTATGTCATCTCATTTAGCATTGTGTAGTATCCATGTTGTGTTGTATCTTGACACCTGTTGTTGTGTTGTGTAGCTGGTGAAGCAGTGCCACTCCATGCTAGAGGCTGGCAGGGCCTACTGTCAGACGAGCAAGAGCTTTGTCACAGGGCTCAAAGAGCTGGGCCACCACTGTTCTGGGGACAACATGATGGGGGTAAGTCTTTAGAGATTCTGGGTAATACACTCTAAGCACTGATTTGGGATCATTGTAGAAGGAACCTAACTGTACAGGTCATATTACTCATAGTAAATTATTATGAAGGGAAGTGAAAGTTCCATACTATTGTTTTCAGTCATAGAAAAAAAAGTTAAACTGACTAATTCAATGTTCTTTTCTCGTCCAGGAGTGTTTGGAGAAATTCTCCAGGAAGCTGGCAGTGATTCTGGAAGCTCAGGGGGTGAGTTGGACTCCTCTATTGTGCATCGCTAGCTTTCAACGTTAGTTACTATAGCAACCACTATTACATGTCATGTGTCTGAGTAGCTTTCTCTCTTTCTCTGCCTCTCTCTTTCTCTGTCTCTTTCTTTCTCTGTCTCGTTCTCTTTCTTTTTCTCATAGGAAGTGATTGAAAGCACACAGAAGTCGGTGAAGTTGAAGTTGCTGAGTTTTGTGAAAGAGTGAGTGAGTCTGGCACTCCTTTCTCATTCAGTCCTCTTTGCCCAAACTACTACCATACACTGCTTTCACAACAAATCCAGTCCCACCCACTTCTGGTCTGAAAGGGCCACTCCCTAGCATTCAGCTATGCTACAGTTATGCTTCAGTTACGCCTTATCCCTCCCTCCCTCCCGCTTCCTCTTCCCTTCTCCCAGGGACGTGCGTCGGTTCAAAGATGTGCGTAAGGAGTTTGAGCGGGGCAGTGAGAGTCTGGAGGCAGCATTGGGGAGGAACGCTCAGGCCCCCCGGGGAAAACAGCACGAGGTAGAAGAGGTCAGCCATGCCCTCCTCAACGCCCGCAAGACCTTCCGCTCCGGAGCCCTCGACTACGTACTGCAGGTGAGGGCATCCAAGGTGGATGGTTGAGGGAGATGGAGGGGTGAGTGTTTGCCTGTGCATACACACTGGCATGGCTGTAGAAACTCTCCCAAATGCATTTTCAGCATGTTAGTTTGACTTTGAATTGGTTTTGAGTGGTTTGCTTTAAATTTAATTACAGGCCAGTATTGAAACGATCAGTTCTAGACTGGAGTCTTTCTCATTCCACAGCTGGCTGGCTTTTTGAGAACATGGACACTACTCAAAGGCCTCAAACAGAATGCTAGATCATTTTATACATAACAGATGTCAGGACCAGGCCATATTTCGAACAAAATAATTCATAAAATATGCAACGGCACCTATGTTTAGGGCCATGTGTTTTGCTGTGGTGAATGATAACAGCATTGCCTGAGGGTTCCCTTTAGCAGGTGGGTCATTATTAATACCCAGAGGTCCGTACAAGCTGCACTCATAACCACACCCATGTTCCGTTCCCTCCTGTTCACAAACTCTCCCAGATCAATGTCATCGAGGCCAAGAAGAAGACCGACATCCTGATGGCGGTGAGTTTCGTCATGTTATCGTTGGGAGTATTGTAAAATGTTGCATGGTTAAGCCCACATGTGGGTGTCTAATCATTTGTTTACTTGAGCAGTTGTTGAGTGCTGTTCATGCTTGCATGTGTTGTTTAGCATGTAGTTGGTTGTATGACAACGCTTTGCTTCGTGTTTCTCTGTCAGATGGTGTCTATGATGGAGGCCCAGTCCCAGTTCTTCCAGCAAGGTCACCAGTCCCTCTCGGAGCTGGACGACTACCGCCGCACCCTGAGTGAAGAGGTAGCAAGAACACGTGAAGGAATGAGAGGGAGGGCGGGAGATAAGTGTGTTGGATGAACCAAGTTCATAGACGGAGGAAGAGATGTTCAAGTAGGTTGTTCAGATTTTGAAATGAGGGAACACAGCGAGGGGGAGAGAGAGTGGGGTAAAAAGAGTTTATGAGATTGAGTGGAAGAGAAGAGGGGGATGAATTCATCTCCTCTTAGATGGATGGTGAAAAGGTTTATTCTAATAGTCGATTCCATTGATTAATTAGCACACGAGTCCTAGCAATGTGCTCCAGAGGGATGAGGAAGTCCCAAGGTGACGTTCCTCTCATCGTGACAGGAAACCGTGTGGGCACCGTCAACAGGAAACATTTCACATGACTGAGAAAGTTTGTGTGTGTGTGCGTGTGTGTGTGTGTGTGTGTGTGTGTGCGTGTGTGTGTGTGTGTGTGTGTGTGTGTGTGTGTGTGTGTGTGTGTGTGTGTGTGTGTGTGTGTGTGTGTGTGTGTGAGCACGTGCATGTGTGTTTTCATCTAGTCAAACAGTAACGTTAGTGCTACGCTGGAATAGCACTGTTGCATAACTGGAAGAGCTGCCACACATGGAGCTCTAGGCCTGAAGTCAACAGTAGACTAAAACTAACAGGAAGGTTAGTCAGAGAGAAGCTTGAAACCGGAAAGCAAGTCACCTTTCACTCGAGCATTAAAGCTACAATGACTCTTTTAACTCTGCCTGCTGTTACAGGAAATGGCGAAAGAGTGAGAGGCAGAATGAGAGAGAGAAAGAACAAGAGGGCAAGAAAATGTAAAAAAAAATACCTGCAGACGGTGCTTAAAGACTGCTGGATTGACTGATATAAATATATTTTTATTTTATTATTATTATTTTTACAAAGATGACCAGTTTACAGAGGAGTATAATGTGCAGTGATGTGTCCTATAAGGAGCATTGATGGCAAATCTGATGGCTGAATGGTAAAGAACATCTATTCGCTCAAGAGCACCCTTTCCTGCCGATCTATAAATTACGTCTCCGTAATCTAGCATGGGTAGGATGGTCATCTGAATCAGGGTTAGTTTGGCAGCTGGGGTGTAACACAAAATTCGGGGAGGGGCCAGCTGAGTATAAGACTGTATCATCTGCATATAAATGGATGAGATAGCTTCCTACTGTCTGAGCTATGTTGTTGACGTAAATTAAGAGCGTGGGGCCTAGGATTGAGCCTTGGGGTACTCCCTTGGTGACAGGCAGTGGCTGAGACAGCAGATGTTCTGACTTAATGCACTGCACTCTTTGAGAGAGGTAGTTAGCAAACGAGGCCAAAGACCCCTCAGAGACACCAATGCTCCTTAGCCGGCCCACAAGAATGGAATGGTCTACCGTATCAAATGCTTTGGCCAAGTCAATAAAAATAGCAGCACAACATTGCTTTGAATCAAGGGCAATGGTGACATCATCCATAACCTGAGCAGAAACCAGATTGCATACCAGAGAGAATACTATAAACATTAAGAAAGCCAGTCAGTTGATTATTGACAAGTTTTTCCAACACTTTTGATAAACAGGGCAAAATGGAAATTGGCCTATAACAGTTAGGATCAGCTTGATCTCACCCTTTAAATAAAGGATGCACCATGGCTGCCTTCCAAGCAATGGGAACCTACCCAGAGAGGAGAGACATGTTAAAAAGGTCAGAGATAGGCTTGGCGATGATATGGGCTACAACCTTAAAGAAGAAATGATCTAAATCATATGACCCAGATGTTTTTTGGGGGTCAAGTTTAAGGAGCTCCTTTAGCACCTCAGACTCAGTGACTGCCTGCAAGGAGAAACTTTGTAGCGGGGTAGGGGAAAAGCATCGGGGCTAGTCACATTAAAAGGACTGGGAGATGAGGAAATGTTGGACGGGCAACGAGACATGGCGGAGTCATATAGGAATCCTGACTTAACAAAGTGGTGATTAAACAGCTCAGCCATGTACTTCTTGTCAGTAACAACCACATGATCAACATGAAGGGAATGCTGTGAGGAGGAGGGTTTATTCACCAGGTCTTTAACTGTTTTCTAGAACTTCTTGGGGTTAGACCCACAGAGAGAGAACTGCTCCTTAAAGGACCTAACTTTGGCCTTCCGGATAGCCTGAGTTCACTTATTTCTCATTTGTCAGAACAAGAGTATGCGTTATGTCGAGCCTTTCGCCAAATGGAATTCTTGAGGTGGAGTAACTCTGCCAGATCATGGTCGAACCAGGGGCTGAACCTGTTTATAATTCAAATGTTCTTTATGGTGGCCTGTTTGTTAATAATACCACTGAAAATATAAAAAAAGAATGTCCAAGTGTCTTCGACAGGGGGGGATCAAGCTGATTCTATACCAATTTACAGAGACCAGGTAATTAAGGAAGGCTTGCTCATTAATGTTTTTTAGCAAGCGTCTATGACAAATCAGGACAGATCGTTTCACTGAGCAGCCATTACGAACACAGGCTGTAAAACAGTGATCACTAAGGTCATTATAGAAAACACCAGACTGATACCTGTCAGGATTATTTGTGAGGATAACATCAAGGAGAGTAACCTTTCTGGGTGTTTGGAGTCATACCTTGTGGGATTGGTAATAATCTGAGAAAGATTTAGGGAGTCCTGAAACCTTAATGAGAGAGAGAGGGAGAAAGTAAAGCTGCTGTAGAAAGCTGCTTGAGGTTTTCCCTCGATCCTCCATGCAGATACAGGGATTTGGGACAGGTTCAGCACTTCCTCCTTCCTGTTTCCCCAAGAGGACGAAGTCTGGAGTGATGGACTCCCTGACATCTAGCTAAAAGCTGTCCAAGCCAGAAGTCCTTAATCTCCTAGCCTGATTTTCCTCAACAGTTTCTACATTTATCTCTACAACTACATAAAAAACATACACTGTTCCAGTATACTGTGTACATTATTCTCTATATTTTGTTCCCTGGCCAAACTGGCCTATCATGCTGCACTGCCGTGTGTGATATAGGATAATGTGCATCATTTGAAACATATTGTATTCTGTGTTTTTTTAAATCAAATTGTTTGTGCTTGACTCTCTTTTCTCATACACAGCACACTCAACTAGTGTTGAATTCCGCCAGGGAGAAGAGAGACATGGAACAGAGACACGAGGCCATTAAGAAAAAGGTGAACACTGCTGGATCCAAACTAAACACAGGCCACCAAGTTGGCTGCCGTGTTATTACACTAGAAGCAAATATCTTTTGTAACTAAACCAAGATAGTCCACAACCTGTCGTTTCCAATTGGAACAAATGAGAGCAGAACAAGCGAGGTGGGCAGAGCCAAACACAAGCTAGCGCGATCTAATTGGTGCGTTCTAGCATGCGTCTGCATATTTCCCTTAGGGAATGCCACCTCTGTGAAATGAGTGTGTGCAATTCTCCTTTGCAATCCATCTAACAATGTGATTTTTTTTTTGTTGTAAAGGGTAAGTCTACAAAAATGTTGTTCACTTTGTTCAGAACATATTCTATCTGTGCTAGAAGTCTCCAACCTGTGAAGATACAGCTAGTCAAACCTGATGACGTCATCACTTCCTTTTAGACATAGCTTGGTGGTCTACTGGCATCACTGCATTACAATGATATTTACTAACATCCCTTCCCTACAGTAATGTTTATGGTTGTGTTTATGTTGTGTTGGCAGGATGTCTCCTACGATAACTCCTTAATGGATTTCTGTGCTGATGCCGCCAACGGTATTGCCATGGAGGGCTACCTGTATAAGAGAGCTAGCAACGCCTTCAAGACCTGGAGCAGGTATGTTACCCCACCACACATTCTCTCTACTGCATGTTGTTCTCTCTCTTTCTCTGTGTTTCTCTCTCTCTCTGATATTTTAAGGCTATAGCCTAGGAAGCAGAGGAGGCTGCTGAGGGGAGGACTGCTTATAGAAAGGGCTGAAATGGTGTCAACCACATGGAACCATGTTTGATACCATTCTATTGACTCTTCAAGGCATTAATATGAGCCGGCCTCCCCTCAGCAGCCTCCACTGCTAGGAAGGTGATGGGTAGAATCATGATATATCTATTGATTGCATTATTCAGTCTCATCTCCTTTTGATCTCCTGTCTCACGACGGTAGGCGCTGGTTCTCTATTCAGAAAAATCAACTGGTCTATCAGAAGAAATTCAAGGTGAATTTTTGAAAGCCACTGCTTTACTTTTCAATGCATTTTTTATAGCAATCCATGCAGAGACAAAGTTAATGACGTTCACACACACCCACCCACACACACACACAGCCTGACCGTGTCCTTCTTTCTCTCAGGATCAGCCCACAGTAGTGATTGAGGATCTGCGTCTTTGTACAGTGAAGGTCTGCGTTGACAACGAGAGACGATTCTGCTTCGAGGTGGTCTCTCCATCCAAGTGAGTCTACAACTGTGTGTGTGTGTGTGTGTGTGTGTGTGTGTGTGTGTGTGTGTGTGTGTGTGTGTGTGTGTGTGTGTGTGTGTGTGTGTGTGTGTGTGTGTGTGTGTGTGTGTGTGTGTGTATTGGTATATACAGGGAAGGTAGGGGTGTGTGTGTGTGTTGATGTTGCTTTAGATATTTATTTAGTGTACTTGTTTAGTGTTAACATAGTGATTTTGTGTGTGTGTGTGTGTAGGAGCTGTCTGTTACAGGCAGACTCCGAGCGTCAGCAGCAGGGCTGGATCAGTGCTGTCCAGAACAGCATTGCTTCAGCCTTCCAGGAACGCAGAGAAGACCCACACTGTTCCGTGAGAAAACATACAAACATTATTCATTCTCACTACACATGTGTTTCAGAAGATTTCAGAAGATAGGTCATTGTCTACACAAAGTTTGTTTGTGTGTGTACATCTCTCGCTCTCTCTCTCTCACATAGAGGGAGCATTGCAGCTCTGTGTCGGGAGGCAGCCCAGGAGGAGGGCTGTGTGGGGAGCAGGAGAAGACGGGGGGCCGCGAGGCTCTGGAGGAGGTCCAGGCCATCCCGGGGAACATGCAGTGCTGCGACTGTGGAGAGCCCGGTCCGGACTGGGCCTCTATCAACTTGGGGATCACGCTCTGCATCGTCTGCTCGGGGATACACAGGTACACACACACACACACACGCACACGCACACGCACACACAAACTAATATGTAACTACCTTCTGTCTTTCTGACAGGAGTCTGGGCGTCCATTTCTCCAAAGTACGCTCCCTCACCCTGGACTCCTGGGAACCAGAGCTGGTCCGGGTAAGAATACATCCACTAAGCTACCTTTGGATGCATCTCAATAGTGTAGCATAACTAGACTAATGTCAAGGGGGGTTACTGTACAGTCGTGGCCAAAAGTTTGGAGAATGTGGAAATTAATATTTGTGTCAAAGTTTGCTGCTTCAGTGTCTTTATATATTTTTGTCAGATGTTACTATGGAATACTGAAGTATAATTACAATAATTTCACAAGTGTCAAAGGCTTTTATTGACAATTACATGAAGTTGATGCAAAGTCAATATTTGCAGTGTTGACCCTTCTTTTTCAAGACCTCTGCAATCCGCCCTGGCATGCTGTCAATTAACTTCTGGGCCACATCCTGACTGATGGCAGCCCATTCTTGCCTCTTGAGGATTGACCACAAGTTCTCAATGGGATTAAGGTCTGGGGAGTTTCCTGGCCATGGACCCAAAATATCTATGTTTTGTTCCCCGAGCCACCTAGTTTATCACTTTTGTCTTATGGCAAGGTGCTTCATCATTCTGGAAAAGGCATTGTTCTCGTCACCAAACTGTTCCTGGATGGTTGGGAGAAGTTGCTCTCGGAGGATGTGTTGGTACCATTCTTTATTCATGGCTGTGTTCTTAGGCAAAATTGTGAGTGAGCCCACTCCCTTGGCTGAGAAGCAACCCCACACATGAATGGTCTCAGAATGCTTTACTGTTGGCATGACACAGGACTGATGGTAGCGCTCCCCTTGTCTTCTCCGGACAAGCTTTTTTCCGAATGCCCCAAACAATCGGAAAGGGGATTCATCAGAGAAAATGACCAGTCCTCAGCAGTCCAATCCCTGTACCTTTTGCAGAATATCAGTCTGTCCCTGATGTTTTTCCTGGAGAGAAGTGGCTTCTTTGCTGCCCTTCTTGACACCAGGCCATCCTCCAAAAGTCTTTGCCTCACTGCGTGCAGATGCACTCACACCTGCCTGCTGCCATTCCTGAGCAAGCTCTGTACTGGTGGTGCCCCGCTTCCACAGCTGAATCAAATTTAGGAGAAGGTCCTGGCGCTTGCTGGACTTTCTAGGGCGCCCTGAAGCCTTCTTCAAAACAATTGAACCGCTCTCCTTGAAGTTATTGATGATCCGATAAATGGTTGATTTAGGTGCAATCTTACTGGCAGCAGTATCCTTGCCTGTGAAGCCCTTTTTGTGCAAAGCAAGGATGACGGCACATGTTTCCTTGCAAGTAACCATGGTTGACAGAGGAAGAACAATGATTCCAAGCACCACCCTCCTTTTGAAGCTTCCAGTCTGTTATTCGAACTCAGTCAGCATGACAGAGTGATCTCCAGCCTTGTCCTCGTCAACACTACAAGACCCTGCTATGTAAAGTCCCCCCTTATCTCAGCTCGCTGATCACCATAGCAGCACCCACCTGTAGCACGCGCTCCAGCAAGTATATCTCTCTGGTCACCCCCAAAACCAATTCTACCTTTGGCCGCCTCTCCTTCCAGTTCTCTGCAGCCAATGACTGGAACGAACTACAAAAATCTCTGAAACTGGAAACACTTATCTCCCTCACTAGCTTTAAGCACCAGCTGTCAGAGCAGCTCATAGATTACTGCACCTGTACATAGCCCATCTATAATTTAGCCCAAACAACTACCTCTTTCCCTACTGTATTTATTTATTTATTTTGCTCCTTTGCACCCCATTATTTATATCTCTACTTTGCACATTCTTCCACTGCAAATCAACCATTCCAGTGTTTTACTTGCTATATTTTATTTACTTCGCCACCATGGCCTTTTTTTTGCCTTCACCTCCCTTATCTCACCTCACTTGCTCACATTGTATATAGACTTATTTTTCTACTGTATTATTGACTGTATGTTTGTTTTACTCCATGTGTAACTCTGTTTTGTTGTATGTGTCGAACTGCTTTGCTTTATCTTGGCCAGATTGCAATTGTAAATGAGAACGTGTTCTCAACTTGCCTACCTGGTTAAATAAAGGTGAAATAAAATAAATAAATAAAACGCTCACACCTGTGTTAACGAGAGAATCACTGACATGATGTCAGCTGGTCCTTTTGTGGCAGGGCTGAAATGCAGTGGAAATGTTTTTGGGATATTCAGTTAATTTGCATGGCAAAGAGGGACTTTGCAATTAATTGCAATTCATCTGATCAATCTTCATAACATTCTGGAGTATATGCAAATTGCCATTGTACAAACTGAGGCAGCAGACTTTGTGAAAATGTATATTTCTGTCATTCTCAAAACTTTTGGCCACGACTGTACATGTGTTTTAGAATGTATTGAAAGTCTAGGTAGAAATATATATACTTTCTTTATTCAATAAAAACACAACTGACGTTTGTGTTTATCCTCCCTTCCTCCCTGTCCTGTAGTTGATGTGTGAGTTGGGAAACACAGCCATCAACAGGATCTACGAGGGGCGAATTGATGAGATCACCATCAAGAAACCTCACCCGTCCAGTCCAAGGTATCTCACTTCCCACTCTCATTTTCATTCCTCGGGTCATGAGTCATCACTTTTTATTAATCTCATACAGACAGTCAAGATGTAATAGCGTTGCCGTGTGATTTCATTGCAGTTTCATTAAGGTTAATGGAACAGAACGTTCAGATAGAAATATATTGTGTAGACCAGGCAAGATTCTGTATTGTCTATATACTGTGGAGTAGTTCTATTCATTACATTTCTATCTGCAACATTCAAAACATTATAAAAAGTTCTGTTGAATCCCGAGGTATAAGAATACCCCCTTCATCTCCTTCTGGTGTCATTAACATGAAACTGCAGGGAGATGTTTTATAATTTTTCCTTATTACACTTTACATGCATACTGCTAAAATGTCAGCTATCCTTTTTCTTTGCTCAATATGCCAACATTCTATCTTTAAGTACACTACATGACCCAAAGTATGTAGACACCTGCTACTCGAACGTCTCATTCCAAAATCATGGGTATTAATATGAGTTGGTTTCCCCTTTGCTGCTTGCTTCCATTCAGCTGTTCGTGAGGACGGGCACTGACTTATGTATTATACAGTGCAGGAAAGTATTCAGACACCTTGACCTTTTCCACATTTTGTTACGTTATAGCCTTATTTTAAAGTGGATAACATACATTTTTTCCCTCATCAATCTACACGCAATACCCCATAATGACAAAGCAAAAACAGGTTTTTAGATATTTTTTTGCAGATGTATTAAAAATTAAAAAACAGATACCTTATTTACGTAAATATTCAGACCCTTTGCTATGAAACTCGAAATTGAGCTCAGGTGCATCCTATTTCCATTGATCATCCTTGAGATGATTCTACAACTTGATTAGTGTTGTGATAAATTAAATTGATTGGATATGATTTGGAAAGGCACACAGTCTTTTTATTATTATTTTATTATTATTATATATATTTTTTAACCTTTATTTAACTAAGCAAGTCACTTAAGAACAACATCTTATTTACAATGACCTATCCCGGCCAAACCCTAACCCGGACAACACTGGATCAATTGTGTGCCGCCCTATAGGACTCCCAATCACGGCCGGTTGATACAGCCTGGAATCGAACCAGGGTCTGTAGTGACCCCTCTACCACTGAGATGCAGTGCCTTAGACCGTTGCCCCACTCGGGAGCCCTGTCCATATAAACTTCCACAGTTGACAGTGCCTGTCAGCGCAAAAACCAAGCCATGAGGTTGAAGGAATTGTCCGGAAAGCTCAGAGACAGTATTGTCTCGAAACACAGATCTGGGGAAGGGCACCAAATAAATTCTACAGCATTGAAGGTCCCCAAGAACACAGTGGTCTCCATCATTCTTAAATGGAAGAAGTTTGGAACCACCAACTCTTCCTAGAGCTGGCTGCCTGGCCAAACTGAGCAATCGGGGGAGAAGGGTCTTTGTCAGGGAGGTGACCAGGAACCCAATGGTCACTCTGACAGTATTACTCTGTGGAGCTGGGAGAACCTTCCAGAAGGACAGCAATCTCTGCAGCAGTCCACATATCAGGCCTTTATGGTTGAGTGGCCAGACGGAAGCCACTCTTCAGTAAAAGGCACATGCAGCCCACTTGGAGTTTGCCAAAAGGCACCTAAAGGACTCTCAGAGCATGAGAAACACGATTCTTTGGTCTGATGAAACCAAGATGGAACTCTTTGCCCTGAATGCCAAGTGTCCCGTCTGGGGGAAACCTGGCACCATCCCTACGGTGAAGCGTGGTGGCAGCATCATGCTGTGGGGATGTTTTTCAGCGGCAAGGACTTTGAGACTAGTCAGGATTGAGGCAAAGTTGAACGGAGCAAAGTACAGAGAGATCCTTGATGAAAACCTATTCCAAAGCGCTCAGGACCTCAGACTGGGGCGAAGGTTCACCTTCCAACAGGACAAGGACCAAATGCACACAGCCAAGACAATGCATGAGTGGCTTCAGGATATGTTTCGAACATCTCTGGAGAGACTTGAAATTAGCTGTGCAGCGACGCTCCCCATCCAACCTGACAGAGCTTGAGAGGATCTGCAGAGAAGAATGGGAAAAACTCACCAAATACAGGTTTGCCAAGCTTGTAGCCTCATACCCAAGAATACTCGAGGCTGTAATCGGTGCCTAAGGTGTTTCAACAAAGTACTGAGTAAAGGGTCTGAATACTTATGTAAATGTGATATTTCAGTTTTTATTTGTTAAATTTGGCAAAATTTCTAAAAGCCTGTTTTTGCTTTGTCATTATGGGGTATTGAGTGTAGATAGATTTAACAGATGAGGGGGGGGAAACTATTTTAGAATAAGGCAGTAACAAAATCTAGAAAAGTTAAGGGGTCTGAACACTTTCCGAAGGCACTGTATCTGACTTCCTCTTTTCCTCTCTTCTGCTGCACCCCAGACAGGAAGTGACACAGGTACATGACAACGGCTGTGGTTTGTGCCGTAACATGACAATGACTGTGGTTTGTGTCGTAACTAAACTGTCCCCCAGAAATGTGCTGTGCAACTGCATGGCTTTGTGTATGTGTTCTGGTTGTAAAGTAGAATGCAGTCAACCATGTTGTAATACATTACAGGGAGGGCTGGCTTGTCAAATTGAATTGAACTGATTAACTGTGTTATAATATGATGATTTGATAATGTGCATTACTGTGTATGAAATTCAGTTGCTTTGATATATTGTTTTACTCAAATTGCTTTAATGATCTGACACTCTCTTGCCTTCCTTTATTTCTATCTATCCATCTCTCTCGTTCTCCATCTCTCTCTGTCCCCATTCTCTCTCTTTCTCCATCTTTCTCTCTTGCTCTATCAGGGGTGATAAGGAGTCGTGGATTCGTTCTAAGTACGTGGAGAAGAAGTTCATCCAGAAGCTCCCGGAGACGGGACGTAAAGCTCCCCTGCGGCGCTCCAGCGCCCGGAGGAACAGAGCTAACACCCAGGAGAGGCCAGCCGGGTCACGACCCCCACTCAAACCCAAACCCACCCGGGCCACCCTGCCACGACTCGCAGGTACTGGACAGGACATACACGCTCATCTGATTCACCCCATAGGGCCAAACCCGAGCAGACCTGTACCAGGCTGGCCTTGTTAAGCATTACATTACAACTGATCAGGTATTCAAATCAACAGTGTATACGTTTCTGCTTCCTATAAAAGAGATGTTGATGTTCTTTTCGCTGTCTGCTGATGGACTGGTAGGTGTTGAAGTGACATAAGTCCTGATCCAGTACAGATGTGTGTCCAGGTCAGGAATGTAAGCGACGCAGGTGCTGTGGGTTATTTGTGTCTGTCCAAGCGATAGATAAGAGGATAGATGCCAACGACAGAAATTCCACAACTTATCAAGCTAGGAAGGAATTTATATCAAATATTCACACAATGTTGAACCTCGCTGCACCCAAACTGACACACACACACACACACACACATCATCCATAAACCTGGTGACACAGCAAAAAGTGGTAAGCTTGTTACATTGTCGTAGTGTGTGTGTTGTTATAGTCAGCAGGATAAAACTGTCATCTTGTGGCCTGTTGCTATACTGAAGGAAAGTCATGTGACGCTCTCTCTTTCCCTTCAGGGCTTGATCAGAGTGACCTTGTCCAAAAGAACAATACGGGCATTCACAAAGGTGACAAAAACACACACAGAGATGCCCCCCCCCCCCCCCCCCCCCCACACACACACACACGCACTAAACCCCCTGTCATCCCTCCACAGATGATGAAGATGACGAAGAGGAGGACCTGTCTGGTCTTCATCCCGGGGCGTTGTTATACCGGTCTGCAGCGCTGCAGCATTTCCCTGTCATGGCCGACGCCCTGGCCCACGGAGCTGACGTCAACTGGGTCAACACAGCCGAGGAGTCCAGCACCCCACTCCTACAGGCCGTCACCGCGGTGAGGAGAGAGAGTGTTTATAAGAGAGCAAGCTGGTTTGTGTGAATGTATCTGTTGTGCGTATATGCTCACCTGCCCTCTGACCCGTCTCTCCAGAACTCCTTGGCAGCGTGTGAGTTCCTGCTACAGAACGGTGCCAATGTCAACACAGCAGACAGCAACAGGAGAGGACCTCTACACCATGCCACTATACTGGGACACACTGGGTAGGATGGACACACACATGCGCACACATACGCACGCACGCACACACACGCACTAACCTGGTCCCTGTCTCCCAGGCTTGTGTGTCTGTTCCTGAAGCGAGGGGCGGACTACAACGCCAGAGACAACACCCAGAAAGACCCCATTACTATCGCCGTGGAGACAGCCAACGCTGACATCGTCACCCTGTGAGTATAAACTTCAGTTGATTTGTTGACACTAGAAGGATTGATTGATTTTCTCACGACTTTGCTTTCTCCTGACAGGCTGCGAATTGCCAAGATGAACAAGGAGATGCGGGAGATGGATGGAGCCTTTGGCCAACCAGGTCACTCAGGGGGACAGGGAGTGGGCGGGACAGGGAGTGGGATGGGCCAAACCAGGAAGGGACTTCAGGCCTTGAAGAACCAACTGAGTGGATGGGCACTAGGGGGGCAGAATGAGTAGAGAGAGGTGGACAGGCATCGTAATTGAGGAGAGAACAGATAGGGAGGAGGGGTACTTCTGAGGTGCGTAGGCTACTCGTCTAACAGTTCCCAGTAAGTTGTGAGGTAACATTAAAATAGATTCCATTTTTTTTTTTAACATTACAGTCAAGCATGATGTTCAAGTTATGTTTTGATTGATTTCTGGAATCATTGCTGGACCCTTCCTAGAGTGCTATCAGAAGAAATCTGGACAAATAAGAGGTTAGGGGGAACGTTCTTGGAACTTATATGGGGAACGTACCTGGAACAGAGTTGTTAACTGGATTACTGGGTAGGGACCATTTGCCGTATCTTCAGAGGGAGTAGAGTGAATGCAGTAGAGGGATAACTAGAATACAGGGTAAATGTATGGATAAGAGGCTTCTATACTGTAGTATTTATGTATGTTGGAAGAGGCAACCATTTTGGGAATATAATAGTAAAGGGAAAAACAGGGAAAAGGAGAGAACATAGAGGAGGAAGGAGGGACGTTTTAAAGGGAGTGTTTATGGCTGCACACCACGAGAGAGTCCACGTTGCACTTTGATGTAGAATGAATGAATGCAGTTAGTGATCCTGCACTTTACAGCCCATATAAGCTCAATGTAGATCAGTGAATGATAACACTGGGCGTTGGCCATGTTTAACATGTATTTATACACCTATATATAAGTGTAGAGTTCTATATGGACGTATGTATGAATGTATTGTATGATAGCACAGGATGCTGCTTGAAAAAGAATGAGTCGGATTGTTAGGGTTGTCTCGTCATGTACATTTTATGCACCTTGCATAAGTCCAGCAACCAATGGTATTGTCACTTGAGGGTTTTTCCATTATACAACTGTATGTTCCCCCAGGCTTACTTTAACCTTTTCAAACGGACTCTTTTGTCACAGCGAAGTGGTTATTATTGTGTTTGGCCGGTTTCAAATGCACACTGCCACCGTTTAAGCATTGCTTTTGCTTGAGAATTAGAACTTGGTGCTGAGAACATGAAGATGTATAGAAAGTAATGAGCCTCTCTGTCATTTGTAGTTCAGTGTTTTCCAAACAGTGGCTCAGGGCCCACTGGTGGGTTATGTTATTGCCAGTCTTAGGCTGCTGGTCAAACCTAGGTCGTGTCTGTTGTAAACATGTTTGTGTCTATCTGGACAATGAACAATGCACCATGATTAAACATTTGGGAACCACTGGTCTAAACCCATCAGCTAGCCAGTAGGCCTAGCTGATGCAACCAACTTGGGCTGGAACAGTGGACTCTCAATGGGTAGAGCTGTAATCTTTTTTGCGGTGTTGTATGTGACCCATCCATTCCTCCATAGCCAAACTGTCTGCCAAAGTCTGTTCCAAGTCCAAGTTATTTAGTCCAGTACTGTCCCAATAACTCCCTATTTCAAATCCTGGTTTGAAATATCCTAACTCAAATCATTTGTCTGGCTCTGGAGGACTGAGGTTGTGAGGCTCATGTAGTGTCTATACTCGGAAATGCTTAATTTGTCTGTCAGTCTCTGATGTGCAGTGCTTTCTCATTGTTGTTTTGTGAGCCTTTGTGTTTGTCCAATGAGGCGACTGCCTGCTCTGCGCTGCTTGCACAGTGTGTCCCTTGATGCCACCGCCTTACAGCGCTACAGGTAAACAGTGTGTGCGCGTGCCTCCGCGTGTGCGCATGCGTGTTTCTAGTAGTAGCCTAATGTCGGCCAATTATAAATGTCTAAATCCCCTTTTCCTGAATTTTCATCTCATGTCTTGTTTTTCTAAGGTGATGAAACGTACCAGGACATCTTCAGGGACTTCTCTCACATGGCATCTAACAACCCGGAGAAACTCAAGCGCCGCAGTACAGACTTTAAAACTTGACCTACCCAACAGCTGGTTCTTTTGTATGCTGTTGTTATGCTGTTTTCCTTCTTCTTTTTTTGTCACACACACACACGCCGACACAGACAAACACACATTTGCTGGCCACCTGCTCTGCGTTAGGTCATTGCTCAGCTGGTGATTACTTTAGTAGCGGCTCCAGTCCAACAGTAATGTCTTTGTGTTTGGCTGCCAGAGGAGAACACTCGGGCTTAGTGGCTACATGAGACACTTGTTGGAGGAGATAGAAGATGTACAGCCTAATAATGACAGCTAATACAGTAATAACTTCCCATTGAATGATTTATTTCCTAATTTAATTTGGTTAACCATAGTCTAGCGGAGCCATCCGACCCTAATCTCGTTGACTTGACTATAAGGCTAGGTTTCCCACAACTACTGTTGAACAAAAAAAAATCAATTTTAATAGCTGTGTTGCTTTCTGTTGATCCTCCTCAATGTATTGTTGTGACAGAAAGAAAAGGAGGGATATGTTTGAAGCAAAGGGTTAAACAGTTGTATGTGCTCTTATACGTTTCTTCATATTTTTGGATGTGATGTTGTTTCTTTGTATATCATGTTTATTTTGGGGGGGGGGGGGGTCTATTGACTGCATGAGGTACAAGAGATGTGTTTCTTGCGGAAAATTAAAATACCAGAGTTCATTTCAGTTTCTGCGTAAAGTCATTCAGTGGACCTAAATATACTGGGTGTGTTCAAGCGGTTAAGCCGAACGAAGTCGACTAGACAAAAATAGCGAGTGAAGTCGGGTGGAGGTGTATCTGCGACAGCCAAAAGCAAGGCTCAGATCAACATGGCAATGTCAACATAGCTGCTATATAAACGTTTCTTTATACATGTCTAAATAAACTTTTCTATAACCCCATATCACACACTCACAAGCTGAAAACGTAACATATGTACAATTAATTGGTCAAATCAAATTTATTTATATAGCCCTTCTTACATCAGCTGATATCTCAAAGTGCTGTACAGAAACCCAGCCTAAAACCCCAAACAGCAAGCAATGCAGATGTAGGAGCACGGTGGCTAGGAAAAACTCCCTAGAAAGGCCAAAACCTAGGAAGAAACCTAGAGAGGAACCAGGCTATGAGGGGTGGCCCGTCCTCTTCTGGCTGTGCCGGGTGGAGATTATAACAGAACATGGCCAAGATCTTCAAATGTTCATAAATGACCAGCATGGTCAAATAATAATAATCACAGTAGTTGCCGAGGGTGCAGCAAGTCAGCACCTCAGGAGTAAATGTCAGTTGGCTTTTCATAGCCGATCATTGAGAGTATCTCTACCGCTCCTGCTGTCTCTAGAGAGTTGAAAACAGCAGGTCTGGGAAAGGTAGCATGTCTGGTGAACAAGTCAGGGTTCCATAGCTGCAGGCAGAACAGTTGAAACTGGAGCAGCAGCACGGCCAGGTGGACTGGGGACAGCAAGGAGTCATCATGCCAGGTAGTCCTGAGGCATGGTCCTAGGGCTCAGGTCCTCTGAGAGAGAGAAAGAAAGAATTAGAGAGAGCATACTTAAATTCAAACAGGACACCGGATAAGACAGGAGAAGTACTCCAGATATAACAAACTGACCCTAGCCCCCCGATACATAAACTACTGCAGCATAAATACTGGAGGCTGAGACAGGAGGGGTCAGGAGACACTGTGGCCCCATCCGATGATACCCCCGGACAGGGCCAAACAGGAAGGATATAACCCCACCCACTTTGCCAAAGCACAGCCCCCACACCACTAGAGGGATATCTTCAGCCACCAACTTACCATCCTGAGACAAGGCCGAGTATAGCCCACAAAGATCTCCGCCACGGTACAACCCAAGGTGGGGCACCAACCCAGACAGGAAGATCACGTCAGTGACTCAACCCACTCAAGTGACGCACCCCTCCCAGGGACGGCATGAAAGAGCACCAGTAAGCCAGTGACTCAGCCCCTGTAATAGGGTTAGAGGCAGAGAATCCCAGTGGAGAGAGGGGAACCGGCCAGGCAGAGACAGCAAGGGCGGTTCGTTGCATCTTTTTGATACTGTCGCAAAGCTAACTAAAAAGCAACATTCCCCAAGTGAGGATGGCTTTCACTTCAGCAGTAATAAATTCATGAACTTCTTTGAAGAAAAGATCATGATCATTAGAAAGAAAATTACGGGGCCTCCCGGGTGGCGCAGTGGTCTAGGGCACTGCATCACAGTGCTAGCTGCGCCACCAGAGTCTCTGGGTTCGCGCCCAGGCTCTGTCGCAGCCGGCCGCGACCGGGAGGTCCGTGGGGCGACGCACAATTGGCATTGCGTCGTCCGGGTTAGGGAGGGTTTGGCCGGTAGGGATATCCTTGTCTCATCGCGCTCCAGCGACTCCTGTGGCGGGCCGGGCGCAGTGCGCGCTAACCAAGGGGGCCAGGTACACGGTGTTTCCTCCGACACATTGGTGCGGCTGGCTTCCGGGTTGGAGGCGCGCTGTGTTAAAGAAGCAGTGCGGCTTGGTTGGGTTGTGCTTCGGAGGACGCATGGCTTTCGACCTTCGTCTCTCCCGAGCCCGTATGGGAGTTGTAGCGATGAGACAAGATAGTAGTTACTAGCGATTGGATACCACGAAAATTGGGGAGTTAATGGGATACAATTTAAAAAATAAAAAAAATAAAAAAATAAAGCAAATTACGGACTCCTCTTTAAATCTGCGTATTCCTCCAAAGCTCAGTTGTCCTGAGTCTGCACAACTCTGCCAGGACCTAGGATCAAGAGAGACACTCAAGTGTTTTGAAATCGAGTGGCCTGCCTCCAAAAAGTGGGCCGCAACTGGGTAGGTCAAGTTTTTGCACCTAATGGTGCTACGATGCTCTGAGATACGTACTTTTAATTCACGCTTTCACGATATTCCTGAACAACGTCTATTTGAGCCCCTATTGGATGGTAATTATAAGTGTAATGGTTGTGCCCAATGCAATGACACTTATAAATGCAGATCCTTTAAACATCCACAAACAGGGACATCGATCCCAATCAAAGGTGTTATTACGTGCTCCACTAAGGCAGTTATTTATCTCATAACTTGTCCTTGTGGTAAAAATTATGTGGGTAAAACAAAGCGTGAACTAAAAGTACGTATCTCAGAGCATCGTAGCACCCTTAGGTGCAAAAACTTGACCTACCCAGTTGCGGCCCACTTTTTGGAGGCAGGCCACTCGATTTCATCTTTGCGTTATATTGGCATCGAACATGTCACCCTCCCTAGGAGAGGGGGTGACCTTGATAATTTATTGTTAAGACGAGAGGCTGCTTGGATATTTAATTTAAAGACCCTTGCTTCCTTCGGTCTTAATGTGGACTTTGATCTGAAGCCATTCTTGTGATTGTTGTGATTGTTGTGACTTTGCCATTGTGGTTGTTTGTAGGCTTGTGTGGTCTTTAGTGTGTCTATGATCGTATGCTATCCATTTGTATTAATTGTATGTTGCTCATTCTATGCCGTTTTAATATGAGTAATTAACCAATGATATTAGGCCACTGTTGGCCATGATTACAGACACCTGTGTGTCTTGACACTATATATAAACGAGTCATCCCGCAGTGTCTGTGATTGTACCCTGATGAAGACAGCTTGCCTGTCGAAACGTTGGTAATTAAATATTTTTGCATCTGAGCTCCTAGAGTGTGCGGCTCTCCTTTATTTTCTAGTTTTCTACTCCGCTAGCCAGCACCTCGCCTACATAGGTGTGCGTTTCTTTTTTCTTCTAGATTCTTCTGGAAGGTTCTCCCATCTCCACAGAGGAACTCTGGAGTTCTGTCAGAGTGAACATCGGGTTCTTAGTCACGTCCCTGACCAAGGCCCTTCTCCCCTAATTGGTCCCAGTGGCCGGGCGGCCAGCTCTAGGATGAGTCTTGGTGGTTCCAAACTTCTTCCATTTAAGAATGATGGAGGCAACTGTGTTCTTGGGGACCTTCAATGCTGCAGAATTTTTTTTTGGTACCCTTCCCCAGATCTGTGCCTCGACACAATCCTGTCTTGGAGCTCTACGGACAATTCCTTTGACCTCATGGCTTGGTTTTTACTCTGACATGCACTGTCAACTGTGGGACCTTATGTAGACAGGTGTGTGTGCTTTTCAAAATCATATCCAATCAATTGAATTTACCACAGATGGACTCCAGTCAAGTTGTAGAAACATTTCAAATATGATCAATGTAAAACCCTGTTGCACCTGAGCTCAATTTCGAGACTCATTGCAAAGGGACTGAATACTTGTGTAAATAAGGTATTTCTGTTTTAGTTTTTTTTGGAGGAAAAAAATGTAAACCTTTTTCTGCTTTGTCATTCTGGGGTATTGTGTGTAGATTGATGAGGGAATAATTCATTTTTATTTTTAGAATAAGCCTGTAATGTAACAAAATTCTGAAAAGTCAAGGTTTCTGAATACGCATATATAGCTAGCTACATAGCCGTCTTTGTATCAAAGATAATTGTGTAGTCTAGAGCGATTTTCTAGGTTAGCTAGCCAGCTATTGTCGTTCTTTTAACGCAACGTAACGTAATCAACACTGCTAGCTAGCCAGCTAGCCACCGAATAGCAGCACTGTAGCAGCACTGTAGAAACTATTACACTCAACGGAACGACTTGATTAGTGTAGTGTCAACAACGCAGCCACTGCCAACTAGCCTACTTCAGCAGTACTGTATCATTTTAATCATTTTAGTCAATAAGATTCTTGCTACGTAAGCTTAACTTTCTGAACATTCGAGACGTGTAGTCCACTTGTCATTCCAATCTCCTTTGCATTAGCGTAGCCTCTCCTGTAGCCTGTCAACTATGTGTCTGTCTATCCCTGTTCTCTCCCCTCTGCACAGACCATACAAACGCTTCACACCGCGTGGCCGCGGCCACCCTAATCTGGTGGTCCCAGCGCGCACGACCCACGTGGAGTTCCAGGTCTCCGGTAGCCTCTGGAACTGCCGATCTGCGGCCAACAAGGCAGAGTTCATCTCAGCCTATGCCTCCCTCCAGTCCCTCGACTTCTTGGCACTGACGGAAACATGGATCACCACAGATAACACTGCTACTCCTACTGCTCTCTCTTCGTCCGCCCACGTGTTCTCGCACACCCCGAGAGCAGCTGGTCAGCGGGGTGGTGGCACCGGGATCCTCATCTCTCCCAAGTGGTCATTCTCTCTTTCTCCCCTTACCCATCTGTCTATCGCCTCCTTTGAATTCCATGCTGTCACAGTTACCAGCCCTTTCAAGCTTAACATCCTTATCATTTATCGCCCTCCAGGTTCCCTCGGAGAGTTCATCAATGAGCTTGATGCCTTGATAAGCTCCTTTCCTGAGGACGGCTCACCTCTCACAGTTCTGGGAGACTTTAACCTCCCCACGTCTACCTTTGACTCATTCCTCTCTGCCTCCTTCTTTCCACTCCTCTCCTCTTTTGACCTCACCCTCTCACCTTCCCCCCCTACTCACAAGGCAGGCAATACGCTTGACCTCATCTTTACTAGATGCTGTTCTTCCACTAACCACATTGCAACTCCCCTCCAAGTCTCCGACCACTACCTTGTATCCTTTTCTCTCTCGCTCTCATCCAACACTTCCCACACTGCCCCTACTCGGATGGTATCGCGCCGTCCCAACCTTCGCTCTCTCTCCCCCGCTACTCTCTCCTCTTCCATCCTATCATCTCTCCCCTCTGCTCAAACCTTCTCCAACCTATCTCCTGATTCTGCCTCCTCAACCCTCCTCTCCTCCCTTTCTGCATCCTTTGACTCTCTATGTCCCCTATCCTCCAGGCCGGCTCGGTCCTCCCCTCCCGCTCCGTGGCTCGACGACTCATTGCGAGCTCACAGAACAGGGCTCCGGGCAGCCGAGCGGAAATGGAGGAAAACTCGCCTCCCTGCGGACCTGGCATCCTTTCACTCCCTCCTCTCTACATTTTTCTCTTCTGTCTCTGCTGCTAAAGCCACTTTCTACCACTCTAAATTCCAAGCATCTGCCTCTAACCCTAGGAAGCTCTTTGCCACCTTCTCCTCCCTCCTGAATCCTCCTCCCCCTCCCCCCCCCTCCTCCCTCTCTGCAGATGACTTCGTCAACCATTTTGAAAAGAAGGTCGACGACATCCGATCCTCGTTTGCTAAGTCAAACGACATCGCTGGTTCTGCTCACACTGCCCTACCCTGTGCTCTGACCTCTTTCTCCCCTCTCTCTCCAGATGAAATCTCGCGTCTTGTGACGGCCGGCCGCCCAACAACCTGCCCGCTTGACCCTATCCCCTCCTCTCTTCTCCAGACCATTTCCGGAGACCTTCTCCCTTACCTCACCTCGCTCATCAACTCATCCCTGACCGCTGGCTACGTCCCTTCCGTCTTCAAGAGAGCGAGAGTTGCACCCCTTCTGAAAAAACCTACACTCGATCCCTCCGATGTCAACAACTACAGACCAGTATCCCTTCTTTCTTTTCTCTCCAAAACTCTTGAACGTGCCGTCCTTGGCCAGCTCTCCTGCTATCTCTCTCAGAATGACCTTCTTGATCCAAATCAGTCAGGCTTCAAGACTAGTCATTCAACTGAGACTGCTCTTCTCTGTATCACGGAGGCGCTCCGCACTGCTAAAGCTAACTCTCTCTCCTCTGCTCTCATCCTTCTAGACCTATCGGCTGCCTTCGACACTGTGAACCATCAGATCCTCCTCTCCACCCTCTCCGAGTCGGGCATCTCCGGCGCGGCCCACGCTTGGATTGCGTCCTACCTGACAGGTCGCTCCTACCAGGTGGCGTGGCGAGAATCTGTCTCCTCACCACGCGCTCTCACCACTGGTGTCCCCCAGGGCTCTGTTCTAGGCCCTCTCCTATTCTCGCTATACACCAAGTCACTTGGCTCTGTCATAACCTCACATGGTCTCTCCTATCATTGCTATGCAGACGACACACAATTAATCTTCTCCTTTCCCCCTTCTGATGACCAGGTGGCGAATCGCATCTCTGCATGTCTGGCAGACATATCAGTGTGGATGACGGATCACCACCTCAAGCTGAACCTCGGCAAGACGGAGCTGCTCTTCCTCCCGGGGAAGGACTGCCCGTTCCATGATCTCGCCATCACGGTTGACAACTCCATTGTGTCCTCCTCCCAGAGCGCTAAGAACCTTGGCGTGATCCTGGACAACACCCTGTCGTTCTCAACTAACATCAAGGCGGTGGCCCGTTCCTGTAGGTTCATGCTCTACAACATCCGCAGAGTACGACCCTGCCTCACACAGGAAGCGGCGCAGGTCCTAATCCAGGCACTTGTCATCTCCCGTCTGGATTACTGCAACTCGCTGTTGGCTGGGCTCCCTGCCTGTGCCATTAAACCCCTACAACTCATCCAGAACGCCGCAGACCGTCTGGTGTTCAACCTTCCCAAGTTCTCTCACGTCACCCCGCTCCTCCGCTCTCTCCACTGGCTTCCAGTTGAAGCTCGCATCCGCTACAAGACCATGGTGCTTGCCTACGGAGCTGTGAGGGGAACGCCACCTCAGTACCTCCAGGCTCTGATCAGGCCCTACACCCAAATAAGGGCACTGCGTTCATCCACCTCTGGCCTGCTCGCCTCCCTACCACTGAGGAAGTACAGTTCCCACTCAGCCCAGTCAAAACTGTTCGCTGCTCTGGCCCCCCAATGGTGGAACAAACTCCCTCACGACGCCAGGACAGCGGAGTCAATCACCACCTTCCGGAGACACCTGAAACCCCACCTCTTTAAGGATTACCTAGGATAGGATAAAGTAATCCTTCTGACCCCCCCCCCCCCCCCCCCTTAAAAGATTTAGATGCACTGTTGTAAAGTGGCTGTTCCACTGGATGTCATAAGGTGAATGCACCAATTTGTAAGTCGCTCTGGATAAGAGCGTCTGCTAAATGACTTAAATGTAATGTAATGTACACGTCAGCCTGCTAATTATACAAATGTACAATGAACAAAAATATAAAGATCCCAGAAATTTTCCAAATACACAAAAAGGTTATTTCTCTCAAATGTTTGCACAAATTTGTTTACATCCCTGTTATTGATCATTTCTCCTTTGCTAAAATAATCCAGCCACCTGACAGGTGTGGCATATCAAGAAGCAGATGAATCAGTGTGATCATTACCCAGGTGCATCTTGTGCTGGAAACAATAAAATGCCACAAAAATGTGCAGTTTTGCACACAACACAATGCCACAGATGTCTCAAGTTTTGATGGAGCGTGCATTTGGCATGCTGACTGCATTAATGTAGACCAGAGGTGCTGCCAAATAATTTACTGTTCATTTCTCTACCATAAGCCGCCTCCAACGTAGTTTTAGAGAATTTGGCAGTACGTCCAACCGGCCTCACAACCGCAGACCATGTGTAAACCCGCCAGCCCAGGATCTCCACATCCGGCTTCTCCACCTGCGGGATCATCTGAAGGGGTGCTGAGGAGTATTTTTGTCTGAAATAAATCCCTTTTGTGTGGAAAAACTAAATCTGATTGGCTGGGCCTGGCTCCCAAGTGGATGGGCCTATGTCCTCCCATGGCTGTGCCCCTGCCCAGTCATGTGAAATCCATAGATTAGGACCTAATTTATTTATTTCCTTCTATGAACTGTAACTAAGTAAAATCTTTGAAATTGTTGCACGTTGCATTTATATTTGTGTTCAGTTTAAAATAGATCCTATCCTATAATTGTAACTTTGTAGGCCGCATGTCCTGCACCAGCATCGTATGTTCTCTCCCAGCTTCATGGTTTGAACGAGGTGCGTAATTCCAGTCCATATTAAACAGTATAATACAATACGGTACAGTAATACAATCCACACTCAGAAATATTAGCCTAAAGGAACTAGTTTAATTTATGTACCCAAGAGAGCATAGCTACATCTATGGGGTTTTGTGTTTTTCTGTCTTGTGTAAGACATTTGTATTTTAATGTATGGCTCATAAAATGTATTTGATGTATGGCTCATCAGGCTCAGGTACAGTACATAGCATCAAGCTTGAATTTTCATGCCGATCAAAGCTCTAATCAAATCCAGACCTAGTTATATGCTTTATATCAGGGGTGTCAAACTATTTCCATGGAGGGCCTAGAGTCTGCGGGTTTTGGGGTTTTCCTTTCAATGAAGACATAGACAACCAGATGAGGGGAGTTCCTTACTAATTAGGGAGGAGCAAAAACCTGCAGACACTATTTTCGGGAATGGAATATTTGCAAAATACTGGGAAAATGTTAAACCTTTAAAAACACACGCAACAACTGTAGTTTGGACATTTCAAATCTAATGAGAGTTGGGTAGCTTATTTAGTTAGTTCAGTAGGTCTTTCTTTAGGAATGAAACATGAAGGAATGCAAAATCAACACAGTCATTTCAGTCTTTTCCAAGTGTCTTCTTTTGGGGTTTATTGGGAGACTACAACCTATAAGGTATATAGCTGCCACCTACTTTACAGGGTAGTGAACGATAGAAAAAAACGACAAAGAAACCATTCCACTCCTTACAGTCCAATTCAAATCACATCCCTACATGCTCAGGGGCCTGTGAGGGCAGAACATTCTTCAAGATTCCTTGCAAGGCCTCTGCTGTAAAACCACTGTGTCTCAAAATGTGTTTAGCTGCACTCAAAATGCAATTATTCTTTGCTTAGTCCACTCTCTGTGTCCGTGTCCTGAATGTCTTTATTTGTCTTGTTTTCTTTCTTTGTGGATTTTTTACACGCTTCAGCAGATTAGTCTTCTTAGTGAAACTTTCACCAGACTGAGCAGCCATGTTGTTTCTGTTGTTGAGACAGTTTATGAGCATTTAGGTTCCCCTTGACATTGAAGCTTTTCCTACAGTCATCACAGCTAAATGTTTTTTTTCTCCTGTGTGAATCCGAATATGATTGGTTAGGTTTCCCTTCTGTTCGAAGCTCTTCCCACAGTCACCACAGCTAAATTATTTCTCTCCTGTGTGAATCCGTTCATGCTTCCATAGGTCTCCGTTCTGATCGAAGCTTTTCCCACAGTCACCCCAGATAATGGTTTCTCTCCTGTGTGAATCCGTACATGTTCCTTTTATGCCTGATTAAGTTATTCTTGAGACTGAAGCTAATCCCACAGTCATCACAGCTAAAGGAGTTTTCTCCTGTGGGAATCAGTTTATGCATGGATAGATTATTCATGAGACTGAAGCTTTTCCCATAATCATCTCAGCGAAATGATTTATCTTCTGTGTGAATCAGTTTTTGCCTGGTTAAGTTATTCTTGAGACTGAAGCTTATCCCAAAGTCATCACAGCTAAAACTTTTCTCGCCTTTGTGAATCAGTTTATGCCTGGTTAGGTGCCCCTTCTGATTGAAGCCTTTCCCAAAGTCACCACAACTAAATGATTTCTGTCCTGTGTGACCAGTTTGTGCATGGTTAGGTTCCACCTTCGATTTAAGCTTTTCCCACGGTCACCACAGCTAAAAAGTTTCTCTCCTGTGTGATTCTTCATGTGCTTGGACAGATATATTTTGTAATTCAAGGTCTTGCAACAAACAGGGCAGGTGCAGGATTTCTCCATGGGATTCAGTTTACAGGGGGAGTTGTAGTTTCTTCTTGGTGAGAGTAACATGTCTCTGCGTGTCAGCTTTCAAATCAAGCGTTTCACCACAGTCATGGCAGCGGTGCATTTTTCTAAACATGATGCTGGGTTTGGAACAGCGTTTCTGCGATGGTGGGCTGGGATCCAATGGTGGGTTGGGATCCAATGATGGGCTGTTGTCAAATCCCACTGGGTCGCTGCTTACAGCTGAGCTGTGGCCGGAGACATTGTTTTGATTATCTGGAGGGTCACAGGGATTGTTGAGACCCTTTAGATGAGTCACAGTACCAAAAGGTTTAAGATCTACTGGTTTAGAGTCACTCTCTCTGTTTTTCACAGTCTGGGTTTGGGGAAGAGTCAAGGACCAAAGTGGGTCCTCCTGATCACATTCACTTTTCAGACAGGACGAAGTGAAAATGGAGTCTTTGGTATCAAAGAGCCCTTGAAGACACTTTTCCTCCTAATTCATCCCAGAGTTCCTCCTGTTCCTCTTTAATCTGTGTGGGCTCTGGGTCCTCCTGCCTCAGACTGGGGTTCTACTCCTGCTCACAGTGCTGCTGCTCAGGGGGAACCTCCTCTTCAGAGACAACTAGAGAGAGCTGAAGGGAGTCTGGAAGGAAGGAGAGGAGGAGCAGCGGTTATCTATACAGCCTTTAGACATGCCTGAATGTACAATGCCATTTATTTAATGTCCCACAACAGCAACAAAAAAGTCACCTGGAAGATGATGCACAGAGTCCTGCATTGGGTCAGATATCCACGGTTCCCCCGAAGTTGACCGCAAATAAATCCGCTGGCGGGTGGAATTAAATCATTATTTCAACCCGCATGTCGGCTCGCCGTTCAGAACAATTATATTGCGGGTTGAATTATATTGCGGGTTGAAACATTTTATCAAGATAATATATTTTTTACAAACCCAGGAGCTTGTTGTTTTGCCAATTCCAGTCTGTGAGTGGTGAGGCAGACATAATATAGGCTACCAGTCACGCAGGCGTGGATCAGGGAACTGACAATTATTAGTGTGGCTCCTACACTTATGTTTTATCCCCCTTCCTGAGAATAACCTAAATGACAGAGTGAAAAGAAGAAAGCCAATACAACACGTTACTGAGTACCAATCTCCATCTTTTCAAGCAAAGTGGGACTGCTTCGTGTTATGTTATGCTTGTAATCATTAAGGCTGCGTTTCAAACTCAAAGTAGACAGCCCTCAGCCCTAAACCCCGAGCCCTTGAATTACGTTTTACATCGTCACATCCGAGTGTACCTTAAATGTCCATTGCGCAAGCGAGGGAGAGTGACGATCGGAGAGGCAACGTCCTTGGTGGACATCTTGAAGTTGAGCTTAAAAACAACCAACCTAAAGCTATTAATGTACCTAGTAATCTAACGTATCTAGATAGCACTCCTGTCAATTAGCTTGCTACAGTTACCCATAGCTGGCTAGCTAGTTTTATAGTTTGGTCAATATAGTTTGGTCAAGTTCCCAGAAATATGTTTATGAATCTAGCGACGTTTTATAGTGTCCTCACTAGGAGACTAACATGCTGACCACACCGCTTGCGTCGCGTGCGCGAGTATGCAAAATAAATGTACACATGTTATTCAATCATTGCACCCACACTGCTCGCGCACGTCAACAAGCATCTGCGTAGCCAGGCGCTAAAATAGAACTTGGTTCCATTTGTGATGCTTGACACGCTGCAAGTCCCGCCTCTCCCATCTCCTCTCCTGATTGTTTTTTAGGAGCTTAACATACCCATAACAACATCAGTCTGACCATTCTCTCATTATCCTGAGAGACATCCCCCCCCAAAAAAAACCCATATATTCCTGTTTTTAAGAACTTGAAAACATCCAGACTTTAATTAGCAGGCCTGTGAGCATCCTGCAGTACTGTTTAATCATTACATCATCATTCAAATAAACCGTTATTCATAGAACATTTTACTAAAGTGAATCCATCACACATCTATGAATTTCAAACCCACATTATGAATGATCCAGAGTTGCTTTGCTTCCCTATAATAGTGTTGTCTTTGCATGTGTGTCCATGTGTGCTGATGATACAACCACATACGCATCAGCAACCACAGCTAATGAAGTCACTGAAACCCTTAACAAAGAGTTGCAGTCAGTTTTGGAATGGGTGGCCAGTAACAAACTGGTCCTGAACATCTCTAAATCTAAAAGCATTGCATTTAGTACAAATAATTCCCTAAATTCTAGACCTCAGTTGAATCTGGTAATGAATGGTGTGGCTGTGGTGGGAATGGTGTGGACTAAATGACTTTGTGTTACCTTAGATTGTCAACTGTCATGGTCAAAACATATAGATTCAATGGTTGTAAAGATGGTGAGAGGTTTGTCCATACTAAAGAGCTGCACTGCTTTTTGACACCACAATCCACAAAGCAAGTCCTGCAGGCTCTAGTTGAATCGTATCTTGATTATTGTCCAGTCATATGGTCAAGTGCTGCAAGGAAATACCTAGTTAAGCTGCAGATGGCCCAGATCAGGGCCGGAATGTCTCGCTCTGCATTGTAATCAGAGGGCTAATATTAATTAATACTATGCATGCCAGTCTCTCTTGGCTAAGAGTTGAGGAAAGACTGACTGCGTCCCTTTTTGTTTTTATAAGAAAGATGAATGTGTTGGAAACTCCAAATTGTTTGCATAGTCAACTTACACACACCACTGACACACATTTACCCCACCAGGCATGTCACCAGGGGGCTTTTCACAGTCCCCAGGTCCAGAACAAATTCAAGGAAACGTACAGTACTATACAGAGCCATTAGTGGATGGAACTCCCTTCCACCTTATATAGCACAAGTGAACAGCAAACCTGGTTTCAAAAAACAAATAAAGCAACACCTCACGGCACAACACCTCTCCCCCATGTGACCTACTTGTTTCTCCAACGGTGGGCAGGGATCCAATTAGGATCCCTAATTAGGCGTCTGTCAAGTTCTACTGGGTCGCTGCTTGTGGCCGAGCTGTGGCTAGAGACATTAACATTGGCTTGATATTAACTCATTAGTCAGACAAGTAGGTCTGATCTTTTTACTTGTTTGAAAGCTCGGGTCACTTGTCCGCCCCCCCAATTGTGTTGTATGATGCAAGGAGCCACTTCACAAAATTTAATTCATTATTATCACTGGTATTGACAACGGAGGGCTGCTGGTCTCTTGAGCCAAGCACTTAACCCCTCACAAAATAAAATACTGCAGGGTCATTCCACCTCAAAAAGAACAAGAAAGGATTTTGACACCCACCATCTCAGATTGTTCTGAAATTGTTTCTGTTAGAAACAAATAAGATTAGCGTTCCTTCAACATTATTTTGTTGAAATGTAATTTGATCTCTGAGAAATTGAACAAATCGATTGCACCCAAATTGCCCATTTTAATCTATACGATTCATATAATATTCAATGAATATAGTACCTAACATCTGATTTGGACCAAACTTTTTTCTAACAATGAGTTAGACATGAGAAATCCAAAGAAATTGCCAAGAAAATCACCAACAACCCTCTACACCCTACGTCAATCGCATCCCAACAATGAGTATATAGTATAAATTCTCTATGTCTGACAAGTAGCATGGAACTGCGGCTTGGAGTATTGTTTCTTCATCCTATGTAATGCGTTCTTAGGTAATTTGGTGATGTTTCCCCCCCCCCTGTTTGGACAAATTAGTCATTGAAGTTG
Organism: Salvelinus fontinalis; assembly: GCF_029448725.1. Classification (NCBI taxonomy): domain Eukaryota; kingdom Metazoa; phylum Chordata; class Actinopteri; order Salmoniformes; family Salmonidae; genus Salvelinus; species Salvelinus fontinalis. The sequence goes on from NC_074675.1 coordinate 39,195,031, forward strand.
TTCAATTTATGTCCCATCCTACATCCTGATATTACTAGGTTCTGACCACTAGATGGTGCCGTTAAAGTTTTTTTAATGTATTTTTGTTGGTAAGAATCCCATTTTAGCTATTATACTTTTCATTGTATAATCTTCATCAGCTAACTTTTTGTGAATGTTGAAGCATTTATGCAATCAAAACAAGCACATAAATCACATAAAGGCTTCATCAATCATAAAGGTCATGTTAAAATGACGGATATTATCTCATAGAACAAAACAAATAAGATAACCTAAGCCTTAACCTCAGACCTTATTTTCAGCATATATCCCAAAACCCATTTTTTCCGCCCATTAATTTCCACCATAGGAATGGCCAACCAACCAGAGGAACCAGACTTTAGTTCTGGGTTAAGCGTAAAGAATGATAGAGGACTCATCATTGTATCTGTCCCATTATGGTGTCTGTGAGCACACGGGCAGCACTATTGATTGAGCCCATCTCCATTTTTAAGTAGTCCATTTCCTTTTTCTACTACCTCTGAGTTGGTGAACAGATATAAAGCCAAGATTGGCCATTTCCTGCCACCTGCAGTTATGTAATGTTTGATCACAAGTATAAGTCATTGGCTGATCCCTCCTGATGACTTGGAGGAAATTATGTGATTCTTTCTTAACCCATAGTTAACCCATAGGAAGTCCCACCCAGTTGACTACTGAAAAAATGTGGAATTCCTCAATGAAGCTGCCCATGTTAAACAGACTTTTGAGCACTACAGTCCTCTATCACTCTCACTAGTTTTACCAACTAACTGAAACCAACACTAGAGGGAAGTAAAGAACACTTTAACTCATGTTGAGGGTAACTCAACCCATTGTGTCCTGTACTATTGGGTACACACACACATGCACGTGTGCGTGCGCGCACGCACGCACGCGCACATGCACGCACGCACGCATGCACACACTTCTCCAACATCACAACCAACAAGTGGATTTGCCTCCCAGAAAAATGATGTACATTTTCACCTATGCCAATTGGCCCCAACCTCAATTCTATCAGACTGGCAATACAATAAGCAGTGCAATTAAAACAAATCTATATTTTTTTCTATACGTTTTTGTCTTGTTTAATTTTTGCAAGGATGTGGTACATTTCCAACTCTAAGCATAAAAATAAAAACAGATCATCAAAATGTCTCATGTTTAAAAACTCTGAGCAAATTTTCAATTTACTGAGTACAACAAAGAAATTCACAAATCCACTGTACCAAATGTCTTTCAATTTGAATAGATATTCAATGTAAGTATCTGCTATTAAAAATGCAATATTCAATTCATTTTCAATGATTTTCTTGTAATTTGTTAACAATACAATGAACTATCACTTCATTAATCTGCTCAAAATTGATAGCTACTAAACCAAAATGATGAGGTGCGTAGTTAACCTACAGTACCAGTCAAAAGTATGGACACACCTACTAATTCAAGGGTTTTTCTTAATTTTACAGTTTTCTACATTGTAGAATAATAGCGAAGACTATATAAAAAAACATTTAGGGCTATCTTCTATATACCACCGTACCTTGTCAGAACACTAGTGATTGGCTCAAACGCATTAAGAAGGAATGAAATGCCACAAATTAACTTTTAACAAGGCGCACCTGTTAATTTGAAATGCATTGAAGCTGGTTGAAAGAATGCCAAGAGTGTGCAAAGCTGTCATCAAGGCAAAGGGTGGCTACTTTGACGAATCTCATTTAAAATATATTTTGATTTGTTTAACACTTTTTTGGTTACTACATGATTCCATATGTGTTATTTCATAGTTTTGATGTCTTCATTATTATTCTACAATGTAGATAATAGTAAAAATAAAGAAAAAGTCAGTAGGTGTGTCCAAACTTTTGACTGGTACTGTATATAGTTTCATAACGTAGCATTATGACTGTAACTAATGTTCCCTGACGGAGGGAAACGAGGTACCATATATTATGGGGAGTCACACTCTCACGTCTTCGGTTGAAGGATATACAATCACTCCTGACCAGTGGTGGAAAAAGTACCCATTTGTCATACTTGAGTAAAAGTAAAGATTCCTTAATAGAAAATTACTCAAGTAAAAGTGAAAGTCACCCATTAAAATACTATTTGAGTGAAAATTCTAAAAGTATTTGGTTTTAAATATACTTAAGTATCAAAAGTAAAAGTAAAAGTAAAAATAATTTCAAATTGCTTACATTAAGCAAACCATATGTTTTGTTTTTGTTATTTATGGATAGTCAGGGGCACACTCCAACACGCAGACATAATTTACAAATGAAGCATTTGTGTTTAGTGAGTCCAGCAGATCAGAGGCAGCAGGGATGACCAGTTATGTTCTCTTGATAAGTGTTTGAATTGAACCATTTTCCTGTCCTGCTAAGCATTTAAAATGTAATGAGTAGTTTGGGGTATCAGGGAAAATGTATGGAGTAAAAAGTATATAATTTTGATTCGGTGTAGTGAAGTAAAATTAAAAGTTGTCAAAAATATGAATAGTAAAGTACAGATACGCCAAAAAGTAGTACTTGAAAGTATTTTTACTTAAGTACTTTACACCACCGCGCCCGACAAGGCCAATGAAATCCGTACAGGTGATACTAAGTAAGCGTGAGGCTCAGATTCATTCCTTCCTTTAATACCCCTCTTCACAGAGTCCAGGAATGGGTGGTGTGGGGCCAAACAGGTGTTGTACCTCGTTGCCCTCCTGCAAGAAACAGTAGCTATAACGCTACGTTCCCTTTCTAGTCATTCAACTTCGGTACAATATACTATGGGAAAATATAATCATGCCTCAAGCCAAGCCCAAAGGATACTACATGATACGACCCATGGCAGATCACCCAGACCTGACCTCTACGGATGCGGCAGTCTGGGTATTGTGAAAACGATGCACTGCTTAGTGACTTTCTCTGTCCCAGCCATAAGCAGACTGTGTATTACACTGGGTGAAGTGACATCCAAGCGATAAAACCTCACAAAAGTGTGTGTTGATGCCCAGTTCGCAACAGCACAAATATCTCCTATAGTCAACGCTTTAAACAACGCCCAAGACGCTGCCAGATCCCTTGTGGAGTGGGCACGTACATCGCTTAGTAACCCTTTCCCCTTGCTGCTATATGCCAGGGAGCCTCCACAATCCAGTGGGGGAGACGTTGCTTATATAGCGCCCGGCCACGAGCTGGATGTGCAAAACAGACAAAAAGTTGGTCACGTAACCGGATATCCCGGGTCATTTCAATGTATGCGGGTAAACCTCGCACAGGACACAGGGCATGTATCCTCTGTTGTTCTTCAGAAGCAAAAGGAGGAGGTGAAAAGGGAAATAACTCCAAAGCTGAGGACCTGCAGGACATAGCCATGACTTTTGGGGTGAAGGCCACATTGGACACAACGTAACCATAGAGTCGCCCTGGGCGAATTGAGTACAGGAAGGGTGTACGGATGACTCGTGGAGGTTCCCAACACGTTTAGTCGATGCCAAAGCGCTGAGCAGGGAAGTTTTGTAGGAAAGGATCTTCATATCCACCGATTCCAGAGGACGAAGGGGGAACAGTGCCTTCAAAACCAGCGCCACGTCCCATGTGGGCGCAATAGGTTTAGAGACTGGTCTGAGATGACGTAGACATTTCAGGAACCACACCACCAGGGCGTGAGCCACCGGCAAGGTTCAATCAATTTCCACATGACTCGCTGAGATGTGGCCATGTACACTTTTAAAGTGAAGAATGCACAGAGCACTGAAAAGGAACAAGTCCTTTATCTTGGCACGAGAGCTGAAACGCTTGCCACTTATACGAATACAGCCCTCTCGTGGAGGGCGCCCTTGCAGACTGAATGGTAGCAATAACATTCAGAGGTAGATCTCTAGCCATCAGTTTGGCCCTCTTAGAGGCCAGGCCCAAAATAATCAAATCTCTGGCCTCGCTTGCCAAACATGCCGTGTGCCTGGGACAACAGATCCCTGTGCAACGGGAGTCCCCACATAAAAGGCAAATGATCTGCGTGAACCAAGGCTGCCTGGGCCAATGGTGAACCACAAGAATCGCCAGTGCGTCCGTTCCCAACGGGCCACTCGGGTTCCTCATCGAGAAAACTAGACTGCACATTTTCTTGTGACGCATAAAGATCTACTTTGGACCTGCCGAAAATGTCACATACCTGGGAGAGCTTCCACTCCTGAGCGAGAGGGTCCCACCTGGATGAAACATCTGCATCCAAGTTGAGGCAACCGGAGACATGCGTTACCCAAAGCGAAAGCATGTGTGCACTGCTGCCCAGCGATAGGGAGCGAGTCAATTTTAGGCGGAATAGAGATAGTCTGTCCCCATCTGTTGATACCCACCACCACTGACACATTGTTGGTTCTGACCAGCACAAGCCGGCCTGACAAAAACAGGGGGAAGCGCCTGAGCACCAGATACTCCGGGTAATTGAAATACAGTGCGCTCCTCACCAGTGTCCAAGCCACCCAAATTGAGTTGCCTTCGTGCAGCGCACCGCACCCTCCGGGAGGATGTGTCTGTCGTGATCACCTTGCAGGATAAAACTCAGCTCATGGGAGCCCCCTGACAATAGCAGAGGGTCCCACCACTGGGCCATAGCCCGTAGGCCTGACAAGGACACCCGAAGTGACCGACTTAGACCGTGAGATGCGTCCAGGTGAGTGGCTAGCACAGCGATGGAAGGGTCATATCAACAATAGCCCCACGGGAATGACTTCCTTCACAGAAACCATCATCCCCAGAAGGCATAGGCACTGGCAAAAAATGCACTGTGTGACCCAAACAAAATTTGTCAGAGCCTAAACCCGGACACCCTCCGTGGGGATAGAAAAGCATGATAAGTGAGTCAGTCTAGCTCGAGACCCAGAAACGGAATGCGCTGAGATGGAGTCAGACAGCTCTTTTTCTGGTTTCTTATGAGGCCTAGAGTCTGAATATGGGACAGTAGTATGGATGTGTGTAACACTGCTTGCCCCCTCGACTCCACAGCCACCAGCGGTTCTTCAGCATTCTGAGTTTATAGACTGAGGTGCTTGCTAGAATGGGAGGCAAAGTTGAAGATCCAGCAGTCCCGGATTTCGACATGGGAACCACTCGGATTGCCTGCTTCTGGATACGGGAGGATATTCCTCCCTCAAAATGGCCACTGAGGCCTTGGGAATCATCAGCGTAATGACGCTGCAGATGCATGGGGGACAGAACAAATTGTAGCCTGTATCCTGACATCACAGTTGGCATGATCCAAGGCGACACTGCTCAGGCATGCCATTGGTCGGAGCAGACAGCGAGACACCCGTGAAGTGCCATCTGAAAGGGCGGGATGCCACATTGTGGACTGGGAGAGATTGGTTCTTCTT